>NC_142009.1:102545443-102910443 GCF_049901735.1 Notechis scutatus
ATATTGGCAACTGAAGATTTGGGATTTGATTTAATACCTGTGTTGAAGAGTTTGGAAAAGAATCCTAAATCTTTCATTTTCTTTTAATAAATTACTCTTCTGACATACAATTTACCTTGTTGGCAGCTTGGTGTTTCAGGACAATGGATTTTATTATTATTATTTTTTAAAAAAACTACATTCTTTTATACGTGCTCTTTCCTTCTCCTTTTATAAACAGAAATATGTGACTATATAACATTCAGGATTTCAGAGAAAGAAAGCTGAATTTCACTAAAACGTCCAGATGAAGTAAGAAATTGTTTGGAAATTTTTTATCATTATCCTATTAAAACATATCTTCACATATCTATCTAGATCTAGTAGAAATAATGCTGTACTTAAAGGATGCACTACAGATCAGTTCTTAGTAGACAAAAACTAATATTCTTGGCTCAACATTGGCTACAGTGTATTCATAGGATGAACATTAAAGGTATTTAAAAAATAAATATCCAATGCCTTATAATTCAGCATTCTGCCTCCAAATAAATGTTAAATGATATTTAAATGAATGTTTATGTATATTTATGTATTACAAATACGTATGAATTTAAAAAGTGCCTCTCCCTGCCAATGCCAAGGGTTTCACTGGTGCCATATTCTTGATGATATCAGAGCTACAGGTTAGTATCACTTCATTTAAGCAGAAACATGAGAATCAAGGAGCTGTCAGGAGTGATGCTTACTGTAGAATTCCAGGCTGGCTGACACGTTAGCACATAAATCTTCCCAATGTTCACATTACTGAATTCTACAAATCACCTTAGGAAGCAGATCTAGCAGTCTGTATTGCAATCTCACACCCTCTGTTTATCCAAGTATGAAATGTGTGAGTGATTCATGTACAAAAATGTGAATTGATTCTGAAAAAGGAATGGATGAGGAAAATAACCTTCCAAGTTATAATGTCCACTGCCTCCCAAACAAATGAGACTGGGCTTGATTTATTCCTGAGATTTGCATTTATAAAAGGTTGTAATCTTGTCATAAAGGGTCAGACATAGTCATTTTAAAATAGAAAATAATAGCTTTAACCATGAAATGTTACTAGGGAGTTATTGGAGTGATGAGAGCTGCTTTCAGATTGTTAGAGTCAGTAATCTGCCAGGAATGCCACATACTGTTGGCCTGATTTATATAATTCATCTCTAGACATTACTGGGTCCATGTAAGATTTAGCCACGTAAAAGCAGCAATACCTTCTTATTAGCCGGTCAACTGAATATGTGCCTTAACCATTATTTCACTGATTGTCTAGTAAATTATTTTCCTTCTGGAATCACAAATGTTATCGAATACCTATTTCCCTGTTTATTAGACATGTGCAAGATAATTTTTTAAAATACAATTTAAGCCTTCAAGTTCCTTCCTTAGAAGATTTTATTTGATGATGTCATGCCACACTGAATCATAGCCTGAGCCCTTAAGATGGGGTCCATCTATGCTACTGCAGGAAAGGGCAATTTTAATATGCTTTTTTAAAATCTTAATATCAAATAATCATCTCTAGTACATACAGACTAGGGCTGAAGATAAAACACCAATCTTTTTCTTCTTTACATTGTCCTGTACCCTATATATGTAAATGCTGTATGTAATGAAAAGGATTTATTTGCAAGGCTCGTGGATGGCTGTAGAATTTTGAATGATGCCATGCTTAGCAGTTATTTATAATCTAATTCAATGCATTGTTCATGCCATATTTTTTATATTTTCTTTTGCAGTGCACTACATTTGTATAATAGCAAGGTAACTGCATTCCTATTTACAAATTACTTTGGTCTAGAGATACTTGGAGACACATTTTGTCAGGGAGTTTTCTATCATAGTCCTAATGTAGTAAATTATACCTATATCCTTGAGGCTTTCTAGTGCCATTTATTCTATAATCCCTTTAATATTCAAAATGTTATAGTACACTGCTCTTTTCCCACTGAGCTAACTATGGGCATGACAGGAAAGTTTCTTTTGTCAGAGAACAAGATTATTTCTCTCTAACTCACCAATTCGATAGATTTGTTCTGATTAGCTGAATATGCTGTGGACAGATAGTTCAGAAAAGCTGGATAAGCAACTGGCTTACTTTAGATTGGATTGTGTATTGTCTTAAGGATCAGATGCATAACCTGGATAGTTTTTAATCCAATGCTGTCATAAGAAATCTCCATAAGCATGAATTGCATTTCAGAAGATAAGCATGGTGGGCTAGCTGTAGTGTTTCCTTGACAGAGATATTTAATCATAGATATTCAGGACCCAGAGAAAATTGATATAAAACTCCGTTATTATAATACATTCTAGAATAATATTAATTTGTTCTTTGGCTATGGTAGAAGACTACCACTTATGCATCAATGACTTAGTGCTGAGAACTAATATTTTCTTTGTGCTGGAAATTTCTGAGCATGTACGTTGGTAATGTTATATAGCTCTGAGTTATTCTCAGGTTGATCTCTTAAACAAGCCCTAGAGGTATAAATACACGCAAGCCCTTGTGCTTCTGGTTAATTTTGGTTGCCGGTTATTTCACAAATGAAATAAAAGTAGGTTCCAGCAAAGCAACAGTTCCTTTTCTGTTCTGTTCTATTTCAGTTAACACTAAACATTTTTGCCAGGATGTAGACAGGAATAGGATTCAGAAGTTTCCTAATATGAACTTCCTTTATAAAAGGTCTCCTTTGAACACTGCAAGTAATGTAGTTTCTTTTGAGTAAGTTCCAGTTGTGGTATTCAGCTGGTTTGCACTGGTTCAAATGAACTGGTAGCAAGGATTTGCCGTGGGTCGCCAAACCAGTAGTAACTTCTGGTTACTACTGCCCCCAACCTGGTTGCCTGGTTGCCACTCTCTCACCCCGCCCTCTTGATGCTAGTCCACCCAGTAATTCCTTAAAGTATTTCTTTTTTTCCCCTCTCAACAATCAGCTCTTCCTATGATCAGCTGTGCCGGGATTCCCCTTGCTTTACTTACTGCTTCACCCAGAAGGCTTCGCTAAGGACCAGGAAGATAAAAAAAAAAAAAAAAACTCCACCCCCCCCCTCCATTTTTTTGCCTTCCTGGGCCCCAGGGAGGCCCCCAAAATGAAGCATGGGGTTGCTGTGCCCTCCATGTTCTGTTTTTTTCCTTCCTGAGCCCCAGGAAAGCCTTCTGAGAGCAAAAATGTCCCCCAGGAGGCTTCCCTGAGGCTCAGAAGGCCTCAAAATGAAGCTTGGGGGGATGCTGCATGCCCCCCCCCGGCTCAGTTTTCTGCCTTACTGAGCCTAGGGAAGCCTTCTGGGAGAAAAACGCCCCCCAGGAGGCTTGCCCGAAGCCCAGAAGGCCCCAAAAATGGGGGCGCAAAAAATAAAAATAAAAGAGCCACACCCACCTAGTCACATAGCCATGCCCCCTATCCACACCCCCTGGCCATACCCACAAAACTGGCAGTAAAATTTTTTGAATTCCACCACTGGTAAGTTCATTATTTTTATGGAATGTGCAGCAAGCTACAACTCCTAGGATAATTTGAAGGAAAGTCATGACTGTTAATTTAAGGCAAAGTTATGTTTTCATGTGTATTTGCACGTAGGCTCATGCAGATATGCCCATGAGCTAAATTCAAATTTATTTACTGCAATTCATACTTCATTTTCTGGCTTAATCTTCTGTGCTGAAAATATTTGTTTCCATGGAATGTATCTCCATAAAATAACCTTACATGAGTACCTTAAATTAGAGCATTTAGAGGTCAAATATTTTGTCACTTCACATGCATAAATCTGATTAATGTTGTTAGGAAATGTATACTTACTGACTAGAGAATAGATCCTTTCATCTTAGAATAGAAGCATGACTCTTTAGGCTGAATTAGGCCTCTTGCAAATGGCCCTCAAGTTTATCCCACAGCAGCTATATTTGAATCTATTTTTGTCACAGGGAGTGTTAAAAATTGAGTTATGAAATTCCCCTGAGACTTGGAATCACATATTGAAAAAAGCCACAGAATTTAATTGCCAGACACCTTGAACTGAAGTCTACTTTCTTAGATGTGTTTAGAATTGCTTAATTTCAGTGAGATGACAAAAAATCTTCCCTAGAAAGCTAGATTGGAAACAGATAAAAAGGCACTCAAGGCCTCAAGCAGTGCTGAGTATATTTACTACAAAAAGCTTAAGAAGTAATTACAAGAAAATTCCAGTCACTGCTGAGTTTCAAATGCAAGCCATATTTATATTGATATATTCAAATTCTTGTACCCCTTTTTTCTGCACGTATGATATAAGCCACTCTCCTTTTCCAGGTCTTATTTTGGGGGAAACATGGGGTAGGTAGTCATCATGTAATGATAGCCATGTTAAGTGACCATTCACAGCTATATGATGGTGGCAAAATAAGACCGGGTCTTATTTTCTTTTGGACCCAAAATAAACACTAGGGCTTATTTTCAGGGGTATCTTATAATTTTTCTCCATGTATGGGAGGCCCACTTCTTCTACTTGATTGTGGTAGGGCAGAAGGCCATGCAGCACACCAGTGCCACCACTGTAAAGCAGGGATGGTGGAACTTCCCCACATGCCCCACACTGCCTTACCTAAGAGTCTCCACAGCCAGGCCACCCATGCTCTGACCCCTGTCACACCTTGCGGCAGCAGCTCTGGCAATCCCATCTAGCAGGACCCCACATGGCTGCCAGCCCATTTCTTCTGCTTGCTCATGGCCACAATGGAGCAGGAGGCAAACACACTGGTCCACAGCCATGAGGCAAGGGGGGAGCTGCCCCATGTGCCCAGCACCAGCTTACCTCAGGGCCCCCTCAGCCAGGCCATCCATTCCCTGATGTGTGCCTCATCTCGTGGCCACAGCACCAGCACACCGGATGGCTTCCTGCTCCATTGTGGCTGCAAGCAAGCAGAAGAAGTGGGCCGGCAGCCACAAGGGCTACTGCTGCACATGGCTGGTGGTGCTGCCGCCACGAGGCAAAGTGTCAGGGTGTGGATAGTCTAGCTGTGTGGATTATTATCAAGGACAACTTATATGTCACTTGATTTTTATATTCTAAAGTGGGTATATTTTATTTATTTATTTTTTGCTTGTTTATCAAATTTGTCACCACTCCCTCTAGCAAAGCCAGAAATTTATAGGACTTCTATTTCATCTGCAATAAAGCAATTCATCTACCAATATCTTACGTGTGAGTTTCTACTTTAAGCAAGAACCTGAATATGTGATTGAAGGTCTATAGAATAAATATTTATTGTCATGTGTATGTAGTACAGGTAGTCCTCAACTTACAACCAAAATTGAGCCCAAAATTTCTGTTGCTAAGTGAGCCATTTGTTAAGTGCATGTTGCCCCATTCTACAAACTTTCATGCCACAGTTGTTAAGTAAATTGCTGCAGTTGTTAAGTTAATAAGTTGTTAAGTTTCTTAAGTACCGTATTTGCCGGCGTATAAGATGACTTTTTTGCCCTGAAAAACATGCCTCCAAGTGGGGGGGTCGTCTTATACGCTGGGAGGACTCCGACTCCCACTTCGAGCTTGAGTTGCAGCCGGGAGGGAGGCTGGGGGAGCGGTGTGTGTGTGTGTGTGTGTGTGTGTGTGTGTGTGTGTGTGTGGCGGGTGTCACTCGCACACGCGCTGCGCAACCTTTCCCCTCTTCCTTCCTTAGCGGTGTGGGAGGAGAGGATTCAAGATCCTCACGTGCGGTGTACTTTTCTTTTTCTTTTTTCTTTTTGCACGCAGGTTTTGCATGCGGGCGGCTGTAGGTTAAGGATGGGGAGCCCCGGGTGGGTTATCAGGTTTTACGGTGCTTCCAACATGTGCGAACGGTGGGAGAGCGGAGAAGAGAGCGAGCGAGCGCCCGCTGTGTGAAATCCTGCCGTCAAAGCAACACTGGGGGAGGCAGGGTATAAATTTACCAGGTTAATGTAGCAATGGTGATTAATGCCCAGAACATTGTTTGCGGGTATTGGGTGTGTGTGTGTGTGTGGTGGTGGTGAGGAGAGGTTGTCCTTTGAATGCGGAAAAGTAGGTGTGACCTTGTGTAGGAAAATAAAGAGATCCTTTTTAGCGTGTTTGGCTTCTTTGCCTCCCCTCGTTCATTTTGACGTGGAGATAATGGCCTTCGGGCGGGAGGGGAAGAAAATGGTAGCTGGATCATTTCAAATTTCACTTACTCTCCTGCCTCACTTCAATATGTCTGAGCGACTCCAGATACTGGAAGACTTTTTGAATGAAAGTGTTACCTCCATTTTTTTTTTTTAAAGAGGGCCACTTGGGGAAAAAAAAAAGATTCTAAGGAATTCCTTGTTTCTTGATTAAAGAGAAGGCATTGAATATACTGTTCCTTGGCAGCCTTTTCAGTGTCCGGGTTTTTGTGTGTGTGTGTGTGTGTGTGTGTGTGAGAGAGAGAGAGAGAGAGAGAGAGAGAAAGAGAGAGATCAGCTGTATTGAGAAGAGAACGTTTCCTGTGTTCTCATTTTATTTACAACATATTTTACGCTTAATGGTAAGCAATGAAAAATATTTTTAAAACTCATTTCTAAACTCCATAGCTATTTGCATATTCTTGGTTCAAAATTGGATTAGCTCATTTCAAAATTGTCCAAAGCAGAAAAGTGCGTCAAAAAAAAAAAGTGCAAAAGTGGAAGGTGTGTGGAAGAGGGGGTAGTCTTATACGGCGAGTATATAACAAACTCTATATTTTGAGTGGAAATGTTGGGGGGTCGTCTTATACGCCGGTAAATACGGTAAATCTTGCTCTCCATTGACTGCTTGTCAGAAGGTCACAAAAGATGATCATATGACCCCAGTACAACCATCATAAACATGAATCATCTTAAGATATGATGCAACTGCGATTTCCAAAATTCCCTAAGTTAGTCCAGTCAGGAACAACTCTGTGTTGTATATATCTCAACCTCTGTACTTCAGATTAAAAACATATCTAAAAACCTTATCTACAATTATAAGAGTCAGTTTGGTCTAGTAGGGCATCAAACTAAAAAGCAAGAGAGTATGTTCTAGTTCCACCATAGCCATGAAAATCAGCTAAGTAACTTTGAGCCAGTCTCTCTCTCTCTCTCTCTCTCTCTCTCTCTCTCTCTCTCTCTCTCTCTCTCTCTCTCTCTCCCTCCCTCCCCTCCCTCCCTCCCTCCCTCCCTCCCTCCCTCCCTCCCTCCCTCCCTCTCTCTCTCTCTCTCTCTCTCTCTCTCTCTTTGGATCTGCGGGAGTGCGGAGGGAAAGAGGCATTTGTAAATATTCCAGAAGAGACGAGGCAAGATTACAATGGATGGGACTTCAAACAACTCAGCAGCAGGATTGAACAAAGCCTCATTGGGCTGGGAAATTAGAGAGGAATACCTCTTGTTCAAGGAGCAAGCTGGCTGGCTGGAGCTACTGGTTTTCTTAATGGGTCAGCTGAATCCATGAATGGACATTAAAAGAAGGAAGCAAGGAAGTGGGAAATGTATTGGATATTTTCATCACTTTGAGTTATTCCTAACAATAGTAAATATGGTGTGTATGTGTGTAGTAGTAGTAGTAGATAGATGAATGAATGAATGAATGAATGAATGAATGAATGATGATGCAGCTGAAAAACATTTCAAGATGTTTTTCGATGATAAGTTCCATTCATTCATTCTAGCCAATACAGCCATTAGAGAGAGAGAGATAATTCATATTGTAGTTCAGTAACTTTTAGTTTCCTATTCATTTAGGAGTGTACTTTAAAGTGTACTTTATTTAATATTTCAAAAACAAATTTAATAACTTTATAAGATTCAATACAAATGATTCTCATGAATTTATCAGATGATACATTTTTATTATCAATTGGTAAATTCATGATAAATACCCACAAGAACAGAAATCTGTGGACAGTTGATGTTACTGGTTGACAGTCTTCTATTTGCTAGCTGTTGAACAGAATATAAAAAGAGTTATGCAAAATTAAAGAGATTCTTCTCATTAGATGCTAGTCAGATTGTTGAATGCCTTCAGGGCTGCTGGAAGAATGAATTTTTGAAACCTTTATGCTCAGCGAAGATTCTGACAGTACAAACCTACTCTCTGACCTGATTCACACATTTTTGTAATCCATAATGTGGCATGTTTGCATAATGTACAACCCGATTCCATGGATTTGCACTGTATCTGAACCAAGCCTCCATATCTTGCTCAATATACTTTGATTTGAAAAAAGGAGTGTGTTGTTTGTGAGATCAGCCATTGTTCAGTCATTGTTATTTAATTTAGTCAGATGAACTTTTTGATAAGTCTTAAAACTGTAACTTAGGGGTGTACTCCAGCCCAGTGGTTGCCAACCAGTGGGCTGAGAACCACTGGTGGTCCGCAAGAAAATTTTGGTGGTCCACAGAGAAATGTCACCCCCAAAACACCCCACAAAGCAATTAATCCAAGCTGCATGGGAACACAGGGCTGCACCACCCACAAGGCCCATGGGAGCAGAAGACTTGTGTCGCTTGCATTGCAAACAACATGAGGTAGTGAGGGGAGGGGGGAAAGGGCAGAAGTGGGGAACTTGCCCCACTCACCCCACGTGCCTCGCCTGGCCACCAGGCTGCTGCTTTCCACTTCTTTCTTCTGCTGCTTTTTGCTGCGCGCAAGAAAAGCAGCAAAAGTCTTTCTTTCTCTCTCCCAAACTCTGCCAGAAATGAGTCTTTGGGACCCTGCAAGGCATCTTACTCCAAGAGGCTGTACCAGTGCGACAAGTCTCACAAAGACTCATTTCTGATGGAGTTTGGGGGAGAGAAAGAAAGACTTCTGCTGCTTCTGGTGCTTTCCTTGCATGAAGCCAAAAGTCTCTCTTTCTCTCTCTTCCCCTGAGAATGGAGCTGGAGACAGTATCCTGTGATCCCAAATAAAGAATGATAGATTGGTAGGAAAACAGGGTGGGGGATTTTCCTGCAGACTTTTTTTTTTATTTTTCAGGGTCTCTGGTCCAAGGGACTTACAATTATGAGTTTGGTGGTCCCTGAGGTCCAAAAGGTTGGCGACCCCTGCTCCAGCCACTCCACTGTAGAGTTATTTCAAATATCTTTCATAGCAGAATTCCTTAGAACTAAGTTGTTGCTCCAGAAAACATATGAAAGGACAAAAAAAATCAAATTCAAATTAAATTCAAATTAAAGAAAGTAAAGAAGGAAACCTAGACATCCCCTCCTGTAGGGATATCATAGATGATGTATTTAATCCTTGGTAAACTGCATAATGCCAAACATATATATGGGAGTTAGGAAGAATCTGATTGTTTTAAGATCAACTTGCTGGTTTCCAGAAGCCTTGAGTTATTTTCCATAGGAAAAAGTTTTCCTGCTTGGTATGGTTCAGCTGGATTTTTCTTTTATCCATTCTCATAACAATATTAGACCAACTAATATAATCTAACTTATTTCTGAAATTTGCATTCACCAACAGTGAGTTTCACAGCCCATCACTTGGGGTATAATCATCCTAAAAGGGCAAACAGTACATTATTAAAACAAACTAGAACCATTATTGCATTTGTACTATTTTTCAAAAAAAAAAAAAAACCCCACACAATAGGAGTGGTGGAACGTAATTGCTGTTTAAAATGTTATCTCTAAAAGCAGGAGTGCTGTAGGAGTATGCTGAGTGATCTAGCAATCTTTTACTAGCAGCAATTAGAAGCAGCTATCTATCCCTGGTAGTAAAAGCTTAAATTGTGTGTTGTTCCTATTAAAGCCCCCTAGGGTGCTTCTTAAAAGAGCATTTGCTACAAAGGGGTGAGAAAAACACAATTCCATACATTTCAGGAGAGCTTTTAAAAATGTGTTGGGTCATCTTGCATCTTTGTCTCCAACAATGTCTGACTCTTGATGTTAATGTTGTTTTAGTGGGAACGGCAATGCACCTGCACAAATCATCGCTTTGTGAGTCCAGGCATTCAAAAGTGATTTTGTTCAGTTTCACAGAGACCTTGATTAGCTGAGTCCCTTTGTGGGTCAGAGAATTCTCCTTGTCATACAAAAGCCACAGTCAATAAATATTTAAAGTCGTACTTCATATATAAATATGGATGTTCCCATTTTGTTAAGCTTGGTTAATTGCCTTTCATTCTGACTGGGCACTCTACAAAAACCACAAACATTTCCAAAAGACTGCCTTGAGGAGGTCTCCCAGGATTTCTGCGCAACAATGAATAGGAAAAGCCAGCTCCCCAACCTCTTATCTTCCACAGAAATGTAACTAAAGCCAAGTAGAATCTATAAAAACCCCAAATAAATTGGTTCTTTCTTTTCTTTTTCAAAGGCACAAAGCATTATTCCTAAAATTATTCTTCTTTTTCCTCCCTCCATCCACCCCAGTGCTGATTTTTAAGAGTCTCTATTGTTCTAATAGAGATTTTTCTCTTTCTTCCTATTTAAAATGTCTGCATCAGGAAGAGGAAGAGAGCATATTTGGGAAAATGATCACTGGGAGTAGGAGGAGAAAGTGTATTTCCTCCATTTTTTTCATAGTTATTCCGAACTGAATTGGGTATTTGCATTCATTATTTAGGGGAAAATAAAGAGAAGACCAGATGAAGGCATGAGCCCTCAATGGTTTAATTTTGTTCCTATGAGATATTCCTGTGACTGGATTGGGACTACCATATTTCATAAAAGCAATTGTTCAGGACCTTACAAAATTCTAGTTGGATTTCTGTGCACAATTAATTCTGAAGTGAAGAGAGTTGTGCTGAAGAAGCATTTTAGATCAGTCACTCTCTCTCCACTCAACCCACCTCACAAAGTTGTTGTTGTGGAGAAAATAGGAGGCAGAAGCTTTAGCTATGTTTCCCAAATAGAGTTAAATAGAAAAAGGTTGAATAGAAGAAGAATAACATCTAGAATGAGACATCAGAAACAGAGACTAAGAGGTGAGCATTGATTTATAATGTGAAATAAGTTATTCACAGATGCAAAACTGGAAGAACTGCAAATGTCTACCTAGGGCAAAGAAACCAAAGCCTTGCAGAAGTAGCTCAGACTGTAAATGCAAATCAGGGGAATCACCAGTAGAGGAAGCCAGCATGTCTATTGAATGGTTTTCATTCCCAAACCAAGCAGCCTCTTCCCCACCTTCTCTTAAGAAAGAATAAAGACCTCTAACTAAAAAAAAATTGAAACAAAGAGTAACTGAATATAGAACAGCACAAAAACAAAAGAACAAGGTTGCCTGCATTGAAGCTTGTTCCCCCTCCTCCACCACCACCCCAAAAAACCCCAGCTAACACAAGTATTAAAAGATGCAAATACTGGAATATAAAATATAAGCACCAGCTTACTGCAAGAAACAAGCTAACTAATGTACAGCACAGCAGGGTTTATGTGCAGAATCAACAAAAAAGAAAAAAGAAAACAATACATCACCAGTTGTATGATCAGGCTGGAAAATAAGATCTACAAGCCAAGATCAGATGTAAACAAATTTGAACAGAAGAAAAATAAAAAGCTGAGGAACAACAAGACCAAAGAATATTTGAAGAAATATCATCTAGAAACAAGGAACACCAAGAAAGCATGGGAAATAATAAAGCAGCAAATAAATAAAAATTAAAATAAGAATATCAGCAGATACAAAACAAAAATTGTATACCATGCAGAATCTCCAATTTAAAATCAGAAATATTTCTACCAACCAATCCATCAATGGAGAGATTGCAGTAAACCAGGCAATATCTGAAAAAGAGTGCTGTTTTGGGCACAAACTATGGGGCAGCCCAAATAAATACAAGAAATAGAAGAATGGAGCTAAGATAAAGGAGACGGAAAAGTAAAAAGAGAAGCTGAAAAGAAAGAACTTTCAATAACAGTAAAATGATAAGAAAAAGTGCAAGGAAGATCAAGAATTGATCAGCACCAGATGAGATGAACATCGTGGTTTTGATTGAAACACCTGACAAGTCTACACCCATTCATTGCCAAGCAGTTTAACAATATACTGCAAGGAGGTGAAGCTGAAGATTGGTTAACATCTGGTAATGAAAGATCCAACAAAAAGGGTGTCCCCAGACAACTACAACCAATTATCTGCTTACCAGCAACTTCCAAATTACTAACTAGTGTGGTAGCTGATGTAGTCCAACTGCATTTAGTTGAAAACAAGCTCTTTTCACCTATTCTGCCCAAACAGCAGAGGAACAGAAGAACAACTCCTAATTGACAAGATCATTCTAGAAAACTGAAAGTAAAAGAAGACCAACTTGAATGTAGCATATTGTATGTTGATTACAAGAAGGTATTTGACTCCCTGACATATGACTGAGTTATCAAATGCTTAGAAATAACAGAAGTCAATAGAAATATCAAAAGCTTTGTGCAAAGATCAATGGTACAATGGAAAACATGGTTGCTGGCAAGTGATGACAGACTGGGAGAGGTTAATATCAAGACAAGATTTTCAAGGAGACTCACTATCACTACTGTTAAGCTCTTGGGATTTAAGAGCCAATCAGCAGTGAAGCTGATGCAATATAGGCTGATGCAACAAGGATGAATCAGCATAGCATTAGTACTGTCCCTTTTAAGAATGAGGATGGGTTCTACCCCTTTAAGAGGTGTTTATATAAAAGCAGTCATTAGAGGGTGTGTCCTCTCTCCTTGTGTCCAGTATTCATTGCAGAGTTCTCCATGTACAGTTAAGAAGAAGAAAGATTGCTTGTAAGGTATTTTGTCTACCACATATATGTCCGTATATAAGGAGTTTCCGGTTTGTCGGCCGCGAGCGGTAGGGATTCGCTGAAGCTGCGCGATCCTGCCGCGCTAGCCGTTTTGGGGCTCCGACCGGACGGGTGCGGAGCAAGGCTGCCCTGCAGGGGTAGCTGAAGGTAAGGGGGATCCGGAGGAAGGGTTTGGGGTGTTGCAGACCCCTCCCTGGCCGGCAGAACCCCTGTTACCAGGACGGTGCAGCGGCGGTCCGTAATGGCCGCCACAAAGAAGTTGACAGCCGGGCAAGTATGCGCAGGAGGAAGAAGAGAAAGTTATTGAAAGTAAAAGTTCTTCTTGGTCGACCCAGGGCTTTGAGATCTATCTAATTTAATTCCTGGAAAAGATGGTTTTCTGATGATTTTTTCCACAAGAGAAAAAAAAAGCGGCTATTTTGAGGTGCTGAAGGAAAGTTTACTCTCCCTCCCGAGCGGAATTAAGCCGGAAGGGAGAGGATAAAGAAAATATATTAATTTGGATCTTGTTGGAGGAGATGCCTTGAAGACTTGAGGACAGAAATACAATCTTAATAAGGCTTTAAAATATAGACTTGGATTTTTTTTTTTATTTGTTTGATACCACCCCTGGAAGAGGAAGGGGAATTTTGGCTTGCTTGGATTTATTGAGGATTGTGGATTTTGGGATTGTTTTGCCTTTCTCTCGGAATATTTGGTTGGTGTAAGAAGAAAGAGGAATAAAGAAAAGAAAAGATTTATTTATAATGGCTTTCCTTTTGAAGACCTGAGGGATGAATATGAGCAAACAAAAGCAGCCTGCAAAGATGGCATGGAAAAAGCTTTTCTATTTCTAGAAATGGCGCTGGTCAATTATCAACAGACAATGGAACAGATGGAAACGGAAGAAGAACAACAAGGAAGAGATGAAGACGCCATCTTCATTGAATCCCAAAACTTATCTAAGGAAGAAGGAAGGAAGAGAGCAAGGAAAATGAAGGACTTAAGATCTAAAAAAACATTTGAGAAAGAGAAAAATATGATGCAAAGTAAATATAATGATAGCAAACAAGAGAAAAAGGGAACACAACAGAGAAGGGATCCCAGCAAGGCAGAGGTTAGAAGAAGAAGGGGGGTAGGAAGATTTGGTGGGGAAGAAAGAAAGGGAAAGGCGGAGAAAAGCCTCAAAGCTTTAAAATTGGATGGGAGAAGAGGGATTTTTTTTAGAGACAAAGGATGAAATGTAATTTTCTGTAAGAAAGATTCTGCTAAGGTACAGAAGATGGTATTGTAACATTTATATTTGAAATAGTAAATTAGAATGGTTTAAGATTTAATAAGAAATTAAAATGTTGAAGTTTTTAATAATGATTGATTTTTAAAATGTAATAAAATATCGAAGGAAAAGAGGATACAATGTATTTAAACATTTTTGGTGGATAGAATGTACCAAGCAGAACCAAATTGGGTATTTGTTATGCTGAATGTTAATTTTACTAACTTAGGGGGAGGATAGAAAGGCATCATACTCTGATTAGTGATTTCAGGAGAAATTTTTTTTATTATAAGAAGAGATAGAGGGATAATTGAATGGGCAAAGATACAAATTTAATGATTTAATTAAGATGGATTAAATAAGATAGAAATGTGAAGAGTGATATGTGCTATTATTTTAGCCCATGCAAAGAGAGGTAACTGGGGCCAAGGTACTTTACTAAAAGATTTTTTTTTTATGTTTGTTTGTGTTTGTTTGTGTTTTATGAGAATATTGGGGAAATTATTGTAGAAAGACAGGGAAAGATTCAATATGTAATGATTTGTTTGTTGTTGAAACTTTTAATAAAACTTGTTTTAAAAAAAAAAAAAAATATATGTCCGTATATAACTGTTGTATATAAACCACTCTTAAATGTCTAAGTCTCTGTGTGCTGTGTTTTGCTCCTGGGTTGACTCATAATAGCAGTCATGCTACAAACGCTCTGACAACTATTACTGCTTGTCATTACACTGACTTCTATCAACAATACTAAACAAATCAGATCGCAGCTGGCAAACATTAAAAGTATCTGCTAGGCTATCCCACCTCCTTTATATAGATCAGGGGTCCCCAACCGCCGGTCCGCGGACCGGTACCGGGCCGTGGAACAAGCCTTACCGGGCCGCTGGTTGCTGGGCACCGCCATCTTTTTAAAAAAGCAATTTTTCGTCAAAAAAGATGGCGGCGCCAGCAAGCTTCGTGAGCTTTTCGGGAAAGCCATTTCTACCCGAAAAAGCTCACCGGAGCGCTGGCGCCGCCATTTGACGAAAATCACTTCGTGACGTCACCGGAAGTGATTTTTCGTCAAAAAGATGGCGGCGCCCAGCTGACGCCGGAACCGGGCGCGGCGCCAGCTGACGCCGAAACCGGGCCGCGCGTCAAAAAGGTTGGGGATCCCTGATATAGATGACCTGAAGCTGTATGGGAAAATGCCATCTGAAATTAAATCGCTGCTCAATACTGTCCATAAAGCAGATATTGCAATGAAGTGGACAAATGTACCACCTTATAATCAAAAGCACAAAAATAGTGAAAACTGAAGGAATCAAGATGCTCTATGGAAATAACATCAGGAATCTGGATGAAGAAGATCACTACAAATACTTGGGCATCCTTCAAGCTGACAACATCAAACATAGTGAAGTCAAGAAGGTTAGAACTGAATACAAAATGAGAGTGAAGAAGATCTTAAAGTTCAAAGTCAGTGGAGAAATACAATCAAAGCAATTAACCTGGGTTATTCCAGTCATAGTGGAATAGTGGAATAGCGGACTGGACTCAAGAGAACTAAAAGCCCTATACAGAAAGATCAGAAAAATAATAACAATGAATCATGTCCTTCATCCACGCAACAATTATTGACAGACTCTACTTACCAAGGAAAATAGATGGGCATGGAATGTTTCAAGTATACTAGACAATAGAAGAAGAAAACTGGGTGTTGCACATGACTGTGGCGAAAGAAAGCAAAGATAGTACCAATAGTAATAGTTGCTTTGGGTATAATCCCAAAATATCTGGGACATTGACAAAATTACCATGAGTCAATCACAAAATGCAACTTTACTTGAAACAGTTTATATTCTGTGATGGTCCTTTTAATATTATTTAAAAACAATTTCTGCCTAACCCAGTCCCTTGGTAAGAACTCAATAGTTGGGACAAAAAATGTCAAATCCACCAAAAATGTCTGGTTAACTCTGTGACCAAACAGAATAATTTGACTAATTTTTACACAAGACAGAAAAAGATCCTAGAATTGACTAAATGCTTTCTGTCAGGATATGCATGGATCTTTAGTGTAGAATGCTCCTACGTTTTGAAACAAGAATCTTGCAAATAAAAATTATTAACAGCAGGATGGAAAAAACATTGACTCAGCTTCTTCCTGCTGTGCTATTTTCCAAATATAATATGTTTATTTACTCTATGTGGCAGATGCCCAGGAACTATCATTCTTTGAAGGAATATCCACAAAACAATTTAAAACCACAAGTACTCCCACAAAAATGCAATGGCATAACATAATTAATAAGCTTAATATCATAACACAGAGACAAAAGCTAAACAATATCCCCATTTGGGAGAAAGGAACTGAATTTTCCAGAGTAAAAACAGACACAAAATACAATATTCTGCAGAGCTAAAATAGCAGTTTTTTAAAAATGTAAGAATATCAGAGAAGTATTTACCTTTTGCTGAAAAGAAACTCAGCTGCAGCAGTGTGATTCAATTTTTTTAACAACCAGTTCTGTGGGCATGGCTTAGTTGGTGGGTGTGGCCAACTCAATATCACTCACATCGAGACATGCATCTCCTCTTCTGGCCTCTCATGACTGTGGGGATGCTGCAACAGTCGTAAGTGTGAAAAATGGTCATAAGTTCACTTTTTTCAGTGCTATTGTAACTTTGAATGGTCACTCCATACAAGCAAAGTATCAGCAAAGGAGGGGAAAAAAAACTCCAAAGAAGTTCCTGAGACAGGAAGTCTAGTCCTGCCAAGAATGTAATAAGGGTTAACAGAGAGGCAGTTTCTGTAAGCAACACCAGAATGTTTCCTTCCTGCCTTCCTTACAGGATTAGGCCAGCAATTTCTTCTAACAACCGGTTCTCCAAACTGCTTAGAATGTTAACCAGTTCTAGCGAATAGGTGCAAACTGGTAGAATCCCACCCCTGCTTATCTGTAAAGCAAGGCTTTCTGGAAAACATCATAAATAAGAGGCAGATAATTAAAAGTTGCCCTCTTGCATGGCCTCCAACTACATATGAACCTGCAGCACATTTGATGAAGTAATGATTGATAGATAGGAGAGCCTTCAAGTATCATGGTTTCCAAATCCAATTCAGCATCTTGAATTGAACCTGAAAACAATATGGGAGTCTGAAGTTGATGAACTATTGATGTAATGCCTAGTTTAAGACAATATTCTGATAAAATAATTCAAGATAGGTCTGCTACATACCCATTGCAGTTTCCAGAATACTTTCAGATAAAGCCATACAATCTAAAGAGAATTTGGTGGCATGGAATGTATCTAGTAAGAAATATATCTGATATTCCCAGATGAACTAGAAGAAATAATTTGAAAGATCTTTGTACTTCCACTGACAAAGTCTCTTTTACAGGTGAAACTCAAAAAATTAGAATATCGTGCAAAAGTTCATTTATCTCAGTAATGCAACTTAAAAGGTGAAACTAATATATGAGATAGACTCATTACATGCAAAGCAAGATAGTTCAAGCCGTGATAATTGTGATGATGATGGCTTATAGCTCATGAAAACCCCAATCTCAGAAAATTAGAATATTACATGCACTCAATAAAACAAGGATTGTACATAGAACAATATCGCACCTCTGAAAAGTCTAAGCATGCATATGTACTCAGTACTTGGTTTGGGTCCCTTTTGCAGCAATTACTGCCTCAATGCGGCGAGGCATGGAAGCTGTCAGCCTGTAGCACTGCTGAGGTGTTATGGAAGACCAGGATGCTTCAATAGCGGCCTTCAGCTCTTCTGCATTGTTCGGTCTCATGTCTCTCATCTTTCTCTTGGCAATGCCCCATAGATTCTCTATGGGGTTCAGGTCAGGCGAATTTGCTGGCCAATCAAGCACAGTAATCCCATGTTCATTGAACCAGGTTTTGGTGCTTTTGGCAGTGTGGACAGGTGCCAAGTCCTGCTGGAAAATGACATCAGCATTCCCATAAAGCTCATCTGCAGAAGGAAGCATGAAGTGCTCCAAAATCTCCTGGTAGACAGCTGCATTGACCCTGGACTTAATGAAGCACAGTGGACAGTTGACCAACAGTCGACATGGCTCCCCAAATCAACACAGACTGTGGAAACTTCACACTGGACTTCAAGCATCTTGCAGTGTGTTCCTCTCCATTCTTCCTCCAGACTCTGGGTCCTTGGTTTCCAAATGAGATGCAAAAGTTGCTCTCATCAGAAAAGAGGATTTTGGACCACTGAGCAACAGACCAGTTCTGTTTTTCTTTAGCCCAGGTAAGACGCTTCTGATGCTTGTTGTTCAGGAGCAGCTTGACAAGAGGAATACGACATTTGAAGCCCCTGTCCAGGATCCGTCTGTGTGTGGTGGCTCTTGATGCATTGATTCCAGCCTCAGTCCACTCCTTGTGAAAGTCCCCAACACTTTTGAATGGCCTTTTCCTGACAATCATCTCCAGGCTGCGGTCATCCCTGCTGCTTGTACAACTTTTTCTTCCACACTTTTCCCTTCCACATAACTTTCTATTAATGTGCTTTGATACAGCACTTTGGGAACATCCAACTTTGTTTGCAATTACCTTTTGAGGCTTTCCCTCCTTATGGAGGGTGTCAATGTTGGTTTTCTGCACAACTGTCAGGTCAGCAGTCTTTGCCATGATTGTGCTCCCTATTGAACCAGACTGAGAGACCATTTAAAGGCTCAGGAACCCTTTGCAGGTGTTATGGCTTAATTAGCTGATTAGAGTGGGACACTTTGAGCCTAGAATATTGAACCTTTTCACAATATTCTAATTTTCTGAGATTGTGGATTTGGGGTTTTCATGAGCTATAAGCCATCATCATCACAATTATGACAAATCATGGCTTGAACTATCTTGCTTTGCATGTAATGAGTCTATCTCATATATTAGTTTCACCTTTTAAGTTGCATTACTGAAATAAATGAACTTTTGCGCAATATTCTAATTTTTCGAGTTTCACCTGTAAGAGGTCCTTGGTGAGTTCCTAGAAATATGTATGGTATGTATGATATCTCAAGGCAACTCAATATGTGGAGAGGCTATTATCAATTATAATCTCCTTGGGCCCAACTTTTTAATTTTAAATTATTATAGTCTTTACTGCAACTGGTCTCCCCAATTCCTATTATCAGGAATCAGAACTGCAACTGCATTAACTGTAGTATAAGGATATGGCTAGGGACATGGTGGCTCAGTGGCTAAGATGCTGAGCTTGTCGATAAGAAAGGTTGGCAGTTTGGCGGTTCGAATCCCTAGCACTGCATAACAGAGTGAGCTCCTGTTACTTGTCCCAGTTTCTGCCAACCTAGCAGTTCAAAACCATGTAAAAATGCAAGTAGAAAAATAGAGACCACTTTGGTGGGAAGGTAATAGTGTGCACCTTCAGCATTTAGTCATGCCAGCCACATGACCACAGAGATGTCTTCGGACAGCGCTGGCTCTTCGGCTTTGTAATGGAGATTAGCACCATCCCCTAAAGCCGGAAACAATTAGCACTGATTTGCAAGGGAAACCTTTACCTTGACCTGCATCCTTCCAGTGCACAAATAGAAATGGCTAATGTGAGACCTAATAGTTTCCAGATTAAAGATATGTAAATATGCAGTAGACATTTAGCATGAAAGCTACCAAGTACTATACCAGCTATCCCTTAATTTGGAAGGGTAGGATGAATGAGTACAACACCCCGGAAGCCATTAATGTCATCTTCACACTCTCACTGGTTGTGAGAATCGATTGTTATATATGACTTCATTCTTGTCTAAATAAAGATGCTAACCAAGCCAAGGCATGTGTGATTCCTATCTGATCAATCTGAAAAATCATTTTAGGCTGTGAAGTGTCAGGAGAGCTATCATTTACTGCCAAGCTCTGGTCAAGGGAGCTTGACACTTTGTGTGATATAATCCCAATAAAAATTGGGGTGCACTGACATAATATACTTCAAACCTTCTTATTTTTATTTACCCTCAAAATTTCTTATTTGTAAGTCTCAGTTCGGGGAGAAGGAAGTATAAATATTTGAATACGCATTAGCTTTATTCCAGTATGTTTCTAATGCAGTTCAAAGGGTTCATTATCATTTTTAAAGCAGGTCAGGTTACAAGGGCAGGTTACTACCTATCTCAGATGGTTTCTGTCCATTCCACCAGATCCAACAGAATGAGCATTCTCCAGGTCTGTTCTATGGACAGTACCATTGTCCATGAACAAGGACATGTACTGTACCTTCTCTAGCACAGCTCATGCTGTATGCAAGAGCTGTCCTCTGAGATTTGGATGGTCCTGGCCCTCTTGACTTCCCAGGAGCCTGTTAAAAACTGGCTTTTCCCCCAGGCATTTAGGGTCAGGATGTTAGGGGATCCCACAATACATGGGTGTTTTCATGGAATGGTTATATAGTGCCTTGGTAAAAAAAATTTCCTGCATTGAATTATTTTAATAGGTTATGGTTTTTGTAGGGACTGTTCATCAACCCAGGGTTATTTATTTAAGATGGAAGGCTACATCAATTTTCTAAATCAATACATAAATATGGCAGAATATAACATGCCATTTCTAGCTAAATATGTGGTGCCTCATTTGTTGGGAAAACTTCTCTGGAGACAGAACCTTAACACATTGTTTCAGTTGTCCTAATCATTTTCTATTTAGAGGCAGTTATGAATACAGAGCAGCATTGAACATTCCTTCTCCCCATTTGCAGATCAAAGTGGCAAAGTTCATACCACCAGACTACCTTACATAGAACTGTTGTGGTGTTATGCATCTGACCTTCTCCAGGTCTGGGTGTAAGTTGCTGAGAGCTAAGACCAACTTCATGGCACATAAATGATCAATCCCTGAGAAAAAGTGTATTTGAAAAATATTGGACTGGAATAAATTTCATTTTATTTCTGCATGCTTATTTGAGAAAAACTTTTTGATTTTTTTTAAAGTTCTAGAGACTAAAAGGAGTCCAAGTCCTTTTTCTATTATCCTTTTGACAAACCAAACTAAATATATTGGATTATTGCATTCATTCTTTGTTTTCCCTTCTTTGTTCAAATAATTGCCTCCACCCCAAATTCACACTAGTCACCTCCTCAACACCTCACCTATTAACCAAGACCATTGTATCCCTTGATCAAAGCTAGCAGCTGTTCATGTTGGATCCAGTCTCTAGGCTGAAGAGATTTTCCTGCTTCCCTTCCTCTACTCCAATGATTCTTTATTCCATACCCTGAAGTCTTCCATATACAGTTGGACTGCATTTTAAAAAAAATCCATTTGGGAACTTGTAGTCACAGTTCACCTGGAGAAATCTGGAGATTATAGATGGCTACTTTATGGCATCCATAATAATGTATGTATGTATGTATGTATGTATGTATGTATGTATGTATGTATGGTATTCAGCTTTGTTCAGGTATTTTCCCACGTCATTATAGTTGTGCTTTTAAAGTTGTAGCAACATTTTGGCAGAATCTCATCTGCCATCATCAGGCTTCTGTATTGTGTTCATCTGTGAGTCAGACTTTCACAGCCGTTTCAGTTTTAAATTTGGGGCTAGCCTACTGCTGTGCCAGAATGGTTTTTTCTTAATCCTGATTGGTTGGGAGTCTTGGTCTGTATTTATTGGTCTTGGAGTTTGCTGTGTTCTGCTTGATTGGTGTTTCTAATATCTTCTGTCTGTTTTGTAGCTTTTTTAGTCTTGATTGGCTGGCAACATTGTTTCCTGTATGTGTATGTGTATATGTATACATATATGGATAGATAGATAGATAGATAGATAGATAGATAGATAGATAGATAGATAGATAGATAGATATAGATATAGATATAGATATAGATATAGATATAGATATAGATATAGATATAGATATAGATATAGATATAGATATAGATATAGATATAGATATAGATATAGATATAGATATAGATATAGATCAATCAAGCAGAACACTAATCAAGCAGAACACAGCAAACTCCAAGACCAATAAACACAGACCAAGACTCCCAACCAATCAGGATTAAGAAAAAACCATTCTGGCACAGCAGTAGGCTAGCCCCAAATTTAAAACTGAAATGGCTGTGAAAATCTGACTCACAGACGAACACAGTACAGAAGCCTGATGATGGCAGATGAGATTCTGCCGAAACGTTGCTACAACTTTAAAAGCACAACTATAATGATGTGGGAAAATACCCGAACAAAGCTGAATACCATACATGTAAGTACCCGCGAAAACTTAAGAAAAGATATGTATAGGTATAGGTATAGGTATAGGTATAGGTATAGGTATAGGTATGGATATGGATATGGATATGGATATGGATATGGATATGGATATGGATATGGATAGATAGATAGATAGATAGATAGATAGATAGATAGATAGATAGATATAGATATAGATATAGATATAGATATAGATATAGATATAGATATAGATATAGATATAGATATAGATATAGATATAGATATAGATATAGATATAGATATAGATATAGATATAGATATAGATAGTGGCAGCAGTAGAGGCAGCGTGAGGAGCTCCAGCAGGCACGGGCAGCGCCTGTCAACAAGCCCTTTAATCCCTGTGGGTCCAGCCAGTGAGGTGGAAAACCTAATGCCTGAAACTTGCCAGCAAGCCAGAAAAGAGCTCCATTCCTCAGCAAACATTCAATTCTGATTCCTCCCAACCTTGACCAGCACGCCAGAAAAGAACTCATTCCTCAGTGGGCACTAAGTTTGGGAGTGCTCTATTCAAAAGCACTCAATGATCTGCAACTCGACCCATCCTTACTAGAAGGTAAGGCGGTGGGGCTTGCCAGTACCGGGGGGCTCAATGATCATCCTTGCAGGGCAGTGAGACGGTGAGATTTATCCCATCCTTGCAGAGCGGTAAGCACCAGGAGCTGTGAGTCGGTCTTCAGACGTTTGCAGCCAGAGTGTGAAACAGACTGCTTCCCCACTGCCGCCCCTCCTTCCCTCTTCACCAAATTGCAAATCTGGACTTCGTCTTTAAAAGGACAGTAACTTTGGATTTTCAATAAGTAGGGAGGTATTGTTATAACTGAACTCCTGTGAAGATTGGAAGCAATTTTATTTCCTGTGATATAAGCAGAAGTATATTGAAGCCAGGAGCGAATGCTCAATACAAATCTGAGTCTACATAGTAAAAATATAAACTGTTCAAATTGCCAGAGCAAGACTATCTTTCTTTCTCTTTCTCTTAAAAGCAACAAACTTTGAAAGTGTATTTAAATTAACTAGGAGGGGGCCAGAAATCCCATTCATCAAGGGAAAACAAAACAAAAAGTTTCCTGTTGCCTCCCAGTGAATTGTTCTGTTTATCTCTGCTGAAGAAGGGGCCAGAGATCGCCCCTTCAACATCTTTGTATCTTTACTATCTCAAAAACTCAATCTACAAAACAAGAAAGAGAGTATAAACCCTTGCTCATTGATTTTTTTCAAACAGCCCAGGAAAAGAGACCTCCTGCCAGTTTATAAAGGGTTATAAACCAATTCTCAGATATCAGCAACAGCTAAGCAAAACAAAACAAAGCAATAACCCTTTACTTACCAACTCTCAATACTACTTCATACTACTTCATTACTTTCATTATCTCAAAAAAATCAAGTTCTTTAAAACAATTAATTTTTATCGAATGATCAATTGATTTATTGTTTTTATTGCTTAGTATGATTGAGTGTTTAGTGCATATAGTATAATTACTGAATATCTGATTAGTAAAATCAGTGATTTAGTGAATTTAATTGACCAGTGTGTCTAGTAATTACTGTAATAAATTAGGCTGTTTGTTGCTTGGCAAAATTATTTGATTAGAGTGATTTGAATAACCAATTGATTGATTGATTGATTTTTAGTAATAAGCAACTTAACTTTTGATTTGTTCTCTAACATATGAATTAACATTTATTAATTACCAACATTCATTAAGTAACTGTCTACCTATCACATGAACTAGCTATTGTAATTGATTACTGTACTATTGCCATTGACCATGCCAGCCAAAAACTCCAAACCAAAACAAAAGAAAACTATCTCTACCAATGACCTCCCAGACTCCTGCACATGTTTCAAATGTCTTGAAACCATCAATGAAAGCGAAATTTACATCAAATGCTGCCTATGTGATAATCTAGCCCACCCTGCCTGCTTAAATGCAAACAAAACATAGCTGATATGGTTAAAAATTCAGATACATTCTTTTATCTATGTCCATCATGTTCTCCTAAGCTAAACAAACTGAGTACCCTACCTGACAGAGTTGAAAGCATAGAATCACTCATTCACTCAATAGAAGAATGCTTAGCAACACATTTTGAAACAACTATACAAGCAAGCCTCTTGGAAAAAAAATACAGCACAGATAAGTGAGTACCTATCAGCTCAAAATCAAATCCCACAACAACCACAACCACTACTTCAACTACAATCACAACTACAACCAAAAATAACCACCAAACCACAACCACAAACAATTACTATCCCTTCAAATAATTCCACAAATAATATCTCCTTACTCATCAGAGACACCATGGAATGTGAACAAAAATGTCCAAATGCTATCTTATTTGGTCTCTAAGACACCAACAAATCAGATGACATCACCAAAGTTCATGATATCATAAGCAACTCAAATACAACAAACATCTCTCCTGAAGATATCATTGAAATAACCAGAGATGGCCATGGGTACAAATACAATGATGGCCTTGTGGCCCCAAGATTTTGTAGAGTTGTATGCAAAAATGAGTCCTGCAAACGCATATTCATTCATACAATAAATGCCATTGCAAAAACCAATCCCAACCACAAAAAACTTTGCTCAAGACCAGACTTACCCATATTGCAAAGAATCCGCTCCTGTGAACTCTGCGCAGAACTCAAAAACCGTCTAGACAATGGAGAAAGGGACCTATACATTGACTACAGACCTGATTGCAACCAAAGAAAGTCACACAACACACAGCTCCGCATCCAACCCCATCCCATTCAATCCAACATCACTCAAAACTAGGCATGCATGCCCCTAACTACCACTATTCTAACCACAACTGGCCTTAAATGCAAGGTACTCAATGCAAGAAGCCTTGTAAATAAAATACCTGAATTTCTCCTCTTACTAAATACGGCTAAATTCAACATTATATTTGTCTGTGAAATATGGTTCAACACATCTCTCCCTGACTCCATTACCACAGTAAGAGACTATCATGTTTACCTATCAGATTGTGAAATCCGTAAAGGAGGTGGTGTTGCTATCTTCTATAAAAAGTCCCTACATCTAAAAAACATCCAAGTTACCCAGGACCTTGCTATTCCTGAGACCATCGTCTGTGAACTGTCCTTAAATATCACATTTCAGTTCCTACTATGTTACAGAGCCCCTGATTATGATATCAAACATGCAAACAAGCTAAATACACTACTAACATGGGCAGCATCCTGCCCACATGCTTTTATCTTTCTTGGTGACTTCAATCAACCTCATATCAACTGGACCCTTAACGAATTTACAACTGAACCCACACACGCAACCTTCTTCAATGCAGTAACAAATCTGGGACTAGAACAACTAGTAACCAATAACACTGGACTTAACAACTGCCTCGATCTCATCTTCTGCAGTAGTTTGAATTCAATTTACAGAATACAAATTAAAGAACCCTTTTCCAACAGTGACCACAACATGATTGACTTTTGTCTCAACATATGTCCACACAAAAATCATCACAACGATGGAATCCCCAATTATAACTTCAAAAAAGGCAACTATGATCTTATAAACAACGATCACTCATCCCTTGATTGGCAATTTCTATTCTCGGGATGCAATACTGTAGAAGACCATTACAACATATTTTTACTTGAAATCAAAAAAGTCATCAAACTATATGTACCATTAACAACTCCCAAAACCAGAAAAAACAAATTACCCAAAACAATAAGGAAGCTTCAATCCAAAAAAAATTACTTTGGTGGAAAAACAAATCTGGTCACGTTGCCAACTTCAAAAACCGATACAAAATTTATGCCACCAGATAAAAACTGAATGCACCAATTATCACATTAAACAAGAAGAAACCCTTCTACACACCAATTCCACCCGCGTTTTCTACAATTTTGTAAACAACAAACTAAAAGACTCAAGGTCCATCCCACCCCTGAAAGGACCTAATGGTAAAGACTGCAATGATGACACTACTACCCACCTCTTTAACACATTCTTTGGCTCAGTATTTGTAAACAGCAATGGATCATGCCCAGTATTTCCTAGTTGAACCACAGACAACTACAATGATCTAATACATATCGATTTTACAGTAGACATTGTTGAAAAAGCACAGTGCAATCTAAAACCATCTCTATCTATTGGACCGGACGGAATATGTGCCTACTTCTTTAAAAAGCTATCCACTACCATAGCAGAACCTCTAAGCATAATCTTTGAAAAATATTTCAGGACCAGCTCCTTACCTAACCTATGATCACAAGTTACAGTCATTCCCATCTTCAAAAAGGGAGACCCCAGCCTAGTTGAAAATTACAGACCAATCTCCTTACGCTGTGTCACCTGTAAAGTCATGGAATCAATTATTAACCAATCCATCATCCTCCACTTAAAAACAAACAAGCTACTCTCTAATAAATAATTTGGTTTTAGGAAAAAACTATCATGTAATCTGCAAAAACATATGGACTACACAACTCGATCAGGGCAAAGCAATAGACGCACTCTACATAGACTTTTCTAAAGCCTTTGATTCAGTGGTACATAACAAACTACTCCTAAAACTAAAATCTTACGGTATCTCTGGACACCTGCATAACTGGATAGAAGCATTCCTGTCAAACAGACAACAAATGGCCAAAATTGGGAGTGTCCTATCAAATTCTGAACCTGTCAACAGTGGTGTCCCCCAAGGCAGTGTTCTAGGACCAACTCTTTTCATACTCTACATAAATGACCTCTGTGATCATATCAAGAGCAACTGCATTCTCTTCGCTGATGATGTAAAGCTATTCAACGCCACAGACAATACTGCTACCCTTCAAAAAGGCCTTGATGATGTATCAGAATGGTCAAACAAATGGCAACTTCAAATATCAACAAATGAATGCTCTGTCCTACATATTGGCAAAAAAAATCAGAAAATAAAATACAGGCTGAATAGTCAAGACCTTGTTGATGATCCAACTCTGTCAAGGATCTTGGAATACTCATCTCAAATGACCTAAGTGCTAGAGCCCACTGTAACTACATAGCCAAAAGGTGTTAAGAGTTGTTAACCTAATCCTATGTAGCTTTTTCTCTGGTAATATCACACTAATAACTAGAGCATACAAAACATTTGCTAGACCAATACTTGAATACGGCTCATCAGTCTGGAACCCACATTACGTATCTGATATTAACACAGTTGAGAAAGTCCAGAAATATTTCACAAGAAGAGTTCTCCACTCCTCCACTCATTGCAGAATACCTTATGCCACCAGACTCGAAATTCTAGACCTAGAAAACTTAGAGCTACACCACCTTCAGTCTGATCTAAGTATAGTATATAAAATCATACATTGCAATGTCCTACCTGTCAATGAATACTTCAGCTTCAACCATAACAACACAAGAGCAAATAATAGATACAAACTCAAGGTTAACCGCACCAAACTTGATTGCAGGAAATACGACTTCAGCAACAGAGTGGTCAATGTCTGGAATACTCTAGACTCTGTGGTTTTTTCCCCAAACCCCAAAAACTTTAACCTTAGACTGTCTACTATTGACCTCACCCCTTTCCTAGGAGGTCTGTAGGGGCATGCATAAGTGCACCAACATGCCTACCGTCCCTGTCATATTGTTTCTTTTATTTATTTTTTAATTTTTCTTATATGTATCCATGTATTCATAACTATGTTTTTACTTAAACCTATTATCTTGTAAGCAATTGACAAATAAAATAAATAAATAAATAAATAAATAAATAAATAAATAAATAAATCCTAACAGACCAGAGGACTTGTTTGCTTCATCATTAAAATGAAGACATTTCTGGAGATGTGTAGCAATATTTTATCCAATCTGCTCAATTAATTGAAGTAAATTTTCTCCTTTCCATTGTTGTAAAATAAAGCAACATTCTTTTTTTTATTTATTTCCTTTTTCCCTTTGTGTTTTTCTTGTTGTTGTCAGGCACAGGACTTGCAATTAAAAGTTATGTGAAAGTTTTTTGTTTGTTTTGCAGTAGCATTGTTAAATATTTATGAAGGGCCTTAAGTCTAACTCGCCTTGAGGAAAAATAGAGGAATTAATAATGTATGCCATTGCTTTGCAGAAAATTAAAGGTTGGGAGCACGTGTTTAAAAATTAAATCATCCACAATCTAAGCTAACAGATGTTATTTAGTTAAAATCTCAGACAATAAAGCATGGAAAAGGTGTCTACTCTTTCCTCACTCCCTACTCTCAGTGAAATCTTAATGATTCATTGCAGTCGAACAGATTCTGAGGCCCGAGGCTATCAGATGGATAATAAAGAAGAACTTCCATTATATCCTTGAGAACTTTTCCTTCTTTGTCAAATTTCCTATGCTATTATAATTTAACAATGAATGTCCTGATCTACACAGACAATCTTCAACATATGTAACTCCAGCTTCAGGAGTGGCTATGTAAGTAAATCAATTAAGACGCTGGTGTCAAATGCAATTGCATCACATGACAAATAACCATTTGTCTGAAATGGTGTAGGGTTTCCTGCCTAAGCAGGGGGTTGGACTGGAAGACCTCCAAGGTCCCTTCCAACTCTGTTATTCTATTCTATACCTATTGTGATGTATTGTGGTATTTTTTGCCTTTGGGGAACTGCAGTTGATGTGGCCTGTGCATGACGCATCTGGCCCATGGGCCGCCAGTTTGACAGGCCTGTATTAAGAACTACTCCAGATGCTTCCCTTCCCACATAACAACTGATCAATCTCATGTTTGCCATTTTGAACTCCACTTCATCCCCACCAAAGCTTCTCTGACAAATGACAACCCCAGTCTTTATTTAAAGAGTTCTAGCACCTTATATGGCAGCTTGTTTAATAACTTGTAGTCAAGATGTTATCCTGATGTCTAGCTTGAATCTTCCTTCCTAGAATTGAATTCTAGTCAATTTATAAAGAATTTTGCTCATAATTCTAATCTAGTTCTGGTCTTGCCTTCTGGAGCAATAGAGAATAAGTCCATTCTCTCTTCAAGTGCTGTATGCTGACCATATTGTATTTCTTCTAAATTGGTGTCTCAATTTCCTCATGTTTAATTGCCATATTCAGTGCATTGCTGTAGAAACTTCTGAGATCTTCAGTTATGGTTACTATGGTGCAGTGAAATCTATTTATTTATTTGTTTATTTATTTATTTATTTGTTTGATTTATATTGCCGCCTATTCACCCATGGTGACTCAAAATGGAATTGAACAGTTCGCATTTATTTTATTTATTTGTATCCAATCTTTTGGGTTGATGTAGTGGCCTAGAGGCGAAAATGCTCACCTCCCACTTGAAAAGTTGAGAGTTTGATCCTAGGCAGAGGCAGATGCTCCTTTATCAGGGTGCAAAGAGAAAAGACCTGCTATGAACTCCATGTAGGTGTCAGGAAGGGCATCTAGCCAGTAAATGCTCAGCTCCATTCAGTCCTCCTGACTCCACCCCCTGATAAAAAGGGATTAAAGTGTCATAAAAAGAGAAAAATATATCCCATCTTTATTAGTTTTACAAATAACTCAAGGCAGGGAACATATCCAACATACCTTCCTCCTCCTATTTTCCCCACAGCAATAACCCTGTGAGGTGAGTAAGTTATAACTATACAAGTAATCCTCAATTTACAACCATAATTTATGTTGTTTAGTGAGAAATTTGCTAAGTGAATTTTGCCCCATTTAAAAACTGTTCTTGCCTTATTTGTTAATAGCAATAGCACTTAGACTTATATACCACTTCACAGCGCTTTACAGCCCGCTCTAAGCGGTTTACAGGGTCAGCTTATTGCCCCCAACAATCTGGGTCCTCATTTTTCCCACCTCAGAAGGATGGAAGGCTGAGTCAACCTTGAGCTTGGTGAGACCCGAGCTGCCAAACTGCTGGCAGCCAGTGATCGGCAGAAGTAGCTTGCAGTACTGCATTCTAACCACTGTGCCACAGAGGCTCTTTCATTGCAATTGTTAAATTAGTAACACAGATATTAAGTGAATTTGGTTCCCCACTGAGTTTGCTTGTCAGAAGACTGCAAAAGGGGATCATATGACTCTGGGACACTGCAACCATCATAAATGTGAGTCAGTTGTCAAGCATCTGAAAGCAAATCATGTGACCGTGGGGCTGCTATAATGGTCATAAGTTTGAAAAATGGTCACAAGTCACGTTTTTCAGTGCTGTTATAACTTCCAACAATCACTAAATGAACTATTATAAGTAAAAGTCTACCTGTATAGGTCCAAAACACAATAAAAATGAAATTAGTTTAGCAAGCTTTATTTTGACAAATCTATGCTTACTCTAATTCTTATAGATATGGCTCTAGCATCTTCTCAATGGACTTTCCTTTGGGTGGAAAGAACCATCTGAGAACAAGCCTCTATCCCCTTCCTTCAAAACATTTGGAAACATTATAAAGACTTTGGTGACACTGCATTATAAAGATTTTAGTGACACAGAAAGAAGCTTCATTTGAAAAAACAACCACGATGGAAGTCTTGCGCTCTAATCTTACCTTTTCTTTCTAATCTATTTTTTTTTTTTTAATACTACTAATTGTTTACAAGGTAGTAAGTATAAATTATTAGTTGAAACATGAATGGGTCTAGGAATGGACAGGGACGGTAGGCATTTTTGTGTCTGTTCCCCCCCACCCCCTTCATTGAAAGAGGGGGTAAATAATAAATAACACAATATTAAAATTTTTTTTGGTGTGGGAGAAAAAAAAAAAATATTTATTTAATTTATTATTTTTTTTTTTTTATTTTTTAATAAAAACCCCAGATGACTGCAAGGAATATAAATCCTTCCATTCTCCACCATTCAGTCAGAGTGGAAGAAGCTTCTTGGATGAGAAGCAAAACGTCTTCAAGGAAAAACAAAGAAAGCCCAGTTGCCTCTTTTAAAAAACACCTTTGGAACAACTGTGATCTGGATGACTGAGAATCTCCATGTTAATCAGGGACTTGAGATTTGATCCTGGGATTGTTTCCTGATAGAGATTCAGAAAGGGGGAAAATCCTGGAACACTTAGGAGTTCAGTCAAATCATAATTTGTTCAGTTTATAGGAATGCTTGCATGCTCACTTGGTTGTGAAGATAGGTTGAGTCTTCCCATTTAAAGCTTCCCATTCCATTTATAGCTATTCACACTTAAAATGAAAAATCACTGTCATCAATATGTTATGTACCTGGCAACGTTTTCTTGCCTAAGATAGTTAAATTGTTTGTCTCTGTTTTATTTTGTTTTATTTTTCATCAATGTTTAGTTTATTGTGTTTTCATTTAGCTTGGGGTGTTTTAAAAATCTTCCTTTTTATCCCTATGTACTCTAATATACTTGTTTATTTACAGCTGTATTTATTGTGCGTTTGAGAGTAATTTCCCCTAACTTGTATTTTGTAAAATTGGAAATGTTCTCCATTTCAGAAAATAATTACTTTCTATTTATGCAATAATTCAAAAATGAGAAATTAAATAGGTTTGCATTAAGGTGTGCAGTTCTCAGCCTGAGGCAAAACATTTCAAAAGCCTTGAACCATGATTATAAAATTGTAGTGAACTAAATGAAACTTTATTTCCTTATTTCCTTATAAGATGGTTAATGTACAGTAGTACTAACATCTAAAAATTAATCTTTGGATCGGCACAGTCTTTTGTTATAACAACATATTTGCTTCCGATTTATGGATTAGATTTGTATGCTGAAGAAATACATTTTTGTGTAAGGCTTCCTAAATAGACATTGCTGTGCAGTAGAGTTATCACAACTGATGTCTACAATATTGCCTAACATCTCAACTTAGCTAGATCCTCCCATTCAGAAAGAGATAGCTGGTATGTAAGCTGAAAGAGTATCACCATTTACATTGTAGAAGCCAAATCTCATTGTAGATCTAAAACTGTATCATTCTAATGCAACATGACAGTGAATGGGAACTTTTAAGGAAGGCAATCATGCTTTCTATGAGATGCCTCATCCTATTGGTATAAGAGAATCAGAACTGCAATAAAGTCACTGGTTTGTACAGGCCTAAATCATTTGTATATGTGAGGAAGGCGATATATTAAATAGCTGGCAAATAATTAATCAACGTGGGAGACAAAACAGCTTGTCACCTTACTCTTTATGAAAATAAAGCACACACAAAAAGGGGCATATGATGCTTTGTTGCTTTCCAATTTCCTCGAAAGTCTGTTAGCCTAAAATGCCAGCTTTTTCTTCACTGTTTACATATTATACCACCTGCACAGTAAAAACAGAATCAGAATATTTTCCTACAAGTGAGAAAATTAACCTACATACATGGAGAGATGTAATCTACAAAGAGGTTCTTTTTTTGAAGAAGTTAAGATTCAGGAAAGAACTCAGATGGTTGATTCTGGTATGGAAATGAGCCTCAATGTGGCAAATTATGAGAAGTGATTATGAGAAAAATATAAGAATGTGTAGTGTGTGTGTGTGTGTGTGTGTGTGTGTGTGTGTGTGAATGAGGGTTTTCAAGAGAGAGTGCCTTTGTGGTTTCTCAACATCTATGAGAAAACTGGATGCAGGTATTCAAGAAAAAATTGTAATACTAATATAGACCAGAAGTTTGACTCTGGCTCTTCTCATCCTTCCTCATCCTTCCTCATACATCTTTCTATTTACTACTTCTCCCTTTCTCTATGAAGCCCCTACTCCAGTAATTTTGTGTTATGTATGATACTCTTTTTTTCTGCCTCTGATGAAAGAGTCAATGATGTGTCTTTATTGTGATTATGCAATGATAAATCTGTTACATTTTACGAGGCCACAAATCTTTTTGTTCTGCTTCCTTCACAGATATTTGATACTTTATTTTTGGACTATTTCAATGTTCTGTGTTGTTGTTATTTCTTTTTTTTTAAAAAAAAAAAATACAATTTTAGGAATTGTAGTTTCACCTTTTGTGGTTTTCCCTCCCCAAAGTGAATAATTTATCATCTTTTCTTTTCTTCTTCAGTTAGGGCCCATTTGGTAAATAGAATATGAGTGTTTGTATGCCTGTGTGTGTCTCTCTGTGTGTGATATTTTAAAGATGTTGACTTATCTATGCACCTCTTCATTGATTTGTTGTTTCAGAAATCAGGAAAGAAATTTAAATGAATATTTTTCTTCTTCAATGAAAATCTTATTTTTCCATTGATAAAAAGGAACAGGGATGGGATTCAACCAGTGTTACTACCGGTTCGGTGACTACATTTTGTGGGCGCAAAGCAGCTGAGGTTGAAAAAGCAGGAAGTAAATGTTATGAACTAATAAAATACGCCATATTAAAAGTTAACAAAAGCTAGCTAGGAAAGCAGGCTCTAAATCCTGCTCTTCTGATTGGCCCATCAGAGCAAGTCGGGATTGGTCCATTCCGGGCATCCTGATTGGCTTAGAACGGGCCGTTCCCATTGGACAGAAACCAAAGGTATTAAACGTAGTTCATTGGTTAATGGGATAGCAGCCAGCCCTATAAAAGGGCTGCTGCTGTCCAAGGGTTTCGCTCTGTTCACTCTGTTCTGAAGTCACTTATTAAAGAGTTGAGTCACTACTGATGCCTCGTCTCCGTTCTTGCGCCCACGCCTCCAAACATAACACTGGTGACGAAGGTGGGATACGGAGACAATAGAGCCGACTAAGCACTCACTGTGCACCGAACAGAGCACGTGGCTTAAAGAGCATCAACAAAGGCAAGATGGCCAGCGGCACTATACCACCCGCTCCATTTGACCCGGCTAACGAAGACTGGGATTCGTACATAGATCGGTTCCAGATGTTTCTGGAGACCAATAACCTGAAGGACGCTTCGCCTGGCAAGAAACGAGCTGTCTTCCTGACCCATTGCGGGCCTGCCGTTTTTAAAATGGCAAAGGCACTTGCAAAACCTGCAGAGGTGAAGACGATGGATTGGGATAACCTCGCTCCGATACTGCGGGCCCACTACGCACCCGCAGTGCCTACTCTCATCCGGAGGCACGAATTTTACCAAAGAAACCAATGGAAGGGCGAGAGTGTTGGAGACTTCATCGCCGATCTCCGGAACCTGGGGGGGGTCTCTGTGGTTTTTCAAACCTCGAGGAAGCCATGAGAGACCGAATAGTTCTGGGATTAGATGACCACGGTGCTCAAAGCAAGATCATGGCCAAAGGGGACATCGATCTTGCAGATGCCATCGCTGATGCTACTGCAGCAGAGGCAACCAGGAAGTCAGCCGCTCGAATGTGCCGCACCAACGCACCGCTCCGCCAACTCGCCCAGGATGCCTCACCTCTTTCAGAGAGGCACGCTACAACAGCATACCATGAAGACCTCGAGTCTCCATCAGACAGTGATGAAGAAGAGGTCAACCGACTCTGTTCTGAACGCGACCAGCGAGATCAGCGAAGCCAGAAGCCTTCACGTCAATGCGCTGGTTGTGGGGCAAATCACCCACGAGCAGAAGGCAAATTCCTCGATGCACTCTGCCGCTCCTGTGGGAAGAGGGGCCATATTGCTAAAGTATGCGGGAGCAAGCGGGGGTCAAGTCCAATCCGTAGAAAAACAACGGCCGCCAAGCCACGGGCAGCCCGCCCGTGAGCCGGGATCGCCCGAACCACCAATGGAACCACTATCACTACAGAAACCGAGCACCTCTGGCGTCGACTAGACGAGAGGAGACGCACCAAACCATAACCATCGGCCACGCTTCATCTTTGGATGCAAAGAAGATCTGAGTGAAGGTCGCCATCGAAAATCACCCTTGCATCATGGAAGTAGACTCTGGGTCGTCCTTATCCATGGTATTGTGGAAGACTTGCAAACAACTGATCCCCGACATCCGTCGTCAAGACTTCAGCACCGAGAATCATATTAAGAGACTATCAGGGAAACCGAATTCCCGTCGCCGGGTCCCGTAACGTCCAAGTCTCATTTAAAGACCGCACCGCTACACTGCCTCTTACCATTGTCGATCGGGACCGACCCAGTTTGCTGGGTCTACAGTGGTTCGCTCCGTTGGGGATTGAACTAGCCAGCATACACCAGACCGGGAGTGGTGACTGGGAAACAGCCCTTGTCCAGGAGTTCCAGGACGTATTCACGGCGCAACTAGGCAAGTACAAGGGGGCCCCCATATCGTTTAATCTCAGCCCCAAGGTTGCGCCCATACGCCTTAAACCCCGTCGAGTGCCTTTTGCCCTTAAACCTAAAATCGATGAACAATTGGACAAATTGATAGCCCAAGGGGTTTTAGAACCAATCGATCACGCCCGTTGGGAAACTCCGATAGTAACACCCATTAAGCCAGATGGATCGATAAGAATTTGTGGGGATTACCGAGCCACTCTAAACCACGCGCTCCAACAAAGCGCTTATCCCGTACCGGTGGTTCAACACCTTCTACATTCTCTGGGTGGCGGAAAAATCTTTGCAAAATTGGACTTAGCACAAGCATACCAACAGCTACCCATAGACGCAGAGACTGCTGAGGCCCAAACTATCGTTACGCACCGTGGTGCGTTTAAATGCAATCGGCTCCAGTTCGGAGTGAGTGTAGCCCCAGGCATTTTTCAAAGCCTGATGGAGCGTTTACTACAAGGGATAAAAGGGGTCGTGCAATGATGTTTTAATAGCTGCTCCAAATAGAGAAGTGTTGGAACACCGACTCAGAGCGGTCCTCCAAAAATTTAAAGACGCAGGGCTTAAAGTAAAACAAGACAAATGTCAACTCTGTACTGAGAGGGTTGAGTTTCTAGGGTACCTCCTCGATAAAAAGGGGATCCACCCAACCAAAAAAAAAATAATGGCCATCAAAAACATCTCCAGACCTAGGAATAAAACGGACCTACAAGCCTTCCTAGGACTCATTAATTTTTATAATATCTTCTTGCCTCAGAAGGCGACGGTAGCTGAACCATTACATTGTTTGTTAGACAAGAAGGCTTCCTGGGTCTGGGGACAACGGGAAGAGAAAGCGTTCCAGCAGGTGAAAGATCTCTTGACCTCCGACGCTGTCTTAATACAGTTTAATGAGACTTTGCCGTTAACCGTCACGTGTGACGCCTCGCCATTTGGGGTGGGAGCATCTTAAGCCATGTTCTACCTAACGGCAAAGAAGCACCTGTTGCCTTTTTTCCCCGCACATTATCTAAAACCGAAAGGAACTATAGCCAACTCGATAAGGAGACTCTTGCTATTGTCGCCGCTATTAAACGTTTTCATGAATATGTTTATGGACGATCATTTACCATAATTACGGACCACAAGCCGTTGCTCGGCATTATAGCGAGGGACAAGCCAACGCCCTATATACTGTCGCCAAGAATGACACACTGGTCAGAATTTCTAGCGGCATACAATTATCAATTACAACACCGCCCAGGGAAAGCCATTCCCCACCCTGACGCCTTGAGTCATTCCCCACGTCCGGAAACCATCGTCGACCCAGCTCCGTCCCTCACAATGCTCCAAATAGAAGCACTGCGTTCACCGCCATTAACCGCAAGAGACATCACCGCCGAAATCAAACGAGATCCTATCCTCGCACGTGTCCTCAGCTGGGTCGAACGTGGATGGCCGGTCGACGAAAACCGCAACAATTTCACACCGTTCAAAAGCCGCCAGACTGAATTGTTCTCTCAACAGGGTTGTATTCTATGGGGAGACAGAGTCGTCATCCCAGAGAGGCTACAATGAACCGTATTGGAGTTATTGCACGACGGACACCCTGGCATCATGCGTATGAAGGCGCTGGCGAGAAGTTACGCGTGGTGGCCGGGCATTGATAAACAGATCGAAGCCTGGGTTAAATCTTGCCCCAAATGCCAAGAACTCAGCACTGCCCCACCGAAGGCAACTCCAACCGAGTGGGAGAAACCTCGAGGTCCGTGGTCCCGGGACCCACCAAGGGACCCACCTTTCTGCTAACAGTCGATGCTTATTCCAACTGGCTCGAAGTCACCAAAATGAAGAGCACCACCACAGAAGCAGTTACAAAAAAACTCAATAAACTATTCGCAACACATGGCTTACCGGACGTTCTAGTTTTGGATAACGGGCCCCAATTCACCGCCTTACCATTCGAACAATATCTTGCGGACCGGGGAATCCGCCATGCGCTAACCTCGCCGGCTCATCCTGCCGCCAACGGAAGAGCCGAGCGAATGGTTCAATTTGTTAAAAAAACTCTGCACAAAATGGATCCAGGGGACATCGATGAAAAACTAAACAGAATCCTCTTGCTTCAACATATAACCCCACACAGCGTCACCAACAAAACCCCAGCTGAACTGTTAATGGGGCAGAAACTTCACTCCCACCTCGACCGATTGCACCCTGCCTACACGCCAGAGACACCTTTCGGCTCCAGCGGAAAATGCTGCGAATTCCAGGTAGGCGATTTGGTCTATGCCAAAAACTTTTCTGGTGACCCATTGTGGGTCCCAGCAACCATAACCTACCTCACCGGCCCCAGATCTTACCGTTTGCAAACTACAGATGGCAAATCCTGGAAACGGCACATAGATCAGTTGCTTTCCAGATTGCAACCCGGCTCACTTAACTCCCTGGGAACTCTGACTAGGGGGGGAGGAAATACCGATACAGATGGGTCCGAGGACGAAATGGACGACAACGCCATTATAGAAACACAACAGCCAAGAAACGCGCCATTGGAAGAAGAATCAAGGAGGGGACTTGCCTCACCGTGGCTCGAATCCGTGATGGAAGCAGGCCCACGAGACCCGGAACTAACCCCAGGAACCTGGCTGACTACAATGAGGAGAGCGAAAATAACAGCGCCGAATCGTCTCCCGGAGAAACGGAAGCGTTGCTACCGGACATTGCGGGAAGTGCTCAACCGGAGCCAAACCGCGAGCAGAAACTGACGGAGCAACGAAAGTCGACCAGGCAGGTTAAAAAACCTGCATACCTTCGAGAATACATCACCACTCCATGTAAACGGAACCTGGGGGGAAGGGGTGTTATGAACTAATAAAATACGCCGTATTAAAAGTTAACAAAAGCTAGCTAGGAAAGCAGGCTCGAAATCCTGCTCTTCTGATTGGCCCATCAGAGCAAGTCGGGATTTGTCCATTCCGGGCATCCTGATTGGCTTAGAACGGGCCGTTCCCATTGGACAGAAACCAAAGGTATTAAACGTAGTTCATTGGTTAATGGGACAGCAGCCAGCCCTATAAAAGGGCTGCTGCTGTCCAAGGGTTTCATTCTGTTCACTCTGTTCTGAAGTCACTTATTAAAGAGTTGAGTCACTACTGATGCCTCGTCTCCGTTCTTGCGCCCACACCTCCAAACATAACAGTAAAGGACAGGTAAGAGCCTGGGCAGGAGCGTGGGCCAAACAAACTCAGAACCAGTTTGGTATCTGCTGCTCTTCAGAGCTACCAGTTCTATAAAGCCGTGCAGAACTGGTAGCATCCCACCCCTGAAAAGGACCCTTTTCACAATGACTGTAATTGTAAGACATAGGATAAATATATAGTGTTTGCAAGGAGTCAAATCCATTAGACCAGGGGTGTCAAACTGGATTTGTTCAAGGGCTGGATCAGCATTGTAGTTCTCCATGAGCCAATGTGGGGGGGGGGGAACAGGAGGGATGGACGCCTCCTATAGCACCCTGCTGGCCAAAACGGGGCATGGGACAGCCATGCATGGCCCCCCCCCTTGCCCTGTTTTTGGCTTGGGTTGCCTCCTGCAACATTTTGCCAGCCAAAAACGGGCTATACGGAGGCCCTGTGATGCTTCTGCATGGCCCATTTTCAGGCTGGCAGAGTGCTGCTGGAGGCCGGGGAGGCTGAAAATGGCCCATGCGGTGGCCTTCTTTTGGCTGGCAGAGGTACCGCGGGCTGGTCCTTTGATATTTCCAGGCTGGCCCCATGGGCCAGATTTAAGCATCCTGCAGGATGGATTTAAGCACCTGCAGGCCTTGAGTTTGACATCTCTGCATCAGACTACCATCTATCCATTATCGATGGTATGATTTCAGTGCTTCCTATGTTGAAGCTCTTTATTATGCCTGTTCTCTGACTGCTACAGTGCAATTTTACACTACCATACAAAGTTCAGAAGGAAGCTCCTTTGAGTTCAACTGGGCTAATCCAAGGCAAGTAAAATGGGACGACTGTATATTATGATATTTACACTGTATATTATCATAGATTTGCACATTATGATTATGAAAGATATTTTAAGAATCACAACAATTGATATATCTGTATATTTTAATCTAAGTGCCATAAGCTATAATCAACATGCTAGAGCAGGGGTGTCAAACTCACAGCCCATGAGCTGGATGTGTCATGTGCTGGCCATGTGCTGGCTATTTAACAAAGGGAAAAAGTTTTGATACGTCACATGATGACAACATGACGCCACCAGTTTGACATCCCTGTACTAGAGCAATGTTTTTAATCTTGGCTGCTTTAATATGTATGGGCTTCAACTCCCAGAATTCCTCAATCAGCAAGAGGTGAGGGATTCGATTCTGGGAGTTGGTCCACTCATTTTTAAGTTGCCATGGTTGAGAAACACTTTATTAGAGTGGCCAATGACACAATAGATAGGGGATGTCTATAATTATAATTTCTATAATTGAGGGGCTACCACAAAGAAGAGACGGTCAACCTATTTTCCAAAGCACCAGGAAGTAAGACAAGAAGCAATGGATGGAAACTAATCAAGGAGAGGAGCAACCTAGAACTAAGGAAAAAAAATTCTCGCAGTAAGAACAATTAACCAGTGGAATGTCTTGCCTTTAGAAGTTTGGGTGTTTCATCACTGGAGCCTTTCAAGAAGAGATTGGACAGCCACTTGTCTCAAATTGTATAGAGTCTCCAGTTTGAACAGGAGATGGGCTAGAAGACCTCCAACGTCCCTTCCAATTCTGTTATTCTATTATTTCAGAGACCTGACAACCATCAGCAGTGAATTGTCTGCAGTTAGAAATTGATTTGCCATTAGCAAGTTCATTTTCTGTATATATGTAAGAGCTCGTTTGCTCAGCAGTTTTCCATGACATATGTTATGTGATGATACATAATAAACTGCATATTCAATTCTTGACTTTTGTTTTTTTTCAACCTTCTTGACCCCACTGCTCTATAATGTACTATTGCTTTTACCAACAATCCCATGAACTCATTGCACACAGGGCATGTGATAACACTTACTGTCTAGGAACAAATTATAGCTGTACAAGCAAAAGAAATTATGCATCATCTGTGCAGTGCAGGAAGAAAACAATTTTCATGTCTGTGTGCATTTCTTTTAACTGCAGACTGCCTAAACTGATGTTTGTGATAGCTTACAATTCTTGATTGGGTAAGCATTTTAATAAAACAAATAAATAATATATTTCTCATGCAAAAATTCAAAGTCTTATTATAGTAGTTCATTTTCCATCTGGGTTATTCCATTATTTGCTTTGCAGAGTCATTTACCGGAGCATACTTTCAGAAATTATTCTCATGTTTGTTTGTTTTTTATTAGGCATGTTTTGGGCACAAAAGTATTTGAAAGTTGTAGGCACTCATGAAGAAACTATTCTGATTCAGCTAATAATTCAGCAAATTGCAAAATACCTGGATTTTTAATAGTCTGAAGTTCTCGCTATTGCCAAATTCTTAAGTAATGATCATATATAAGTTTTTATGTAGAAAAGTATGTATTTGCAGGGAAGTGTATGGCTGGCCTCCAGGAGTGAAAGAAAAAAAGGAAAAAACAAGCAGATGTTAACCTACATTTTCTGATAATATAGTAAGCATTTTCCTAAACCTTAATTTCCTGGGGAGAGTCATCAGTAGGCTTGCTTGCTTGTTTGCTTGCTTGCTACCTTCCTTCCTTCCTTGCTTGCTTCTTTGCTTCCCCCCAACCTCTTTCCCTCCCTCCTTCCCTTGAATTATCTGGAGTTGAGGGAATTAATTTGTTTGTGTTTTACTTTGTCCTGAAATTGTTCCTCTTTTCTAGCACTTTTGTACATTTATGAATTCTCTTCTCATTAACTCTCCTGATCTAATAGATTAGGTTATTTCCTAAACATTAACATGTGTGAACTCTATCTTTCATATGTCAATGAATATCCCAAATCCTATTTATTTGTTGCAGTAGGATGTGCAAATGTATCTGCTTATATTATGTTGCAAGGGGTTTTAAAACCTTGACAAACCATGTTATGATATGTACTACCAAAGCAGTCAAGAATACTAGTTTTCAATAAAGTTTAAACAATAATTTATAGAGATGACAAATGACCACTTCCTTGGCTTCCTTCTTTAAATAATTATGATTTTCCATAAATCTCTTTCTATGAATCTCTTTCTAAATGAAGCATAAAATGGGGAAAAAAGGATACCAACTAGCATCTCATTTTAATAGAATAAAATAGATTTAAAAGATTAATTATCTATTGAAATTTCATGATGTAAGATAATTCAAGCCATCGTTTTCATAACACGATGGCAAAACACACTAGTTACTTTCTTTATGGTGACTCATACTTTCTGCTTGTATCTGTTAAACTGCCAAATCATTCGCAAATTTATTCCTAAAAGATGAAACCTAATATAGTTTGTTCTTCTATATCATAGATAGTATATTTTCTTACACTTGTAGCATAAGTTCACTTCTAGTAAATTGTTCTGAAAATTTTGGATTGGTGAGGATCCTTTGGCTTCAGTTGGTCTTTCTACTGAAATGCCTTGTAATTCTATTTCTTGATTTATATTTTTGGATACATATTTATTTTATTTTATTTTATTTATTTTGATTTGTCAATCGCTTACAAGATAATAGGTATAAGTATACACATAGTTATGAATACATGAAATGGGTACATATAAGAAAAATAAAAGAAACAATAGGACAGGGACGGTAGGCACGTTGGTGTGCTTATGCACGCCCCCTACAGACCTCTTAAGAAAGGGGTGAGGTCAATAGTAGACAGTCTAAAGTTAAAGTTTTTGGGGTTTGGGGAAGAAACCACAGAGTCAGGTAGAATATTCCAGACATTGACCACTCTGTTGCTGAAGTCATATTTCCTGCAATCAAGTTTGGTGCGATTAACCTTGAGTTTGTATCTATTGTTTGCTCTTGTGATGTTATGGTTGAAGCTGAAGTATTCATTGACAGGTAGGACATTGCAATGTACAATTTTATATACTATACTTAGATCGGACCGAAGACGGCATAGTTCTAGGTTTTGTAGGTCTAGAATTTCGAGTCTGGTGGCATAAGGTATTCTGCAACGAGTAGAGGAGTGGAGAACTCTTTTTGTGAAATATTTCTGGACTTTCTCAACTGTGCTAATATCAGATATGTAATGTGGGTTCCAGACTGATGAACTGTATTCGAGTATTGGTCTGGCAAATGTTTTTGTATGCTCTAGTTAGTAGTGTGATATTACCAGAGAAAAAGCTACATAGGATTAGGTTAACAACTCTTTTTTAAAAAAAAAAAAAACAAGTTTTATTTTTCAAGACAAACAATACATAAATACACATAAACACAAAACATAAAAATATAAAAAATCTCTTTTCTGAAAGTTGCTTAATCCTGGGTTAAAACTCTTGGTACAGACACAAATTCAATTTCATATTCATTTTACATACCATTTCATATCTTCTTAACATTTTCAATTTTCTATATAACTTCTCCTCTCCTTTAAATTTTCTCAATTTTATTTTATTTATTTATTTTATCTCCTCTCAATTCATATCGTAATATTTATTATTCTTTGTCTGTTCTATTCCAGCCAATCATTTATTTTTCTTCTTTAAAAAAAAAAAGAAGTACTTCTCCTATACACTATATGGAGTATGATGCCTTTATCTTTTTCCCCTATATTTATAGTACTTAATATAAAATACATAACATACATTGGGATTCTGTCTGGTACATTCTAAAATTATACTATATTATCAAAAATAATACAAACCTATTCATTAATATTGATATTCATTCATATCTTAGATGTTTAATTCATTACTTTTCAATTAAATCACATGCTTTTATGAGAGCCCTATTTTTCAAAATTATTCCCCCCACATCACATATTATAGCTCAATATTTCATTGAAATGTTCCTCCTTCTTCTACTTCAAATCTCATTTCACAAAGGGTTTGCTAATATACCATCTTCTAATTATTATTAACAATCATTTATATCTTAAACATTTTATCCATTTCAATTGAATATCATGCCTTTGTGGGAACACTTATGCTTTCCACGATTATTACACCCCCCAACACCACAATCTTGAATCATATTTCATTACAGTACTCCCTTTTTCTTAACAAAAATTTCACTTGTTTATGTTAAATATTTTATCACATTTTAAACTACATATTATTTCTAATTTTCTATAATTACTTCTAAATACAGATATAAAAATGCAATCTTATGTACCTTTCTAGAATCCCATTAACAATAAGACTTATCCATTATCTCTGAAAAACTTTTGCTTCTTAATATCTTGCTCCCCACCATTAAGGCTTCTCATCCCTTCCTTTCTCCCTTGCTTCTTCTTCTCCTTGTCCTCTTTAACCCCTTGTCTCCCCACCTCCCTTTTATTCTGCTTTCCCCCTTTCTGTTGTTTCTTAACATAATGTCCCTTTTTCACCTTATTCTTCTCTTTTTGGGCTGTTTTTCCAGATCTTAAAGACCTCCGCTTTTTCCCTTCTCCAATCAAAGTCCTTTTCTCATCAAAGATGGCTTCTTCTTCTTCTTTGTCCCCATTATCCTCATTCTGCTTCACATAAATATAAACCTCCATTTCTAAATATTGGAAAATAGTGCCAAGTCCATCTTCCCCTCCTTGTTTTTCTCTTTCAAATTTTTGATATATAAGTTCCAATTCATCCATAGATGATGCCATTGTGTAGAGAAAAAGTTTTTCCAAACAACCACCCAGATGATTTAATCAGAAGTAATTTCCAAAGGTTCCAAAATCACCAAACAATCCAAACAGACTGTTTCTTTTAGATACCTTCTTCTTCTTGACTTTCTCTTTCTGGGGTTAAAGTAATCACAAATCCTTTTCAAATATATTTTTTGGAAGTTTTTAAACTCTTTGCAATTCTAGGCAATCTTCTCCTTATTTTCAAATTTTGCTCAGATTTTTTTTTCACTCTCCCTTCCCATTCACAGCCAAAAAGATTTTTTTTTCCCCCGCTGTCACTTTAGGAAGGAGAGTCGAACAAAGAAAAAAAAACTTTTCCCTTTAAGGTATTCGCAGCTTGTAACTCTCGCAAGGAACAATAGATACTTAACAGCTTTCAAGGTTCCAAGTCACTTTCTCCCGTCTTGTCCCAGTTAGAAGCAACTTTCGCTTTTCTTTCAGCTTTCTCACTCCTGCACTTGCTTACCCGGCTGCAGCTTTCTTCGTGGCGGCCATTGCTGACCGCCGTTCCTCCGCCTCGGGAAAAGGGAGTTTAGCCGGCTGGGTAGTTACAGTGGGCTCTAGCACTTAGATCATTAGAGATGAGTATTCCAAGGTCCTTTACAGCGCTTGGATCACCAACAAGGTCTTGACTATTCAGCTTGTATTTTATTTTCTGATTTTTTTTGCCAATATGTAAGACAGAGCACTTATTTGTTGAGATTTGAGAGTTGCCATTTGTTTGACCATTCTGATACATGGTCAAGATCTTTTTGAAAGGTAGCAGTATTGTCTGTGGTATTGAACAGCTTTACATCATCAGCGAAGAGAACGCAGTTGCTCTTGATATGATCACAGAGGTCATTTATATAGAGTATGAAGAGAGTTGGTCCTAGAACCCTGCCTTGGGGGACACCACTGTTGACAGGTACAGAATTTGATAGGATGCTCCCAATTTTGGCCATTTGTTGTCTGTTTGACAGGAATGCTTCTATCCAGTTATGCAGGTGTCCAGAGATACCATAAGATTTTAGTTTTAGGAGAAGTTTGTTGTGTACCACTGAATCAAAGGCTTTACAGAAGTCTATGTAAAGTGCATCTATTGCTTTGCCCTGATCGAGTTTTGTAGTCCATATGTTTTTGCAATGTAAGAGTTGCAGATTACAGGATAGTTTTTTTCTGAAACCAAATTGTTTATTAGAGAGTAGGTTGTTTGTCTCTAAGTGGAGGATAATGGATTGGTTAATAATTGATTCCATGACTTTACAGGTGACGCAGCGTAAGGAGATTGGTCTGTAATTTTCAACTAGGCTGGGCTCTCCCTTTTTGAAGATGGGGATGACCGTGGCTTGTGACCATAGGTTAGGCAAGGAGCTGGTCCTGAAAGATTTTTCAAAGATTATGCTTAGAGGTTCGGCTATGGCAGTGGGTAGCTTTTTAAAAAAGTAGGCACATATTCCATCCGGTCCAATAGATAGAGATGGTTTTAGATTGTGCAGTGCTTTTTCAACAATGTCTTCTGTAAAATCAATATGTATTAGATCATTGTAGTTTTCTGTGCTTTGGCTAGGAAATACTGGGCATGATCCATTGCTGTTTACAAATACTGAGCCAAAGAATGTGTTAAAGATGTTGGCTTTAATGGTGTCGTCGTTGCAGTCTTTACCATTAGGTCCTTTCAGGAGTGGGATGGACCTTGAGTCTTTTAGTTTGTTGTTTACAAAATTGTAAAAAGTGTGGGTGGAATTGGTGCATAGAAGGTTTTCCTCTTGCTTAATGTGATAATTGGTGCATTCAGTCTTTATCTGGTGGCATAAATTTTTGTATCGGCTTTTGAAGTTGGCAACGTGACCAGATTTGTTTTAATGCCAGAGTGATCTCTTTTTGGATTGAAGTTTCCTTATTGTTATGGGTAATCTGTTTTTTTTTTTTGGGGGGGGAGTTGTTATTGGTACATATAGTTTGATGACTCTTTTGACTTCAAGTAAAAATATGTTGCAATGGTCTTCAACAGTATTGCATCCAGTGAATAGAGATTGCCAATCAAGGGATGAGAGATTGTTGTCTATAAGATCATAGTTGCCTTTTTTGAAGCTATAATTGGGGATTACGTCATTGTGATGGTTTTTGTGTGGACGTATGTTGGACAAAAGTCAATCATATTGTGGTCACTGTTGGATGTCTTGGGTGATGGTGGATTGGTTGAAGTAGGGTTGTGGTTGAAAGTTAAAGCTGAGTTGCGGGTTGTGTGACTTACTTTTAATACAGTCGGCACGGTAGTCAATGTATAGGTCCTTCTCTCCATTGTCTACACATTTTTTGAGTTCTGTGCGGAGTACACGGGAGCGGGCACATTATTGTATGGCTAGGTCAGGGCGAGAACGGAGGTTCTTATGGTTGGTGTTGCTTTTGGCAAGTGAATTTATAGTATAAATGAATTTACGTTTGCTTCATTCATTTTTGCAAATGACCCTGCAGAAGTGTGGAGCCACAGAGCCATCTCTGTTTTTGAACTCTGGACCGATGCGGGAAATGTCAAGTATTTCATCAGGGGAGATGGTTGTTGCTTGATAATCACTGATGATGTTGCGGACAGTTGTGATGTCATCATTGTCATTGATGTCCCCCCCCCCCCCCCCCCCCCCCCCCCCCCCCCCCCCCCCCCCCCCCCCAACCCCCAAAAAGAAAGCCGAAACCCCCCCGGAGGGGGGGCGGGGGCGGGGGGGGGGGGGGGGGGCTCTAGACCAAATAAGATGGCATTTGGACGTTTCCGTTCATTCTCAACAGCTTCTCTGATGAGGATTGGGATATCATTATTTGCCTGATTTATGTTTTTTTTGTGGATTGGGTTGTGGATTGGGTTGACAGTATGGATTGGGTTGACAGTATGGATGTTCACAACTTATGAATAACCAATCTCTTTCCATTGGTTCTTTAATGGTAGTATTTCTATTTACTCTCAAGACAAAATGACTAACTAGTTTTTATATATAACCTGTGACATTAAAAGCATTGTCAACATTTTCACAGCATGGTGCCTACCACCATCTCTCATCTCAGATTCACCTATCTATGCATAGAAAATTCCATTAGATCCTAAGGCATCCTTAGATTTGTTACTCATGAGAAATCATATTGCATGTCAACAGTATCAATAGGAATGTTTTCTGGGCAGTTTCCCTCTTCCTTCTTCAAAGGGGAAGGGATAAAAGAAGCTGTTCTGAAAAGGGAGTGTGATCTACATCAAAACTAGGAAACCAATGGGAGTTCCGGTTTGTAGCGCTTCGGCAGCAGGTAGGAATCCGCAATCGTGCGCGGTTTCTGCCTGTGCTTGCCGCTGGAGTGCCCCAAGCCAGCCGGCTTCAGGGCTAAGCCACCCCGTAGAGGTGGTGAAGACAGGGGAGACCTGGCAGGGTTGAGGGGAGTCACACCTCTCCTCCTCAGCTGGCTAAACTCCCTTTTCCGAAGGCAGTAAGAGCGGTGGTCAGAAATGGCCACCTCAAAGAAGCACTCAGCCGGAAAAGAAAGTGCAGGAGGAAGTTAAGAAGTGAAAGTTTTGGCTGACCGGGATAAGAAGCAACAATCAAAGTATCCTGGAATTTAAATTTTTAAAAAAGATACATCATTCCCAAGGAAGATTTGGAAGCAGCAAATTAAAGTGAAAAGGGGACGGTTTTTTTTTTCACTCTCCTTCCTAACGTTGACAGCGAACAGAAATGAATGAGAAATCCAAAAAACCCGCTTTGGCATCAATAGGTAATTAAACTGGATAATTAAATGTCAAGGGGATAATAAGGATTTCTGAACACTGAAAAAAAAACTTTTTTTTTCTTGCTGTAAGTGGGAAGGGAGAGGAAAAGAATAAGAGTAGGATTCGGAAGGAGGAGACTGCCTAGAATTTAAAAGAATCTGTTTAAATCCTAACAAGACTTCTAAAAGATACATTTTAACTGGAATTTTGTAACTAAACAGTAACCCCAGGAAGAGAAAGTGAAAAAAGAAGAAAGTGTCAAAAGAAACAGCTTGTGTGTATCTGGATTGCTTGGTGACTCTGGGACTTTTGGAAATTATATTTGAATGACTAAAAACACTTGGGTGGTTGTTTGAAAAAAATTTTTTTTTACAATGGCATCTCTTGTGGATGAATTGAAAATGGAATTTAAAAAATACAAAGAAGAGGAACAAGAAGGGAAGGACTCTCTCGGCTCTCTTTTTCAATTCTTAGAAATGGCGATCTGTACCTGTGAGAAACTACAAGAAAGAACTGCGCAACAAGAGGATTGGGACAAAGAAGAAGGCATCTTTAACGAACAAGTAACTTTACTTGGGGAAGAAGGGGGAAAGGAGGGAAAGAAAATGGAGACTTTAAGATCTAAAAAAATAACCAAAAAAGGGAAAAATAAGGTGAAAAGTGGATATAATGTTAGAAAGCAACAGAAAGGGGGAATTACAGAAGAGGGAAATGGAGGTGGTGAGACAAGGGGGTAAAAAGGGCAGAGAGAAGAAGCAAGGGAGGAAGGAAGGGAAGAGAAACTTCAAAGGTGTGGAGCAAGATGTAAAGAAACAGGACTTATTTAGAGATAATGGGTAAAAACTTAACTGAAAAAGTGATTCTGCAAAGGTACATAAGATTGTATTGTTATATTTGTATTAGAAATAATGTTAGAAAATTGGAAACAACATGTGATTAAAAAGTGGGATAAAATATTTAGTGTAATTCAGTGAAATTTTTGTGAACAAAAGAAAGGAAAGGAAATAAATGAGAGAATTGAATTAAGAAGGAATGGGAACATTTTAATGACACAATGTTTTAAAATACAAGTGAAGTGGGGGGGAAATAATTATGGAAAGTTTATAAGTGTTCCCATAGAAGTATGATACTTATTTGAAAAGTAATGTGTAAAATGTTTAAGACTTAAATGAATATTAATATTAATGATAGATTTGAATTGGTATGGATTGTTGTTTTAATTATATTATATATTTATAATTTTTTCTCTTTTTAAAATATAGTGTGTAACTTTAGAATGTACTAAGCAGAATCCAAATGGAAGCTATGTATTATACTAGTGTTATAAATTTAGGGGAAAGAGATAAAGGCGTCATACTCCAATCAGTGATTACAGGAGAAATTTTGTTTAATGAGAAAAGATAATAGACAGCTGGAAACAGGACAAAGAATATAAGTATAATGATTTGAACTGAGATGAGATAAATAAAATAAAACTAAGAAAGTTAAAAGAGGGGAGAAGCTATATAGAAAATGTAGAATGGCAATAAGATATGGAATGGTATATAAAATGAGCATGAATTTGAATTTGTGTCTGTACGAAGAGATGTAACCCGGGATCAAGCTGCTTTCAAAAAAGATGTTTTATGTTTTTATGTTTTATGTTTTGTTTGTTTGTGTTTGTTTTTGAAAATCAATAAAATTTGTTTAAAAAAAACAAACTAGGAAATCAATGGTCCAAAGCTGTTGTACAACAGATGCTTCTCTCTTTTCACTCTAAAACATTTCTTCTATTTGGATTTTGCTTTCCATTGGCTGTGCTGAATCTGAGAAAATCTGATGAAGTTGCCCAGAAATAAGTCTGTGTTGGAAAAAAGGATAATCAGTTTGACTACAGGGTGCTTTAATTATTCATGATAATGGACCTATAGTCCCTGAGGCCAATCATTACTACCCACACTTTAAGAGAGACTTCAGCATCCATCTATAATTTATTTATTTTATTTGATCATTTATTTATTAATCAGATTCATTTGGCCACCCATCTCACCAAACGTGACAGTAGTTGCTCATGGCATCAGTTTACTTAGTTTTATTCTACCTGGATTGTCTTATATATACTCTGTTATTGTTTGTTTTCCAGCTATTGCTATCCAACATATTCCTAAGAAAAGAGAATTACAAGTAAGTGATGAATTGAAAAAGAAAGTTCCAAGATTACATTTCCAAATTAGGAATTCACTCAATTTGGAATACAACCATGCACATTTTTTTTCAGAAATCATTTTTGTTATGCTAATTAACTTTTAGTCTCAACTTTTGCATGAAGTATAATAATATATTTCCCAGGTATGTAAGAAAATAGGCTTCTTTGTATAACTTAATGAAAGCATACACACCTATTGCATATTTACAGTGTACTAAGTGCTCAAAGCAACATGTTAAATTAAACAGCATGTGACTTTATAATTAAACCTATTCTTGATATATAAAAGCATTCAAATATGAATAACAAGTTTGATGGAAATAACATAAAACTATTTGTCATCATCCATGGTGTCCATTCAGACACTAAGTTAATTGGAAAGAATTGTTTTCTGTATTTTTTTTCTTGAAGGACCTTATTTTTCAGCACAGATGAAAAATGAAAAGCAGGACCTTTGGGAAATTAAATAAATTTAGAGATTTTTTTTTACTTTGAACATATTTTTCAATGTGATGCCAGTACAAAAGCTACCTTATTCATCTACCAATTTTGCCTAGTGTGGGGATTATAATGTCATTATTATGTCAGTCATTGTACTTCCCTCCCTTTACTTATCTCTATTAGTGTATCTGAAACTGGAAATAGAGATTGAAAGGCATTAAATATACTGTGGGTGCTGTGAACAACTCCACAGTTCTATTGTTCTGTGTCTTGTGTGGGTGTGAGTGTTTGTCTTTGGGGATATGTATGTAGAGTTGTATTAATATGCCTAAATACAGTATATCGAGTTTATGAATTCTATATATTTCACTTTGTGTCCATATTAGTAATATATGCATTTTGACATCAATTTATTAAAAGTCCAACAGAGAATATGAAAAAATATCCAGAGGAGGCAATCTTGTAAGCGCATGGAGCATCAAAGATATGCCAGTCTAGATATTCCCATACTATTTTATATTTCCACATACATTTTCATAAGCATACTGATTTATTTAGCAAAAAAAATTAACATTTTGTCTTCAGAAAACTTACTTTATGAAGTAGGGGGAAAATAGGAAAATGAAATAGGGCTATATTAAAGAAAGGGCAAGATGGGTAGAAAAATGTATGAAATTCGGGACAATTTTTTTCCTATAGTGTTAGGTGTTCAACTAACATCAGGAAGACCCAGTTATCATCTGTTCTCAGCAACTGAAGCTCACTGTATGTGTTATCTTAAATGTCTGCATGAAAACTGAAATATAAATCAAATAAATAAATAAAGGAGGGCTAACTGTAAATAAATCACTGAAAGTAGCATCTGTTTAGAGCAGGGGTGGGCAACCACGGCCCGCGGCCACATCCGCCCATTGGTCTGTCCAATGCGGCCCGCCCCTGAAAAAAATCACTGCCATTGGTCTGTCCAATCCGGCCCGCCCCTGAAAAAAAATCGCTGGGCGTGGCGTATTGCCCTGTGCCGCGTGGCCCCCAAAGCTGCAAAACAGTGTGGAGCGATCTAGGGTAGGAAAGAAAAGAAATTTGCAAAGGCCTCGGCTGGGAGTTCAAATCACCTTCGAGTGCGACTCTCTGAAGGTGAGTCCCTGCCGATCCCCCTTTTTTCCGGGCTTCAGACTTAAACTTTGCAAAGGCAAAGATTGCAGGCTGGAGCGTCTTCCCGCCGAGGAGCGGGAAGGGTTCGCCCAGCGGGTGGGCTGGGCTGCTTGGAGCGGGCTGCCGTGCGGCTCGGGGCGAGGCGCGAGCGCCCGCGAGTTAAAACGAAGCCAAAAGTTGCTGGGAAGTTGCTCGGTTTTCCGGGGCTTCCAGGGCTTTGCAAAGGCAAAGTTTGCAGGCTGGAGCGTCTTCCTGCCGAGGAGCGGAAGGGTTCTGCCCGGCGGGTGGGGCGGGCTGCTTGGAGTGGGCTGCTGTGCGGCTCGGGGCGGCGCGAGCGCCCGCAAGTTAAAACGAAGCCGAAAGTTACTGGGAAGTTGCTCGGTTTTCCGGGCTTCCAGGGCTTTGCAAAGGCAAAGTTTGCAGGCTGGAGCATCTTCCCGCCGAGGAGCGGGAAGGGTTCCGCCCGGCGGGCGGGCGGGCTGCTTAAACTTTGCTCGGGTGGCACTTTAAAAGCCTGCTCCCAGCACCCGAGCAACTTCCCAGCAACTTTTAACTCGCGGGCGCCGCACCTCGCCCGAGCCACACAGCAGCCCGCTCCAACCAGCTCCGCCTGCCCGCCGGGCAGAACCCTTCCTGCTCCTCAGCGGGAAGACGCTCCCGCCTGCAAACTTTGCCTTTGCAAAGCCCTGGAAGCCCCGAAACCCGAGCAACTTCCCAGCAACTTTCGGCTTCCTTTTAACTTGCGGGCGCTCGCACTTGGCCCCAAGCTGCACGGCAGAGGGGAAGCCCGGCGGGCGGGCGGGCGGACTGCTTGGAGGAGGCTCCAGGCTTCCCTCCGCCAGGCACGAGCACCTGCGAGTTAAAAGGAAGCCGAAAGTTGATGGGAAGTTGCTTGGGTTTCCGGGCTTCAGGCTTAAACTTTGCAAAGGCAAAGTTTGCAGGCTGGAGCGTCTTCCCGCCGAGGAGCAGGAAGGGTTCGCCCGGCGGGCGGCGGGCTGCTTAAACTTTGCTTGGGCGGCACTTTAAAAGCCTGCTCCCAGCACCCGAGCAACTTCCCAGCAACTTTCGGCTTCCTTTAACTGCTGGCGCCGCGCCTGGCCCCGAGCCGCGCGGCAGAGGGGGAGCCCGGCGGGCGGGTGGGCTGCTTGGAGGAGGCGACCCGGTGGTGCTCCGGCAGCAGCAACAGGCAGTTTCACCTGGGCTCCGCTCAGGTGTCCGGCTGGGGCTGTCAGGAGTTGCTACCGCCGGTGCAGCTCCGTGCGGCTCCAGTCCCGCGTTGCCTTGGGAAGGAAAAGGCAACACCAGGAGCCGCTGAGCCTGAGCCTCCGGTGCCACTGCTCCCGTTGCAAAGCACCGCCGCGGCTCTTCCTTTTTGCCTTTCCCTTCCTGAGGCAACGGGACTGGAGCCGTGCGGAGCGCGCCGGCGGTAGCAACTCCTGACTCAGGGGCCTCCGAGGGGAGGGGAAGGAGGAGAAGAGGGGAGGGAAGGGGGGCGATTCCCAAAAATCTTGTGCTGACCCGGCCCGTCTGTCAAATTTTAAAAGTCAGTGCGGCCACCGAGCCAAAAAGTTTGTCCACCCCTGGTTTAGAGCTTGAGCACTTGATGGTCCAAAAAAGAATAAGAGTTAAAGATATGAAGTTGATATAGATAACAATTGAATCAAGTTTTTTCATGAGGTTCCATTTGTAAGTATCCATTAGTTTATTTACTAAAAAAGTGAATAAGATCCAATAAAACAACAATTTGTTTTGAAATCCCATAATTATATAAGTAAATATTACTACATAGCAGTAAATAGGTAGCATTTCTCTCTGGAGAAGTATTAAAGAAATTTCAGTGGGCTGTACAAGGTGAGAAAAAAAGTTAACTTAGTTTTGTGAAAATAGCTTTTCTCTTGCACAAACTCACTCATTGTAGCATTTTTTTTTCTTAAAGTGGCCATATTTAATGTCAGGAACATCTTTCCTGGAAATATCAAGCTAAGCTTCTTTGTTGGGGTTGACTAAATCTATGGTCTTCAGAAACTATATTCTTTAAACTGTCATCTCTTGATCTATCAATGTATAGAACAACATATAACAATGTATGAATATATTCCCTATTGAACAAATCAATGTATTATTGTTTAATGGCACAGCTAAATGATTAGCATGCTGTATTAATAATGGATGCATTGAGATGCCGCACATCCATTCTATGAAATAAAGTATTACATTTATCTTAGAAATATAACTAACTTGCCATCAGAACTTAGTGTCCAAAAACAAACAGCAACTTTCATTTTATGATTACATTCTGTATTGTATTGGAGGAAAAGATAATCTACAATTTCTTTAAAAATGCTTTTTTTCCCAAAAAACTTTTTGACTTCAGATATTTTTCAGGACCTGAATTGTTAAAAAGAGGAGAGGAAGAATCTACATAGATTTATTGTTTTATCATTAATTGAACAGAAGTAGGTTTTTCCATTCCAAGGGGTCCTTTTCAGAAGCAGACAGCTTCTTTCACTCAGAATAAAAACTGATACGAATAAAAATTCTAAGGCAGAATCTGCATCAAGATCACTCAGACTGAGAATATCAATGAGGAAGGTAATGAAAGGCACATAGAAACAACAACAGTGAATGAAGAAGAGGTGGGAGTTAGTGTGTCTATTTTCTTTGTGTTGTGGTTCATTGACTGCCAGTGGAGATGTCAGAGGAGATGGATGGGGTGCCTGGATTACCATCGGAGCTGGTGGAAGGCCCTGAGGAACAGGAGGTCTCAGAGCCAGATGCAGAGCAGGGCCCATCTACTCATGCTCAGGTGGAGAGACAGCTGTTTTCAGGGCCTGAACAGAGCGAGGGGGAGGAACATCTGGGGCCCTGTCCCAGATGCATGTATGTACAGAAAAGTATGGAGAGGAGAGCAATTCAGGATTGAGGGCCAGCTATCCAGGAAAAGAAGGAGACGTTAACAAGCCCCTCCCTGGCTGGGAGATAAGTAAGAGGGCTGTGGCGACGTGGTTGTCAGAGACATCTGTTCATACTCCAGAAGAGTTCCATCTGGTGGATTCCTTGCCAGGATTTCCTTGCCACTAACCAGGTTGGTCGGGAATCTTTGTGTTGGGATTGAAGTGCTAAATGAGGCTCCTGCGGGCAACTCAGAGACTACTTGTGAATCACCTACAGTGAATGCCATGTACTCCTGCCTTTCTAAATAAAAAGGAGCTTCTCCTTATGACTAGGCTGTTGAATGGGGCTGGTGAAGGCTGGGTCAGAACACTTTGATCTTGCAGCAGCCTATCCCAACAGAATGCTCTCTGGAAATATTAAAGTTCCAATCTTATGGTTTATGGATCCATTGCCTATTGTCAGCCTCAAGATATCTTCCATAATATATATATTCTGCCTCCTAACTATTGCATCTTCTTTGCTGCTATGCAAATCTATTTCTTTCGGCTGTCATTAGCAATGGAGGGAGGGGGGAACTCGGAGGGGAAGAAAGCTGGAGGTGTTTTGCATTCCTTTTGCTGTGGGTAGCAAGGGGAGGGGGATTCCTGTCTTTAACTTTCCATTTCTTGGCTAGCTTCTATCCCCTTTTGCGCAACTGCGAACTTTTATCAAAATATGTCAAGGTCAACGGACAGAAGCCTCATCACCACCTGGAGATGGCCACATGATCGTATTCAGAACTTTTAATTGGAAGGCTCATTTGGACTTTGGGGGTGGGAGCATTTCCATCCCTTTGTATATGTGATCTGCGCGCCAATTTCTCAGATTCGAATTAAATCTGTAGCTTTCACTTTATTCTCCAGTAAAAGAATAACTTTGCTCTAACCCATGGAGTCTGAGTATTTCTTTCTTGGATTTTGAAGAGAGCACAGACTGACATTATTCCGAATCTCAGCATCAACCCACCCGGAGAAAATATCAACTTTTCTTCCGAGGGGGTTTCATGTCATGTCGTCTCCAGCCAGCGATGAAGATGACCAGGGAGCTGCGGGGGGGGCAGTCGATGCTGCTACCGGAGATGCTGGCTGCTGACCTGCTGGCCGACCTGACTCTGGAAGAAACCCCAGCTGAGATGCCCAGATGGTCGCTGGGGATTGGTTGGAGAGACCCTGAAGACCCCCCTCCTCCTGGGATCACTGTAAGTCGATGAGGTGCGAGGGAACGGCTGTGGCAAGAGAGGGAGGAGATGGAATGCAGGCTGGATCAAGCTGGGAAATTCCTTATGGACGTTTCTGAGAAGCCCGACACGGCTCCAAGGTATGAGGGGGAAGGGGGAGCGAGTTCAACCCGGGGAAGCCAAGCTGCCCCCACCCCCCTAGCCCAGCCTACGCCAGCGCAGCTGCCCGCCGCCGCCCGGGGAGCCCCAGCAATAGGTGTGATTCCTGGAAGACGCCACCTGCCCCCGTTAGATGTGAAGTTTGGAGGAAATCCCAAGGAATTGGGGTTTTTCCTGGTACAAGTCGGGAGCTATATGGCAGAATTTGAAAGGGAGTTCACCTCTGAAGCAGCCAAAGTGAGATGTGTTACCAGAACCCTGGAAGGGATGGCAGCAGACTGGGTGGTGACTTTGTACAATGATAAGTCCCCCCAACTGTGGAGCCTCGATGTTTTCATGACTGCATTGAGGAAGAGGTTTGAGGACCCTCCGGCGGGAGAGGAGCTAGGACCTCCGACCCCCCTCGACGAGAGCGAGACCGACTCAGAAGATGACATCCCAGTAAGTCCTAACCAAGGGCCCATGACCATCCCAATAAAGTTAAGGGTGCCCACCTCAGGGACTGTGTGAGAGATGTTGGCCTTATTGGACTCGGGGTGCATGGGGTGCGTAATTAACATGAAGGTAGTCAAGGGTATGGGCATCGGACTGAGAACTTTAAGAACGCCCATATCCTTCTGCCAACTGGATGGATCCGAGGCGGGAGGTTGCCCCGCACATTTTATAATGGAGCCCTTAGAGATGACCATGGGATCCACCCGCGAGACCCTGTGTTTTATTGTGGCCCCTGGGATGGAACAGCCTCTAATATTGGGATTGCCCTGGCTTCGGAAGTGGAATCCCCATGTGAACTGGAGAGAGGGGTGGATATGTATCCGCACTGATCGGCCACCGGAAGGGGAGGAGCAACCCTACCCGGAAGGGGAGGAGAAGCTCCAAGGTCCGGCCGAGACAGCTTCCGCAGGTGCCGAACGCGTGGAGGGGGAGGAGAAAATCCCGAAGGAGTACTGGGACCTAAGAGAGGTGTTTAGCGAAGAGGCCTCCGACGAGCTTCCCCCTCATCGGTCAACCGATTGTAGTATTGAATTTCTACCGGGGGTAACGCTCCTGAAACCCAAGCTGTATTTGATGACACCACGGGAGCTGGAGGAACTGAGAGCATTTATCGACAAGAACTTGAAACGTGGTTTCATCCAACCTGCCAGACCTCGAGTGGTGGCCCCTGTGATGTTCCACGAGAAGAAAGATGGCTCCAAACGCTTGGTGGTGGACTACAGAAACCTAAACGCAGTGTCCGTGGAGAACGTGTACCCCCTCCCTCTGATGAAGGACATGTTGGCCCACCTGGCCAAAGGGAAGATTTTCACAAAGTTGGACTTGAGGGAGGCGTACTACCGAATCCGAATTAAAGAGGGAGATGAATGGAAGACTGCGTTCAACTGCCCGATGGGTTGTTTCCAGTTCAATGTTCTCCCTTTCGGCCTACAGGAGGCATCTGCCATTTTCATGCAAATGATCAATCAAGTGCTCCACGAACATTTATACAAGGGGGTCCTGGTCTACCTTGATGATATCCTTATCTACACGGAGACTAGAGACGAACATGTGAAACTGGTACGCTCCGTGCTGCACAAACTGAGGGCCGCCAAATTGTACGCCAAGCTATCCAAATGTGAGTTCCATCAAGAAAAAATCGACTACCTGGGATATCGTATCTCACCCGAGGGCATTGAGATGGACCCAGAGAAAGTGCGAGCCGTATTGGACTGGGCCCCACCGAGAACCCGAAAACAGCTTCAAAGTTTCCTTGGATTTGCTAACTTTTACCGGCAATTCATCCCGTCTTTTGCTAAAATAGCTATGCCCATCACCAACTTCCTGAAGACAAAGGGGGAAACGAAACCAAAGCCCAGCCAACCATTGAATTGGACCATGGAGTGCCAAGCCGCATTCGAAAAGCTTAAAAGACTATTTGCTGCAGAACAAGTACTGAAACACCCAGACATGGATGCTCCTTTCGTGATCCAAGCTGATGCGAGCGATGTGGCGGTGGGGGGGTCTTACTTCAATTAAATGAGAAGGGGACACTACAACCGTGCGCCTACACCTCCCGTAAATTGACTGACACTGAAAGGAGGTAGGCCGTTTGGGAGAAGGAAGCTTTTGCAGTCCGTTGGGCCCTACTAACTTGGAGGCATTTTCTGGAAGGAGCGAAGCACCCATTTGAGTATGGACTGACCATAAGAATCTGGAGGCCTTAAAAACACCTCGGAAGTTATCCCCTAAGCAAGTTAGGTGGGCTCAGTATTTCAAGTGATTCAATTTCTCTCTGAAGTATATTCCAGGAGGAAAAATTTTTATGGCAGATGCTTTGTCTAGAATGCCTCAATACAACAGTGTTCATAAAGAAGTGATAAGGTCGATCGTGTCAACTACACAGCTGGCTGCCCCAGTGGTTACCAGAGCACAAAAGAGGAAACAGGAGAGGGTCTGTCCACTGACCTGATGGAACGATTTAAGGAGGCCTTGAAAACAGATGAGTGGTTCCTGGTAAATGCGAATAACTGCACCGTTCGAGACGGTTTAGCCTGGATAGGCATGAAATTGTATGTACCCCAAACCCTGCGAAGCCAAGTGTTACAGCAAACTCATGACTCCAAGGTGGCTGGTCATTTTGGGTTTGTGAAGACCCTACATCTGGTGAAATGGCCGTTCTGGTGGCCTTCGTTGAAAAAGGACATTGAGACTTATGTAGCGAGCTGTCCAGTCTGTGCTTCAGCAAAAAGGCCTCCTGGTAAACCACCAGGTCTGTTGCAAGATGTGGTTAGGCCAATTGCTCCTTGGAGGGAAATTTCCATGGACTTTATAGTAGAACTACCTGAGAGCGCTGGGTACACAGTCATCTGGGTGGTGACTGATTTGTTCTCCAAACAAGCACACTTCATACCCTGCTCCAAGATTCCCTCGGTGAAGTCGTTGGCCAGGATGTTCATTATACATGTCTACAAGTTGCACGGTGTTCCTGAGCGTGTAGTTTCTGACCGGGAGGTCCAATTTACCTCGAACTTTTGGAGGGAATTTTTGAAGTTAATAGGCTCCACCCAGAGCTTAAGCTCCGTCCACCATCCCCAAACTAATGGGGCCTGCGAGAGGACTAACAGGGTGCTGGAGCAATATCTCAGGTGTTACATAAACTATCAGCAGGACAATTGGGTGGATCTACTGCCTTTTGCAGAGGTGGCATATAACAACTCTGTCCACAGCAGTACGGGGTTTACCCCCTTCAAAGTGGCAAGGGGACAAGATTTTGTGCCCATACCTGAACTTCCTTGTGAAAGACCCAATGTCCAGTCGTTGGACGATTGAATATCTCAACTTCAACTCAATTGGCTGGTCGCTCGTAAAGCTTTAGACGAGACGCACCAGTCTCATAAGAAATTTGCTGACAGAAAGAGAGCCCTGTAGAAGTCTTATCAAGTGGGCGACAAAGTGTTCCTCTCGACTAAATATTTGCAGACTACCCAGAAGTCGAAGAAGTTGGGTCCTAAGTATGTGGGCCCTTTCCCTATTAAGCGGATTGTAAATCCTGTGACTGTTCAGTTGACTTTGCCAAAGACTCTTCGTCGTATTCATCCAGTTTTCCATGTCAGCTTGCTAAAACCCTAACATACTTGTACTTTGAGACCGACCCAGACTGATCCTCCCATACCATTGTTGATTGAGGGTGAACAACATTTTGAGATTAAAGAGATTTTAGACTCTAGGAAATGGAGGGGTCGTATCCAATATCTTGTAGCTTGGAAATATTTTCCTCCATCCTATGCTGAGTGGGTAAATGAGAAAGACATTAGGGCTCCTGAACTGCTCAAGAACTTTTATGCCAAATATCCTGATAAACCATAGAAGTGTATGCAAATGTTAACATATGTTTATGCTATTTTTCTTACAGGGACTAATGTCCTTTTTCTAGGGGGTCTGAATGTCAGCCTCAAGATATCTTCCATAATATATATATTCTGTCTCCTAACTATTGCATCTTCTTTGCTGCTATGCAAATCTATTTCTTTCGGCTGTCATTAGCAACGGAGGGAGGGGGGAACTCGGAGGGGAAGAAAGCTGGAGGTGTTTTGCATTCCTTTTGCTGTGGGTAGCAAGGGGAGGGGGATTCCTGTCTTTAACTTTCCATTTCTTGGCTAGCTTCTATCCCCTTTTGCGCAACTGCGAACTTTTATCAAAATATGTCAAGGTCAACGGACAGAAGCCTCATCACCACCTGGAGATGGCCACATGATCGTATTCAGAACTTTTAATTGGAAGACTCATTTGGACTTTGGGGGGTGGGAGCATTTCCATCCCTTTGTATATGTGATCTGCGCGCCAATTTCTCAGATTCGGAATTAAATCTGTAGCTTTCACTTTATTCTCCAGTAAAAGAATAACTTTGCTCTAACCCATGGAGTCTGAGTATTTCTTTCTTGGATTTTGAAGGGAGCACAGACTGACACCTATGCTGGCTCAAACTCAGATATTGACAATCCAGGACCTGAATAAATTTGGATTAGCTCTTTAACAGCCATGAAACTCTAGTGCCATTTTTAGGGCTCTTCAGAACATTTCAAAAGATAAAGCCGCAGTAGTTAATGCCAAACAGAAGGAGGATTAATAAAGAGGGGAGGAGGAGATGAGATCTTTACAATTAAGAATTCTTCTGTCCAATAAGACAAAACCTTGCATTCAAAGAACTGATTGCCTAAATGAAAATAGCTGGCTGAGTACCTTGGGATTCAGAGAGTTCATATTGGGATTTGCACCTTGGCTAAAGAATTTATTTTCTTACAGAAACATCAGCAGAGTCAGAGACTTTGAAGCTAGCAGAGTTTATTGCAACTTTTTCTATTTATTACAATAAAGGGAGTTGTTCTCCAGAATTGTGGAGATGTACAGATATCTTATTGATTATTAAGTCACTACCAAGCCAGCTAATTCGCATGGGATCCTATAAAATATATTCAGTCCTGCCTGAAATGTTTTTGACTTCTGATTCAGCTAAGTTCAGTAAAAACTGATTTAGAATGCTCTCTGAGGACACCTCAAAACTCCTAGCTTTACACATTTTCCTTTTATAGTATGACTTTGCAAAGTTGATATTAGCTAACTTTAAGTTAACAAGTAACCAGGAAATTTTGGCTGGTTATCCCAGAGGCAAACTATTGATTTTTTCTTTAGCTCCATCCTAAATTCAGTTTCAGACAACTTAACTTCTCTGTATATTGTATTCTGAAGTCTTTAATTTCCCTGAAGTTTAATAATTCTGTCTCCAATCTTGATTTTTATTTTCATTCGATCATCTAGTATGACTCTGGGCTTCAGTTTGGTTTGAATGTCAACCCAGGATTTGTTTGTTATTCAGGATCATCCATTGTGATCTTTTCTTTGCATGATCCCACTTGGCTTTTATGCTTAGCTGACATTTTCAAGGCAAGAGGTTTCTCTTTAATTATCTAACACTAACTTTTTTTCTTGTTCATCAATGGAGATATGTATTATGTTCTATACCGAGAGTTAAAGCCCCTTTTATAGCCCTGTAAAGCAAAATTTTGTTCCTTACATGTCACTTTTAGTCTCCACCTTAGCAACTTTAAGTTGTGTGGGCTTTGACTCCCAGAATTCCCTAGCCAGTCTGGGGAATAGCTAGAGAATCCTAGAAGTTGAAGTCCATACATCTTAAAGTCGCTAAGGGGGAGAAACCCTAGTTTACATATTCCTTCTTTAGTCTGTTGGTCCTTTAGTGGGGTTAGTATTTTATTTTGAACTTACTGGCTGTGAGTCACATTGCTGCATATTGAAAGCTGCTAGAAGGTCTTAAAACAAATGACACCATCTAGCTACACTGTTTGGTGTTAGAATTACAGGTAGTCCTTGACTTATGACCACCATTGAGCCCAAAATTTCTGTTGCCAAGTAAGACATTTGCTAAGTGAATTTTGCCCCTTTTTATGACCTTTCTTACCACAATTGTTAAGTGAATTCCTGCAGTTGTTAATAACATGGTTGTTAAGTTAATCTGACTTTCCCATTGACTTTGCTTGTCGGGTTACAAAAGGTGATCACATGATCCTTGGACATTGCAACCATCATAAATATCAACCCGTTGCCAAACATCCACATTTTGATCATGTGGCCCTTAGGATGCTGCAATGGTTGTGTGAAAAATGGTCATAAATCACTTTTTTCAGTGCCATTGTAACATTGAATGGTCACTAAATGAACTGTTATAAGTCGAGGACTAACTGTATTATATTTTATTGATGAACACAGAGGTTTCTGTTTTTAGTTCTGAGATTCCTAATAATGTCTGTGCTTTGGTTTGGCCTACTGTTCATAACGATGATTGGATAATTACCAGCCTTTTACATTTATAACCAAAATGCTAAAAATTTAGGTTTTATTGGAGTTATTCCTAGGTATACATGCCATATAGGAATACCATCTTATTCTCCTTACTCTCTATTTACTATTAAACAAGTTAATTATAAATACTTTCCAGTGTGAACTGCCAAGTATGGCAAAGTTTTGTGACATCTTAGAAACTGGCAAGTGTATTACAAGCTTCCAATTGATAATATCATGTTTTTCTGCATTAGATTATCTACCATATTTCACCAGTATATGAAGCTAATCTCTGTCTCTCTGTCTCTGTCTCTGTCTCTCTCTCTCTCTCTCCCCTCCCCCCCCTCTGTTTTCACCCTTCACTTTTACTCATTTAGTAAATAGTCCCTGTCTCTGGCTTTTCTTTGTCTTTAAAGCTTTTAAAAGCATCATACTGGCCCATGTGTACTAAAGAAACTTCATCTCTTTTTTGCAATGTTGCACTTATGTTAAAATAAATTCCAGCAATTCAGGGTTAATGCTGGTTGGAATTATTTTCCTATGTCTAACTAAAGTATTGAATTTTTGGTTAAGGCTTCTTGAATAAACCTATCATGATCCATGCTCGAGGGAGGGGGAGGGAATCACCTCCCATTAGTTATAGACATACAAATTCATACATGTTTGTCAATAGGGACATATTGAATGATAACTAAATTTTAAGTTTGTGATCAGTAAATAAACTAGCACAAAACTGCAGCATTTATTGAAAAACATTGTTTCCCTTTCATATTCAAATATTTTCTGAACTTTTAGATATTATGGCTTGTAAAACATTGGATCTTTTTTTTTAAAAAAGAGTAGAAAGACAAAAGATTAAAAGGCTGTATTATAAAAAACAAGGCTATCCATTTTGGTTTTTTTATTGAAACCCTAGGATTTGAATTGATTTTACCCATATAAAAATGATAAAACTTTTTTTGTTGCTATATTTCAGCAAAACCTTAAAAGTTAATAATAGTTCAGAAGATAAAATATAAAGAAGTTCAACTAGTGGATCATTAGAACATATTTATATGAAACTGAGTAATTTATTTAGAAAACCCTCCAAGTCAGTATAAACTATTATATAAACTAGTAAAGTTTACATATAATTAAAAAATGTAAATTGAGGGTTCAAAATATTTGAATCATGCATTTAAAGTCATTTCAATATGAAATCTGACTAATGTCAGATTAATGTATATTATAACCTTACATTTGACAAGTAATTCTTTCCAAGAATATGTATGTAATATATAATAATATTGGTTTATTGAACCTGAAAATCTAGCAATATGAAGGAGTATGTATGAAACATATGGGCAAAACTTATTAAATCTTAAAAGGTGATTGAAAAACTCAGAGCCATCAAGGGCAACATGGTCTAAATATAAATTGCTTGGCAACTTGAATAGAGTTCAATACTGCTTTCACATTCCACCTGTAAACATATCTCAGCCATCTGGTCAGCATCTATGGGGGGGCAGGAAACTATTGGCTAACTACTGTTTATTTATTTTATAAATTATGGCTTTCCTTATGTTCAAAGGGTGATTTATATACTGTTGTTTATTTCAAATATTTATAATTCACCCATTCCCTTAAAAACTCTGGCTGCCCTTTGAAGATTCAGTGAAAAAATCCATAAAAACAATACAAAAAGCATGACACGTAACTCAAATGATAGCATGAAAAAAGCTGTATATTTTGCAACTCCTCCAAATCTGTAAAAAGAAGGTGGGAGTTTGCTTTTATTTTAGTCGCAATTCATTCCATAATACGTAGCCTGCCACAGAGAAAGCTGAATATATCCATGATGGAACACTCAAAATGTGCTAATAATCTAAGTGTGGGACAGACCATATGGGAGTAGATGATACTCCAAAATGGTTTCTCCAAGAAGTTTAGAGAGCTTAGAAGTAATCTCTCTGTCCCACATACAAATGCATGTGCACACGGGTGTGCACACACACACACACAAAATGGAACAGAAAGAGAAATTAACTTTAGATTTGATAGCCAACTTGCAATCAAAGAAGCTGTTTCAGTATGGAGGATAATGAAAAATCTTATATTCTCCACTTATAATGTTACATTCTTGTCTAGCTGCAGGTTTAAAACTTTCTTCAAGGGTCACTCCAGGAAAAGAATTCTGCAGCGATCCAGGTTTGCTCCAAAACCAAGTCACATAAATATGGCTTTCATATCTCAAAGATCATTTGGTTAAGGTATTTGAGTGCTGAATTCAGGAAGACCTCCAAGGCTGTAAATCTGCTCCTTAAGGAAGAAAGTGTTCTTGACCAGAACTGGTATATTTTCACCATACTGGAATCAGTAGCAACTCTGACTTGTCTGAGATTAGCTTCAGTTAACTCTTCCATTCCACATTTACCTTTTTACAGCTTGAATGTACTCCAAGTCTCTGGAGACAACCAATCCAGAACTCTAAGAAAAAGAGATTTACATCAGAGCTTTATCATAATATTTGGGGAAGAAACCACAGAGTCAGGTAGAGTATTCCAGACATTGACCACTCTATTGCTGAAGTCGTATTTCCTGCAATCAAGTTTGGTGCGGTTAACCTTGAGTTTGTATCTGTTGTGTGCTGTTGTATTGTTATGGTTGAAGCTGAAGTATTCATTGACAGGTAGGACATTGCAACATATAATTTTATATACTATACTTAGATCGGACTGAAGGAGGCATAGTTCTAGTTTTCTAGGTCTAGAATTTCAAGTCTGGTGGCATAAGGTATTCTGCAATGAGTAGAGGAGTGGAGAACTCTTCTTGTGAAATATTTCTGGACTTTCTCAACTGTGCTAATATCAGATACATAATGCGGGCTCCAGACTGATGAGCTGTATTCAAGTATTGGTCTGGCAAATGTTTTTGTATGCTCTAGTTAGTAGTGTGATATTACCAGAGAAAAAGCTACATAGGATTAGGTTAACAACTCTTAATGCCTTTTTGGCTATGTAGTTACAGTGGGCTCTAGCACTTAGATCGTTAGAGATGAGTACTCCAAGGTCCTTGACAGAGTTTGGAACATCAACAAGGTCTTGACTATTCAGCTTGCATTTTATTTTCTGATTTTTTCTACCAATATGTAAGACAGAGCATTTATTTGTTGAGATTTGAAGTTGCCATTTGTTTGACCATTCTGATATATAGTCGAGGTCTTTTTGAAGGATAGCAGTATTGGCCACTTGAATAGCCTTACATCATCAGCAAAGAGAACACAGTTGTTCTTAATATGATCACAGAGGTCATTTATGTAGAGTATGAAGAGAGTTGGTCCTAGAACACTGCCTTGGGGGACACCACTGTTGACAGGTACAGAATTTGATAGGACACTTCCAATTTTGACCATTTGTTGTCTGTTTGACAGGGATGCTTCTATTCAGTTATGCAGCTGTCCAGAGATACCGTAAGATTTTAGTTTTAGGAGAAGTTTGTTGTGTACCACTGAATCAAAGGCTTTACAGAAGTCTATGTAAAGTGCGTCTATTGCTTTGCCCTGATCGAGTTTTGTAGTCCATATGTTTTTGCAGTGTAAGAGTTGCAGATTACAGGATAGTGTTTTTCTGAAACCAAATTGTTTATTAGAGAGTAGGTTGTTTGTCTCTAAGTGGAGGATAATGGATTGGTTAATAATTGATTCCACGACTTTACAGGTTACACAGCATAAAGAGATTGGTCTGTAATTTTCAAAAGGGGGTCTCCCTTTTTGAAGATGGGGGTGACAGTGGCTTGTGACCATAGTTTTGGCAAGGAGCTGGTCCTGAAAGATTTTTCAAAGATTATACTTAGAGGTTCAGCTATGGCAGTGGATAGTTTTTTTAAGAAGTAGGCACATATTCTGTCTGGTCCAATAGATAGAGATGGTTTTAGATTGCTTAGTGCTTTTTCAACATTGTCTTCTGTAAAATCAATATGTATTAGATCATTGTAGTTGTCTGTGGTTCGACTAGGAAATACTGGGCATGATCCATTGCTGTTTCCAAATACTGAGCCAAAGAATGTGTTAAAGATATTGGCTTTTATGGTGTCATCGTTGCACTTAACCTACGACAAAGAAGAACAATCAAACCTTGAAGGCATTATGAAACATTGATACTTCCAACTGAAAATTATATTTAGAAGTGGCTTCAGATAGATCTTAAAAACAAGGAAGGTAAAGATCTTCAGGCTAGAGAGGATCCTTTTCACCTATGAGCTCCTAGTGACACTTGCTTTTTCTCCAGTATTCGATTTTGGTTGATAATCGTTAAAAAAAATTTGGATCCAAAGATGCCTTTCTTATTAAGCATCCTTTAAAAGTATATGATACCCCATCTGCAAGAAAGAAATATTTCTCATCAGAATTATCATTGGCAACCCTAGAGGCTATTATAAGGTCAGTTCAGGAGTGAATGATCCTTTGTAAGCCAAACCAGCCAATGCAATGAAAATGGTTCTTTGTCTCTCTCTGTCTCTCTCTCTCTCTTTGTCTCTCTCTGTCTCTCTGAAATGTGGGGATTTTTTAATCATACATTTTGTTGTTTTCAGTCACTCTGACACTTCCAGCTCTTCTTGACTCATTGGGCATCAGTTTGCCTGGATTGTCAGTAATAGTTTCTTTGATTTTTGTAAGCTTATGTTTATATCACCAGTGAAAATATCATATTATTTTCTGTCATCCTCTTTGATTCCCCTTTAATTTTGCCCAACATCAGGGTCTTCCTCATTACTCTCATCTTTGTATTATGCTTCCAGAATATTTATGCTTTAGTTTTATCATTAATGTTTCAAGTAACCAGACTAGTTTTCGTTCATATAAAATTGTTCTTCTTGCAGTCCAAGATTTTTTCAACCATTTTATCCAGCATAATTCCAATGTATCTATTCTTTGTTCAATCTTTCCAGTGGTCCAGTTTCATGGCCAGAAGTTTCAATGACTTTATGAAAACCATGACCATGACATTGTGTATGTTTGTTGTCAGTCGGATGTCTCTACATTGTAATGTTTTATACATTCATAGTTTTTCTCCAAGTAGTGGATATATCTTCATTTTATGGCTCAGGCACCATAGTTGTGAATTTCTGATGCTGGGAGGAATCCCATTCTTCAGCATTTCTGTGTTTAGTGATGTTATTCCGGGCAATTTTTTAATTCCAAATTCTTTTTCCCCCCCTAATTCAGCATTTTGCATACACATTATATTAATAAGGTGCAATATAGGGATGTCCAAGGGGAGATTAACAATTCAGCTGCAACTGAATAAAACCTTTTTTTTTTTACATATGCCTTTTTTTTTTACATATGTTTGCAATGGATGCACATTAAAAAGGGGTGGGATTTTGATTGCTCAGCATGCCCATCATTTTGACACTGTTGACTTCTTTTGCAGTTGCCTGAGTATATACTTTAGATGTGCTTCTTTTACTATTCTGACCCACTTAGTTTCTCCTTATTCTGTTCTAACTATTGCTTCATACAATCGCAATAGCACTTAGACTTACATTTATATACCATTTCACAGTGCTTTACAGCCCTCTCTAATCGGTTTACAGAGTCAGCATATTGCCCTCCAACAATCTGGGTCCTCATTTTACTAACTTCAGAAGGATAGAAGGCTGAATCAACCTTGAGCCAATGAGGATCGAACTGCTGAACTACTGGCAGCTGGCAATCAGCAGATGTAGCCTGCACTACTGCATTCTAACCACTGTGCCACCGCAGCTCTTAAAATTCTTGTAAATCTTACAGATTCTTAGACTGTACAAATTCTTTACTAGACATATGCTGTGGTTTGGTACATTCATATTTTTAGCAGTTATACACGAATCATTGTGGTCTACACAGTCAAAGCTGTGTAACATCTAATAAAGTAGCTGCTGATAATATTAACTTTGAAGTAGCCCTTTACCCTGATAGTGACTATTTTACTCCTCCTCAGAGTACTTGATTCTAACATTCATCTGTGTGCACAGTTTCAAAATGATCTGGTTGGGTAAACCCAGGTTTCCACCTTCAAAATTAAGTGATTCAAGATCATTACCATGGAAGTCTTACAACTTTGATTTTCACCTAAAATACTACTATCTTAACAATCTATTAACTTAGCAAGGGGTGCTTGTGAAGCCCTACATGTTTATTGCCTCTGGTGTGTGTCAGACCATTCTAAATATAACCCCACTTTTGAACAAAGGATTTCATCTAAAAAAAAATTCAGAAACATGTTTTGATAAAGAATATGTTTCAGCTAAACCTAACCTATTGGATGCACTCAAAATACCCAAATGTTACAGTGTTCATAGCTTCTATCATATCTTTTGCTTTGGAAGCGGAATAGAAAATGCTCCTAAGAAAGGAGAAATTGACTGTGAAAGATTGCTGCAAGCAGCCCAAGAGAGCAATTCTGCTGGTTTTTGGCACTTACTTAATGACAATGCCCCCAGACAGTGTTTGGTCCAAGGAGTTTGATCACCTCTGTGGCTAGGTTAATATCACCTATAAGATTAGGTTCCCAAGCAGCTCTCAAAGGATCTTCTTCCTGGGTATCTATCTATTTTTGAGATTTTGAAGCACATCTCCTAATTATAAAATGGGAAAGCTGCTGGTGTTCATTAAATCATAAAAATCCTTTAACATCATACTCAGCATGATAGTTCCTTGTATTGGCCTCACTATTCAGTCACACAGATAAATCAATCCAGATGATTGGAAACACTCTATAAGTATCCCAGTCTTAATGGAGTACAATAAATGACAGGTTTTATCCAGCTAACTACCAGCCAATTACCTTTTTCCAAGTATAATATGCAAGTTATATGTCAGGCATATTTATTTAAAGATGATAGATTATTGAAGACAGTTCAATAAATGATTCTAGTTGTGGAACAAAATAGTTTTAAGTTAGGCTTTTGAATTTTTGATCAAAACATCTCTTCAACATCTGTCTGAAAAATATTCTAGCCCTTGTTAAGGGATCCTTTATATTGCCTTCCTTGACATTCCCTTGACATTAAGACAGGTTTGGTTCAATAAAGTTCCATTCATCTTTTTGATGATAGCTTTATGTAATCATGCTCCATGATTCAAATCAAATATAAGTCCACTGTAGTCCTCACATCTCCAATCTCCACACAGAAGAGGTTTAGCAAGTATGTACTCTTGCGCCCCTTCTTTAATTTCTAAATCAGGGGTTTCATACAGATTCTTCCATATGTAAATTTCACCCTCCTTTGCTAAACCTCAGATTAATTTCCATGCTGCTTTATTCTAATGTGACTTTTTTTTTCTTGACCCAAATTAACCATGGTCATTCTGTCTGTTAATGTAAAACTTCCAGTTCAAGGGACTAAAAAAAGTAAAGCCCTCTAAAATGAAGGTGTTCCTTTTCATCAAGAGATGTTGCCAGGCTAAATGGGAAATTAACAGCCACAAAGAAGAGGGGTTCAACTTATTTTCCAAAGCACTGGAAGGAAAGACAAAAAAACAATGGATGTAAACAAGGAGAGAAGCAACCTGGAATTAACGAGAAACTTCCTAACAATGAGCTCAATTAACTAATGGAACAGCTTGTCTTCAGAAGTTGTGGGTGCTCCATCACTCGAGGTTTTTAAGAAAAGTGGATGGCCACCTGTCTGAAATGATATGGGGTCTCCTGCCTGAGCAGGGGGTTGGACTAGAAGATCTCCAAGGTCCCTTCCAGCTCTATTCTGATAGATTGAAGCTTTCAAATCAATTAGATATTCAATTTGAAGAGAGTATAATTTCTTTTACCTCTAACCATTGATTATGTTGCCTGGGGATAATGGAATGTAGTTCAATAATTTTTGGAGACCCAATTTTAGGAAAGATTTGAACAGGCATTTTACCAGAAAAAGTGGGGACGGATGGACAAGAGGTTGGGTAACTTCTAGAGTATTGTGGGAGATAGTTAACCTTGGTATGAAAAACTCCCAATATTTATCATTTAAGCTGATACCGACATCCAAGTTGTTATATGATACATTTATTCAAAGTACACCCAAAACAACATATTGAAATGTAAAATAACTACATAGGTAGGATTTACACAACATATTAGACTAAAATAAATTTGTGTTTCAGTACTGCTGTGCAAACACGGCCTCTATCTGAGAAGCAAAAAATATTTCTTCAAATATTAAGAATTTTTAAAATCTCTTTAAAACAACCTTTAATTAGAGCATTATTTGCAGGTTGCAGCAGTATAAAAAAATTACTAGAAGATGACAGAGATCTAGAAAACACTGACTCTTTGATATTATCTGGCAACCGTCTGAAGCCCTGAAAGCGAGATAAAATACATTTCTTTCAGTTGAAAGAAGACACAACTTGACTTTTTAAATTTAATTTTTTATGAGAACCAGTTTGGTCCAATGGTTAAAGTGCTGGGCCTAGAAACTAGAAGACTGTGAGTTTTAGTTCCATCATTGGCATGAAAGTCAGCTGGGTGACTTTGTGACAGTCAGTCTCTCTCTCTCTCCCTCCCTCCCTCCCACCCTCCCTCCCTCTCTCTCTCCCCATGATGTCAGGCCAATGGGCCAATTCCTGTTGCAACCAATGGATTTATACTTGGGTGATCTGAAAAAAGCAGGCCCTGAGCTTGCAGAAAAGTGCAAGAAAGTTAAAAAAAAAAAAAAGACAATTGGTTAAAATATATTTTTTTAAAAAACATGAAATGTGTAAACAAAAATCTTAATTATTGTAAAGTCATTTATGCACAAAGTCTGTAGCCTATTGCCTTGAGAAGGCAATAATATGGAAGAGACTTGTGGCATATTCTTTGTACGAACGTTCTGCAATCTTGTTAATAACATATCGTAGTTGCAGCCTTTTTTCTAAACTGAGTTTCTTATGACATAGTTAATGCAACAGTAACCATATGGGATACTTTTATGGACATTCTAAATATATGTATACCACAGAATTATTTATGATTCTTTTCATCCCTCCCCTGAATCTCTCAATGTGGAATGAAATTGTCTGCTCCAAGCATATTTCATCTACCACTGCTTTTAATTCCCCCCCCCCCCATACAATGCTTTCATTGTTAAACCATAATATGGGAGAGTGGATATGAGCATGAAAAGAAAATGCCTTGTCTTTAAAATATAGCAATTTGATTATCTGCTATTGTTGCTTGCCAGCAATGAACTAAAGAGGTTAATGGATCACAGATACAGCAAACAGCCGTACTTCCTCTCATTCAATAGCATTTGGGGGTGATGTTATGCTCACTTGGTTGCTGGTAAATACAAGTTGTAATATTTTACATAACGCTTTAAAAGAAACCACTCAGCCTCTTGTGTCATTCAGCATGAATTTCGTGTGATGATGATGAATAAGGATTGGATAATGGGGTCTTGAAACTCATTTCCTTTGCCTCGTACAATGGTCCAGCACTTGTGCAAAGTGGCTGTAAAATATTCTCATGTGTTCTTGAGTGATATCATACTTGGTGGCTAATAAATAAGAACATTGTACATCCATACCTCTTTCCCCCAAAATCTGTACCTGGCAAAGACTGAGAGAGAGTGACTGGCCCAAAGTCACCCAGCCAGCTTTCACAGCTAGTAGCAATGCAGATAAGTGCTTTAGTCTGGGAGATTTCTGTCTATAAGTGACCAACAATAAAGAAACTATTCAGAAATCACTCCTTGTGCCATTCTTGGTTTTTTGAGCCTGACAACAGAAACCTGATGAATCAGAGACCAAAAGATACAGCCTGGGATTATCTTGTGAGTCACAGCACAGAATCTTCAAATTCATTCCATTCCATGAGAGTTGAGTGGAACGTGTATTCATTGGGTTGCTCCATGGGCCATTGGTTACTCTTTTAGACCCATTGCTATCTCATTATTTCTGCTTGCAAATGATCAGGACAGCAGAGAACCAGTAATTGAGAAGGGGGGGAAGGTCATTAGGAATGAGAAGATCAATGTCCTTTTCCATTCTCATTCTTTCTCTCTCACTATTATTCTCTTAGCCTAACTCAACTCACATGGTTGTTGTTGTGGAGAAAATAGTAGGAGGAAAGTGTGTTGGATACGTTCACCACCTTGACTTATTTGTAAAAACAATAATGGCAGGATACAAATTAAATAATAAATACCTGATACTATCTACAAAGCATGAGACCATCCCAACCAAAGTATGACTAAACAGACTACAACTGCATTACAGTAAAAATACCAGAACCAAGTATAAGTTTAGAATATCTTATGAAAAAGAGTCACAGCAGGCTACAAGCTAAGTCCGTATGTATGTATGTATGTATGTATGTATGTATGTATGTATGTATGTATGTATATTTGTTTTCTTAAGTTTTCGCGGGTATTTATATGTATGGTATTCAGCTTTGTTCGGGTATTTTCCCACGTCATTATAGTTGTGCTTTTAAAGTTGTAGCAACGTTTCGGCAGAATCTCATCTGCCATCATCAGACTTCTGTATAGTGTTCGTCTGTGAGTCGAACTTTCACAGCCGTTTCTGTTTTAAATTTGGTGCTAGCCTACATTGTGCCAGAATGGTTTTTTCTTCATCCTGATTGGTTGGGAGTCTTGGTCTGTGTTTATTGGTCTTGGAGTTTGCTGTGTTCTGCTTGATTGGTGTTTCTAATATCGTCTGTCTGTTTTGTAGCTTTTTTTGTCTTGATTGGCTGGCAACATTGTTTCCTGCATTGGAGGCTTTTAGTGCAGCTTGGCTCCGAGTAAATGGACGGCTATCATTTATTAGGAAGCTAGGTTTCATCTGGGTGCCTGGTTGGGGTGTGTTTGAGCTGGAGGGGGATCTGTTTGTGCCCAGGTGTTTGCCTGGCTTGTGATGTGGAGATTTTTTTGTTTGTGAGTGCAAACAGCAAACGGCTGTGAAAGTCTGACTCACAGACAAGCACAATACAGAAGCCTGATGATGGCAGATGAGATTCTGCTGAAACGTTGCTACAACTTTAAAAGCACAACTATAATGACGTAGGAAAATACCCAAGCAAAGCTGAATACCATACGTGCATGTACACACACACACACACACACACACACACACACACACACACACACATATATATATTCTGAGGCTCTCGCGGGTATTTGTATGTGGATCTTTGGTTATTCGGGTTTTTCCCCGCGTAAGATTGGAAGTATCTAGGCAACGTTTTGATGAAGTCTCATTCATCATCTTCAGGCTTGTGTCTTCGGCTCTGTGCTTCTCAGAGTAATGTGAGCTTGCAGCTGCTTCTTCCTTTTAACTGCTAGTGGGGGTGTGACTTGATTGGGTGGGGGCTTGGCTGTGTTCTGATTGGGTGGGGTGTGTTCTTATTGGTTGGGGTTTGGCTGTGTTCTGATTGGTTGGGGGTTGGCCGTGTTCTGATTGGCTGGAGGTGTGTTCTGTTCAGGTGGGGGCTTGGTTGTGCTCAGGTTAGTCTTAGTTGCTGGGGGATTTGAGCTGGTGAGCTGTGATCCTGCTGTTTGGCTTCACGTTCATGGTCGTGCCGCGTCTTCATGGTGGGTGTCAGTTTGCTTCATGTGTGGCTCGGAGGGGTTTGAAGTGGGTAGTGATGCAGCTGCAGTACGGCTTCTGGTCCGTGGTCATGTCTCATCTTCTGTGTGGGTGTGAGTCTGCTTTCTACATGGAAATGTGGTGGTAGCATCTTGTGTGGCCCTCGTGGGTGTGGGTCTGGTGTCACTCGTCTGTTCGTGAGGGCGGGTTTCCAAATGGCTGGTAGGCGGGAGCTGTCATCTCGTTTATTCATGCTGTGTGGGCATTTTTCTATCTCTATGGTTTCTCTGATTATTCTGTTGTTGAAGTGTTCGGTTTTGGCGATAGTTCTGGTATTTTTAAAGTCAATCTCATGTCCTGTGGCTTTGAGGTGTTGGACCATATATATATATACACACACACAAACCCCCTTTGAGAGATGTGTGTGTAGGTAGGTAGGTAGATTTTCATTAGATCCACACAAATTATTTTTATTAATCTAACACCCAATTACATTTCTGCAAATCAATTAACTTCCATTATTTCTAATTCATGGTGCATCAAGACTGCACTCAATTTCAAAATTTGCCTTATTTTTCTACTTTTTTTCTGGTGCCTAGAAAATCTGTTGTTGATTATGTTGTTTTTCATGGTCCACCAATCTCCCAAATCTATTGTCTCTGCAATTCACAATGGATTTGGAACAACCTTCTCCAGTTTGGTAGCTTCTGATGAACATGCTTAAGAATTTAATTTTCAACACGTACAAAGTGCACCAGAAAGATTAGAATATGGGAAGTAATAGTGCCAAAATATTCAACTCACATTTCTGTAATAAATGTTTATATTTACAAATTGTAATACACTTCCATATTTAGTCTTCAAGTTTTGTAGTGCAATTTTATGCACATAAAATGTGCAAAATGTACACGTTAGTAGAAAGTTTGTACAAAAATGCATGCTTTAAAGAGAGTATGTGTAATGTTTAGTAAACCAATTAAGACTCATGTCCCAAATGCGTTATAGTACAAAAATGTAGTTGTAAAAATGGCTACAATAAACATACGCAAAAAATAATTATTATACTGAGAAACATGTTTTCCTTTTTAAATTGCAAATTGTCAATGGCAGCTTCCTAGTCTCCCTCACTTTTAAGCCTAACTATAGTCATCTAGATGCATAGAAAAAGGTACTTCTATGGAAAAGAAATATAAGATGACTTCACATAAAAATGTAAAATAAAGCCACTATAGGACCATATTACACCAGCTGCCAAAATAGACTTTGCTGTGCCAGGGATAGCAATAGTGAATAGACTCTGCAAGTGCCTGTCATTATCTGGACAAAAATATACAGACATTTATTTGTGAAAATGCACCTGGGAAAGAGCACATATTTTGGGAAATTGCATACAACATGGATATATTTGGATGATTCCATAAAAAAATAATCCATGTGAGTGGTATTTTAAAAAGATGCATAACAAATCGCACTAAAATAATATTCCTTTGAGAAATATATATATAACAGCATGTATATTTTTAGCAAAAAAATATATTAAATGATGTACTAATCTGTGCAGTCTAATGGCCATTTTCAGCCCCTGCCCAATGCTTTGAACTCCTCCTGCAGAGATATGTAGAGATCTTTCCTCTTGGGCTTCAGGGGAGGAGTTGAAACCATCTAGCAAGGGAGAGGGCATTCAATAAGGAGGGTTTGAAACTGTAAGTACGTGGTTTCAAATATTTTTTCTGATAGTTCTGTTATTGTCAACCGTTACAGTATCGTATTAATGACTATATTAGATTTATAAATTGTCTTTATTATGTACAGTTCAAGATGGTGTAAGCATACCCTCTCCTCCTATGTTTCCCAAAATAGCAAACTTTTGAAGTGGCTGGGCCCATAGAGCAATTGGCCCCAAATGATCCCACTAGCTTTCCATACTTAAGAGGAATAGACTAAGACTCCTGGGTTCTAATCTATCACTTTAACCACTAATGGAGAATATTTCGGGTTGAAATGAGGGATCCTTGGTGCCCTCTTGAGCTTGGTTTCTCACTTTTAACTACAACACAGTATGTGAATTTATGCATGTTACTTTCAGTGTTTGTAATTATTTACAAAACATGGAGAGAAGTCCCAGACGTTGAGTACACAGAAGGTATTTAAGATATCAAAAAGCTATAACTCAGGTGCAGCAGCTATTCCGCTTTTACATTCTGATCAGGATTGCAGAATTGATCTGATGAGTGATGATGACTAGATAATTAAGACACGAGTAGGATACAAATCTAAGTGATAATCTCTGAGGAAAAATGAAATCTCTAGAGACATTCTACAACATCCAAGAGATTCATCTGGGTGATAAAAACAAGATTCTTGGATGATGGTCTCCTAAGCATCATGTGTGCATTATAAATAGAATTTGGGATACAGTTAACATTTGCTTATTAAAATATGTCCTGCATTTAGTGGTGTTTATTTTCAAACAAATGCACGTAGAACTTCAATTATTATATTAAGTGTTGCTTTTGTACTGGGTAACAAATATCATTTGAGAGATGAGATTTCCTGAATAATTAAGCTGTTGTTATTCAATACATATTTTACTTTTACTTTGATTACTTACACAAGCATCCTAGTCACTGAAGAACATGATGAATGTAATGTAGTTTTAAAAACTTTTGATAAGGCACAGGGGAGATTCTAATGAAATGGAGAATCCTTTAGGATTGGAGTGCCATAATACATGCTGATGCAATTTAGATTCATACTGATGTCACTGATGCAACTTCCTTCACAGACAAATTTGGTTAAGTCTTGGAGGAGCAATTACCCAATTTTCTTTGCTGCTGGAAATATTTGTACTAAACCATCTTTACATATTACAGATTACACTATTCTTTATAACAATACTGCAGGTGGATTTGGATACAATGGCTGTTTCAGTACAAAATGGGTTGACACCTCAGGGTTTTCTTTTTGTAGGATGTTTGATTCAGTTATAATAATGCACACATGCCATGTGACTTCAGAACAATATCCAGTGAACAAAAAAAATATGGAAATATTACTTTTGGATGTCAGAAGAAATGAGCACTCCTTTGCTACAAAAAAAAAGAAGAAAATATATAGACTTCAAAGAATGAAATAAAATTAATGCATTTTCCTCCAAATGTTGTTGTGGAGAAGAGATATTAATTTAGATCTTTCACCAATTATGTTGAATTTGCCAACAATGGTCTTAATTTGTTATTTCCTCTCTAGGAGGAAAGAAAACCAAATAATACCATTAGATGTGAAACTAAAGATTCTAGAGTTCTAGAATTAAAAAAGATGTTATTGTTGGATGTTTTCTGCTATTTTTGTATGTATTGTTTCAGATTACTACTGTTTATCATTATTAATGTAATCAGTAGGTTTCTCTTTTAAGCATTGATGTGCGATATTCAGTTTTAATTATGTCTATCTCTAACTGCTTAAAATTAGGGACACACCTATTTTAAAAAGGTACCTGGTAATCATTTCTCTGAAAACACATCCAAACTTTTTTTTCATCCTTTTAATGAAAAGGAGGGATTTTGGTCTTTTGTATATTTCCTCCAAAAGAAAGGAGAGACACATGTGTGAAGAGGTTGTCAGTTTTAAGCAGAAAAACAGCCTTGGGCTTATGATAGTTATGATTACAGTCTTTCCACATTATCTGTAAAAGATGGAAGAAACTTAGAATAGTGTTTCACCTGCATAACATCTCTTAGCCATGTGGACAAACAACTGCTGGCTGTTGACAGTTTTTCCCTGCTGCCAAATGTATGGTAAATCCAAGTGAAACCCCCAGGCTCCTGGGGTTCTTAAATGTATCACCTACCACATGATGCTACTCGGCATGAATTATCTTTAAGTTACTATATCCCTTTAGATTAGTCCACTACTATTCCGGATAGTCAACCAAAGCTGACCAATTGCCAACAGGGGAGTAAATTCTTTATTCAATTTCTAATCACAGATGGAGTATTTGTTAATGATTGCTTCTGACTGTTCTATTCTTCAGTGCACACCATTCTTTATTCTGATCATGCATCTCTGGCCAATTGCTTCTGCAAGAAACAAAAACAATTACTCACTGAATTATTCAGTACAATATACCAAACACTCCCAAAACTGTTGTAACTCCCATTTTCACATTGAGAAAACTGGTTGTTTTATCCAATTAGCTGCTGGTTTTGGCTGTCAACAGGTTTCCAATACAGAGAAAGTGTACAAATCTGCATAACTGGATGGAAATCTAATTATTACAGGTTTCCCAACCCCTTTTAATTCCTGTAATTAGCTTGTAATTTTCATTTGCAGGAATCGACTCAGGTATGCTTATGTCAAATACACTGATTTAATGAGGACTATATGAATCCTGTGCTATCCATCCTGGGAAAGCAATGTCATAATGTATTTATTTATATATTGCACTTGTATAGCAGTGAACCTTCCAATTCACAATGGTTACAGGAATAAGAATTTACACAATAAACTGATTAAAACTATAAACAAAATAACAATAGCAATTAAGATAAACATTAAAAAGCCATAAATAGATACAAAGTTCAACCCAACCCTGACAAAAGATTACAAATGCCTGTGGAAAACTATGCCAGTATTAGCACAAAAAGCTGCCAGTATTGGCACAAACTGGCTTTTCTGAGGGCACAGAAGCATATTTCAAAGAGTGGGGTCCACCTCAGAGAAAGGGAATCACCATCTCCAGGACATGATATGCTGTTCCATATCATGAGGACAGATCATGACATATACATTTCTTCTTTCCAAAGCACAGTTCTGTTCACAATTGAATTCAAGAGGAACATCATATGGCACTTGACTTTGCTATCTCATGTTGTCTACTTTTATAGGGCTGGTTCAGTTACTTGTGCAAATGTTAACATGCATTCTCAATAATCCTGAATGTCATGTCCTTTGGGTTGAAAGATTCAGTGCTACTCTGAATAGAAAGGATTTCTTTTGCTACAAATTAAATGCTATACCACAAAATAAAGATTTGAATGAGAAGAAATCCTAGAATCTTTTTACCCTTTCCCCCAAATTGTTGTGCTTTAGTAGATGGTTGCTAATGCCTATACTCCCATTTGTACAACTAGTGCTATTTTAAAAACCATTAACAATCATTAATATCAATACTAAGAATTGCAAAGACAGAGAAAAGATAAAACTAGCTAAATATATATTCTTTGCCCTAAAATGGATTAAAGCACTCCACAAAATTTGGCACCCAGTTTCTTCTGGAGTATGTTTCACTTTGTTCCATTATTTCAAATCCCTATTACCTTGTATAACCATGCATGCCAATAAAAGCATATACACCACACATGTAAGTGGCTAAGAAATTCTTTATCACTGAATATTTTATTGTTGTAGCCTTTTATGTCTGGTATCCATTTCTATTGTGATATATTACCACAGTAGATTACTTGTCAAACTGACAAGTTTACAGTTTTGTTATTTCCCTGATCAATAAAGTTTTAAAATGATTTATTAGGTTACTGCCTTGCTATGGTCAAGGGGAAAGAATAGCACTGACCTTACTCACTTTCCCTTTCTGTAACATTAAATTTTCTTCAATAAACTATGTGTTCACAGTGGTATATTAAATAACAATGCCATGTCTTTCTTTAGTAAAGTAAATGCAAATATCTATTAAACAAAGGACTGACAATCATTAGTGAACTATAAAGATAACCTCAAATCTGACTTACAAGAAGTACACCATTAGTTCCTTTTTGAGAGAAAAAATGCATTTCAGACTTTTGCTGCTACCCACCATCTTGCCATGCCTTGTGTCATCTAAATAAATAAAAACAATCAACTTTGCAATCTTTTGTATCATCACAATTGCATTCACTGAGGAGAGGAGGAGAGGGGAGGGGAGGGGAGGGGAGAGAAGGGGAAGGGAAATAGTGTTGGACTTAAATAGAATAGTCACATGTTCTTAAGTTTTTATTCGAGGATCTGTGTTGTAGAGGATTTGGTTCAAACAAAGATGAAGGTATCCACAGGGATTAAATGAGTTGCTATTATAGAAAGAGCAACGTATTTAGCCATCATTGGCTGAGTTGCTTAAATCTTAAGAGAGAGATTTAGTGATGTGAAGGTCCCAGAAAAACAGAATAAACCACAGAAGCAGGAAATCAACAGCTGTGGAATTAGAAAGAACTATAATTAGCCTAAAAGAAAGAGGAAAAGTAGAATCAAGAATAAAGGCTAGCAGAGCACAATTCTCAAGGCCAACAACCACAAGTGTGGGAGAAGTAGAGAGAAAACCACTTAAAGAACGACAAACCCCTATAGTTATAATCAGCTTTGTTTTCAAGCATATCAAGAGCTACGTCATTGCTCTTATATCAATTATTAAATGTTGTCCTTAAATTAATTATTAATATAAATATTAAAACGTATTGGGGCTATTAACAACTACATCCCAAATTTATTGCACCAATGTAAATACAGTATTATAACATATATTGGGTTGTGTCTACACATGTATGGATGTTCTAACATTAAATGTCTGTCCATCTGATCTGCAGAGTTAGGGCTTATGGGGTAATTATGAGATGCATACCAAAGCAAATTGTCCTATGCAATGAAATATACACCTGTAGGAGTTCCCACAAATGTCAGAAGCAAATCACTTAAGTGTGTGCACATGATAATTCATAATGAAACAGATACATCTTTACAAGATAGATAAAGAGATACACTGTGTTCCTTGAGCTAAAAAATGAAACGGTGATAAAATGAGGCCGCACAGCAAGGTTTGCTTATGTGTGACTTATGTATTGGAGATTGGAAATGCTCCACGGGAAGGGAGCTGTCTGGGTAACTGATCTACAAAAGCAGAGTCAAATCAGACCAGCCGCATCATGGAGCAATGCAAAGCCGTCCCCTTCGTGGGGAACATTCTTTCCTACCAATGGCCCCTTCTCTTTGCTCTCCCTCTTTCCTACTAAGGACTTGCGGTCCAGAGAGCCGGTGTCATTTCTTTTGTTTGCTTTACTGGGTCCCTTGCCACTGTTGCCGCCACTGCGTTGCTGCGTTTTAAAAGTGGCTCTTTCAGATGCCCCTGGCATCAAGCCCTCAGTCTGCCATGGGGGCCTGACAAAGAGGCGGTTTACCATTTGGTGTGCGGGAATCCGAGATTACCTGAGTCAGGCCACCATCCCAGCATCACCAAATTCCTCGGGCGGGGTGAGGGAATCAAGACACCCACCCACTCACCCTCCCTGTATCCGGCTCTGCCACTCGGTCGGTGGCCAGGCTGACGTGCGTTGCAATGTTTGCTCTTTTCTCGCCGCTCCTTCCTGCGCTGTCGCCCCTTCCGCCGCCACCACCACCCCCCCGCCCCGGGCAGGGTAGGAACAACTCGCTTAGGTCGCAAAATTGGAAGGCGGTAACAACAGCAGCAGCAGCAAGGGCGACCGGGAGAGAATTCTTGAGCTTTGGCTGAAAAGGAGGGATTGTCGAGAGGGGAAAAGCAAAGCGAGCTTTCCCCCTCCCCTCACGCGAACGAGGCTCTTGTCACAGAAAATTAGGGGGCGGGAGAAGCCACGCCACGCGCGAGCAAACGCCCGGGCGCCGGCAAGGAAACGCGGCGAAACCCCGAAACGGGGTGGGGAGGTTGTGGAGAATGGGCGGCGAGCTGCGCTGCCTGCAAACAGCGCCGCGGGGAGAAGAGACGAGGCTCATAACGGGCGAGCTTGGCGGCTGCTTCCCGAAGGCGCGGGAAGGGCGAACCGCCTGACTGGAACTCGGGAGAGTTTGTTCGTCTGCAGCCTGTGGAAGTGAGGAAAAGAATGTGCCAAAGCCCCACCTCCTCCTCCTCCTCCCGCCGCTGCCTCAGCTCCTCACAAGCAGAGCAGCGTGGAAGTGAAGGGGCTCGGTTTGCGGCCGCTACAGCCGCCAGTCGCGCTGTGCCTGCGCCGCGGGAGCGAGCGCTGCTGCTGCCGCCGCACCTGGCCTCGGCCGCTCTGGGATGTGCAGCAGGCGCCGCCTCCTGAACTTCGCTAGTTCTCCCGCGCGCTCCTCGGCTCCGGCTAGGAGCTCCACTCGCGCCCGGCTCCGCTTCGGCTTCTGCGGGAGGGGAAAAGCAGCGAGAGCCCTGATTGGCGAACCAAGCTTCGGCAAACGCGCCAAGCGGTGGCGTCCTAATCTCACAGGCGGCCAAAACGACCCACTGGGGCAAGCGGGGAGGAGACCGAGCGAGGGCAGCGAAAGGCTACGGAACATCTCGCCCTACCCACCCTCTGGACTTTGAGCAGGAACTGCTTGGTGCGAGGGTCCGGAGGCAGAAGGGGGCAAGAGGGTTGTGGCGTCCCGTGACCCGACCCCGTGCAGTTGGAGCTTCTTCCCGGCTTCGCTTGAAGGTTGGGTCTACGGATACACTTTTGGGTTTGGGGTGTGTGCGTGTGTGTTTGGGTGCGTGCTTGTGGGTACGTATAGCTGTGTGCGCGCGTTTGCGTCTGTGTGTTTGTGATGCTTGCAAAGAGGCGTCTGTTTCTCCCTCTCTCTCTGGTGCAGTTTGGAAGGCGCTCCCGCAGTGCATTGTTCGATGATGCTTCGGTGCTTAGGCAGACTTTACCTGGGAGTAAGTCCCATTGTATGCGGGTCCGGGGCGACGAGTGATAAATGAGGCTCTTCTGGTGAATTGCTTGATGACACCGTAGGGGGAAAATGAGTATGGCTGGGATATTCTGGGTTTGTCGATTGGTCCGGTGTGGCAGTTAATTAGTACGGAGCTCGCTGTTCCCTGGCTCCGATGGAGGAGAAGCAGCTGTGACAAGGAGAGAGTCACCCGGGGCTACCTGGTTTTCCAGGTACAAGCTTCCCGGCACCCGCTTTCAAAAAGGTATATTACCACCTTGTGCCTTCCAAGTATTTCCTCCCAGGATCGCCTTCTGCTTTCAGTGCTGACTCTCTTTGGTGGTGGTGGTGGTGGGGACATTTCAGCACCTGGACCAACAAAAACGGCATAGGATGTGAAAACTCTTTTTTTTTTCCCAGTCGCTTTCGCCCTATATTTAAGAGCAGGCTGTCACTGTGAAATGTACACCCCTTAAGGAAACCAGTAATATTTGCAAAATGTTTTCGATCCAATGGGTGCCTATGAACCAGTTTTTCTCCCCTTCCGCCGGCAACTTCTTTCAGATGTGTAACAGTTCCCGGATGATAAAGAGCAACCCTAAATAGATGGGTAGGAAAGCTGAAGAGCCCCACATGACCCTAAATGGGTTATGCAAAACATATAAAGCTGGAGACGTATTTTAAAATTTGATTTGTTAAGCAGTTTGAGTATTTTCCCCTTAATTTTGGCATCAAGTGTTTTTGATGCTTAATTTGTCCTTGTGAGTTTCACACGCAAAGCTTGGTTTCTACGGACCTGAACTCTAAAGGTATATGAATCTCAGTTGGTAGACTGAGGTAATGTTCAATCATAAAACGATAATGTGGGTTTCAGGAAATTGAGATGAGGAAAAGAATTCATGCATTTTTTTTACAAAAGGATAAAAACCAGCCTTAAAAATGTAAAGGAAAAGTACATAAAACACAGAGTGCCAATTATTCTTGGAATAATCTAACTACAATATCATAAGCAGTTGTTAGATTTAAAACAGTGTGTACTGTATTTATCCTATAGATTTGTGTGTATGTTTGTGCATGCATCATATGGTTTTAAAAAAATAACTGGGCATTTTTAGTTAAACATAATTGTTCATAGCTGGATGCCTGATTCATCGCCTAAAACATTTTACAAAAAAAAGCAAAGCTATTTATAATTTAATCTGCAAGGCAGTTGGAAACACCTTTGCTTTATTTATTTATTAGGTATCCACAGAGGTTCGTAGCAAAATGTTCAAGCATTGCCTAGTATTCCATTTTGTTTGTAGAAAAATGTGATAAATATTTAACTATGCTTAAATTTATTGTGAAAGGAATGGCAGATAATGTTTTTCCTTTATATTTTCTTAGGCTTCTGTTTCAAGAAACCATTTAAGGTAACATATTATGTGTTCATGGCTTTAAAGCTCTTTATCCAGCTTTGAACTTTTTATTCACTTTTTGAAAAGTGAACGTGTAACTGTTTGGAGCAAATATAAGATAGATTCAAAGCTTCATGAAGAAAACATTAATTAAATTACAAAATGAATCATAAAGATTTGGTCAGATGTCTTCCAAATGCCAGAAATATGTATGTCTACTCTGATGGACCTTTTTAAATTTTCTTATGGTCAATGCCAAAAATCCATTTATTAAAGAGAAAACTATGTCTGTGGATGAGTCTATTGTTTTAGATAAGCAATAATCTTATTGAAACAAAAGGCTTCAACTTGTATCAAGCAACATTTCATAAATTTGTCAATGATGTTGTTGTAAGCTTATTTCCAAAATAATAGTGGCTTACAATATCTGAACACTCTTATGAAAGTACTGAAATTTTGTGGTCTTGGATAGCCCAATGATTTTAACATGAAAGGCTTCTAAGTAAAGTCTCTTAAGATCAATTAAAGATATATATTTTCTGGCAAGCATGTTTAGCACATTGTATGCCTAGTTTCTGAAATAAAATAATGTATGGCTACTAGAATGAAATAACAGTGCAATGCATCATATGAAAGCAGAGTATTGAGTTAAAGATGCTGAATTCCAATAGAAATGTGTAGAATGTTCATAAATGTCAGAAAACCTCTTATGATATGACATCATATCACATGATAGAGCACTTCCAAAACTCAGGGGATATTTGAGCATTACCTAAAGTAAAACCCAAAATATTTTTCTTCAAGAAAAAAACAAGGGTCTTAAACATCCATATGGAAAGACATATTTTCTCAGGTGATCTTTGGATCTTGAATTAGTAATAACAGAGATGATAATATGTGCTTATTAAACTGTTAAATATTGATATCAGAATATAGCATTCCAACTTTATCAAACTACAACACATTTGAAAATCTGTATAAGACAACATCAATGAGCAGAAATATCATCTAAAGATGTTAGCTGCTGGTGTTTCTTCAGCAGTGTATCACTATGGATGGATGCTTATGTTAACGTGAATGAACTATAATTCATTCTTTACCTTACATTACTCATGTTTTGATTCTTAGGAAAATAATCTTCCACTATATATTCTGAGCATGTTACTATTAGCCAAATATCTATATTTTAATAGTTATCATTAGTGCTACATTTTTTAGGGAGTGAGTTTCAAACTGATGGGAATTTTGAAACATAAATTTTGTTATGAAGAGGGAAAATCTGAAAAGAAATAGATCATGATGTATATGCAGAAGGCTTCTCAAAATTCACAAGATGTTATATTTAGAGCACTTCGATATTTTACCATTTTGTATAGTTCTTCTCAGCAAGTGGTTTGGAAGAATTCACTTAGTACACAAACAGAATACAGAATCCACATGAACTGAATCGAGTAACTCAAAGGCAATCCATGTAGAGCATTCACACTGGTGTAACACTTGTCATACATATTCTTTCATGACAAACATTTCAAAGCACTCCTGTGGAGGAAGATGTCACAGGAAAGATTTCCTACTTGCAGGATTGTTGATATAGCTTACCAAAAGCTTTATTTCACCCGTGGGAATTCCCCAGGATAAACAGACACTGTTAACAGTAAACACTCTGTGCGGGGATTGGCTAGATAATTTTATAAAGTTCAAGATTTTTAAATGAATGCAAAGAGGATAATTTGCCAGAATCAAGCTGTTAGGTAGCCAGGGACTATATTAGGTGTTTGACTTAATCTTTTCAGAAATTCTAAGGGGGCGGGAAAGGGAAAATCTCAGTGACTGTTTCTTTATGTAGTTTATTTAGTTTTCCTTATCTAGTGGGGTTTTTTTTAATGTGGGGGGGAGCTAGACAGAATATTTTTGCTCAGTCAATTTACTTTGGAGAGGAGAAATACATCCATTCAAATCTATAGCAGTAAAATATTATAATTTAATGGCTAGAATAATCTTGAATAATTGTATGCATTTATTGTAGTCTCAAAGGACTGTCATAAATACAAAGGTTTTGCTGTAGAGACTTTGGGAACACAGATAATTAGGAATTATAATTTAATAAAACTGTAAAAGGTGTAAATAATCATAGTCTTAAGACTATGCACTCTGACATGGGAGCAAGCCTACTGATTTTCTTTTGAGAAGTTACATATAGCTTAACACAATGTTAATTTCTATTTGTAGTTAGCTTCTTAAAAAGCAAAAGAATGACTATTAGGACTATCAGTAACCTGCATAAGTAGGTGAAAAAAGGAGGCCTTTGTTACATAAAATAAGTTTTACTATGTTTCAAAACAGTTTTTATTGGGAAACACATTGAATCTATCATCTATCTATCATCTATCTACTTACCTACCTATCCATCCATCTACTGTATCTATCTACTGTATCTACCTATCTATCCATCTATCTACTGTATCTACTGTATCTATCTACTGTATCTATCTATCTATCTATCTATCTATCTATCTCTATTTATCTATCATGATAAATAAAAATATATAATGCTGCTCAGGTCAAGATACAATCTTCTACTATAGAATATACATGCACACTACGTTGTCTAGTATATATGAATATTATTTATTCTTAATCTGAAATACTGAACATAAATCATGATATTTGATCATTAGCCTATTCAGAATTTTTCATAGCCATGAAATTTGCCATTTTTTCCACAGTGGAAGCTAGTGCAGGAATAGGTTGGGATGAAGAAATGCAAGTCAACTATAAAAGTGCATTCAATTAATATATCTTTTTGTTAAACATACAAAAATATGCATTTCTTGAGTGGATTGTTACACTGATTTTTAAAATAAATCACTTTATATTTGCACTTAAATTTATGGTGAATTAGCAGTAAAATATTATAAAGTAAAACCCAAAGTCCAAAACATGGTTTCAACAATAATTTATGAATTAGATTTAAATAAGCCAGAGTTAATTAAAAAATGTAAGCAATTAATTGCTTATTCTATAAAGTGGAAATTTATTTTTCTTTGAGATAAATTTCATTTGATGTAATAAGGATAAAAACATCGAATAGCTGTGTCCAACATTAAACAAGTAGATTTCCATTGGTGCAATAGAGCTTCCTATTACCCTTTTTTCTCCTTCTCACCCATTCATATCTATTTAATTTGGGAGAATCTTCTCCATCTTCCAGAGCAGATATAGAGGAATACATAAGAAGACTAGACATACAGCATGGAATATTCATCTGGATGAAAAATATCTGTTAGGGGGAAAACCCCACTGAAGAAAGCCCATACTTTGCTTGGCATGTGTATCTTATATTTATGCTTAATCTTTCATCAGATGCAGGATGGGCTGTAATTTAAAATAAAATTGAATTGTACTGAATTGTTGGCCATGTTGGCATTTTCCACAAAGAAGTAACTGGCATTGTCACATAGATGTATTCTAAGACCCTGGCAGGTCTAATTCTGTGCAGAAGCCAAGCACATATAAATTACATTTTATTATTGTAAATGAACTTTACTTCATAAGAAAGCTTCTATTATAAAGTTTCTAATAAGTATAATTTGCATAGCAATTTAAACAAGACATTTCTGTATGGATCACACCTTGTATTATGGGAGCAACAGCAGTTTGGTCAGCTTTTCCCTTATCAGAATAGAAATGAGCCATTTGTTCCATGACCAATGTCATTCCCATTCTCTCCTCTAATCTGTTTAGAGTCAATAAATCAACAAGCAAATTGGAACAAGTATTTTGGATTCCATTCTGTTTCACTATATGTTGGGATTACATTTGTAATATAGTCTGGAGATCAGGGCCTCATTTACCTAAGCTCATGGAAGTTATACATCCTTTCCTCATTCAATGACTGTGTCATTCCAATGATTTGGTCATTAAGTGACATAGTCACTAATAAGTGACACATGAGAGCAGGGGAAAGAGAGAAAGATAGACCACTAGCTGCTGCTGTCTTGTTTCTTTTCATACAGTGTACTGTGGCTGACCCATTCCCCCCACCCCCCATTTTTTTGCCCTTTGCTTAAATAGTCTCATCCTAAGCAGCTTTTCTTTGCAGCATAGCACTTCCCAAAATGTGCTAATTGCAAGTTAAAAAGCTTAGCTCTGTGACCTTAATTAGTGGATTACAATCCTTTCAAAGTTCATTCATGCTACCTGAAACTGACCAGACCTTAAATCAGTTTCACACTAAAGATTTTTGTTGTCAGGCACATGAAATAGGGTCATAAATGAGTGCACTAGTAGGAAAATGATTTTTATTACCATTTATTACAGTTGTGCTTGTGAATAGTCACTAACTAAAGTAGTCACTAACCGAGCAGTCGCTGAAGTCTATAATATCTGAAGGACATTAGGTTTATTTGTTAATTAAGAAAATTTGTATGGCCACCCAACTTTAAGCAGCTTATAGAAGTAAAAACCCCAAATACAGAACCTAATGAAATACAAATACAAATTCCAATGCCCTGGCAACAACAATTAGACAAACCACTTGATGAGTTCCATGCCACCCTGGGGGTTACTAAGCCAGCTGGTAAAACCATATCTTCATGGCCTTTCAAGAGTATTAAGGTGCATTATTTATTAGAAAGGTTGCCAATCTTTGGTGTAGAAGAGGCATAACATAGGTTTGGTCCGTATGGATCTCTTTGGATAAAATTATCAGTTCTTAATCAATCCTGTGTCCAGGACTGATATTAGGCTAAGGCCTAATAAGCACTGACTTAGGCTGCCAAAGCTTATGGGCATCAATACTGCTGCTTCTTCCAAATCATTCTAAAGAGGAAAATCTTCACATTGGTAAGAAGTGGCATTATAAGTCAACGTGGCATAGGGCTGCCATATGCACTTCAGCTGGCACTACCTATAGCTTTTTACAATAGCTAAATATATTCATCATGACACCATCATGATTAAATTTACACTAATAGGAAGATGAGCAAGCATATACTAGTTGACCTTGGTCTTAATCCAGTCTGTCGATTGTCTGTAGACAACCAAAGAACTTCATTAAAATATATTATCTGTAAAATATGATTTTTTTATTTGGCTGTGTCCATGTTTATTTTTAATAAGAGACCAAGACCACAGAATAAATTGGGTTTATCCAGAAAAAGGCCAAAGGCTGACTTATTTGTAAAGGTGGTCAAATATTAAAGCATCTGTCTTGTGACTGCAGCTTATTGATGTCTTTTCAATCAAGAGTGTAAGTCTTTTTAATGAATATATTCTGGTTCAATTATATTACCAGGACCTGATTTAGTTTCGATTGAAATATTGTTATGTAAGATGTCCTAGATAATTATCCTTGTCACTTCCTGAAATCTATGGTTGCAAACCTCCATCTTGCTACGCAAGCCAGCCAGAGACTTTCCATGCTACCTCGTAATATATAATGTCCAGGTTTACTTAGTGTAGCCTTTCCCCATCTGAAGCTTCTAGATATGTTGGGATTACAGTTCCTTGAATTTCTCAGTAATGGAAGGAACAAAAATGAATGGGATTTCTTAGAACTATAATTCCAGATCCCAGTACTGGTAGAGTGTCATTTGAGAAAGGCTGTTTTATTAAGATCCAGTTTTTCCTGTAATGAGAAAACACTTGCCTTCAGAAGCTGTAAAGAGTCGAAATGGAGATGCAATTCATTAGGTCTATATTTTAATATAAATGAACCTGTTTTAACCATCTGACTTACATTTTATGGGTGAGCAAGCTGCATGCATCTTCTAAAGCTTCCATATGGCTTTTGGAGCTATCTCGTTATTCAACTCTGAAAAATGGTGGCAATCAGCAGAAAACTGCCCAAGAGGCAATCGATGACAATTGTGAGCAAGCCACTGGAAAACAATTGATTCAAAGATAATGACAATGAAAATAACTTAAGATGGTATGAATATAAGAGTTATGGTTTATCTTAACATTAAAGTACTCAAATATTTTTGTATTGACCTGTTTTCCTTTCAGAATGCAACATTTTCTTGCATTACTTGCACATTAAGCCCACTGGTGTGCTGTTAGCAGAATTCACAAATGTTATAATAAGCATGCCTATATGCACATATATTAATAAAACCATTATTCTAGATTGCAGAAGTATATAAAAATGAAAAATAAATGAAAAATAATAATTTATTTTAAACAAATTGTTTTCTGAACTTTACACTAAAGGAAAGATGTGTAAATAGGTGTGTAATAAGAACAATTGTATGGAACAAGATGCAAACTTTCACAGAGTTGTTTGGTCTTGTTTTTATTCTCTTTCTTTCCTTTTTTCTGTAGATTTACTTCTTAAAGTGATATAGAATGGAAGTAAGCCAAAGTAAACTTACAGTGGACAAAATGGGAAGTTGAGCAAAACAAATCGATAGAGGCATCCATCCATGACTTTTCCCTTAAAAAGTTCAACTCATCTCTTTTGGATAGGCCACATCTTGGCAGTTCATGGAATAAAGAGATTTGCTTAAGACACAATGCAGGCATTTTTCCAGACCATCTGTTGGTGAAGGAGCAGAGACATTCTCAATATTATTATAAAAAAATCATAAATTCATTGTATTACAATGAGATAATTAGAATACAGAGCCAAACCTCATTCATTGCAGACATCTGTATTAGACCTTTCTTGGCTAGGGGTTGTTCTTTTTCTACATGGAGTTAAGGATAAAGGGGAGCCCACCACCTCATTGAATCATTAATTCTATTCCTGTGTTACATTTACCAGTAGAAGTTCTGATATTATTTGGGTTTTAAAAATTAAAAAGAATGGGAAATTCTGAGTTAGATTAATTAAACATAATGATAAATGATGAGTATATGAATAATTTGAATTCAGTGTCATGGAAAATCAAGGAAAAATATAATAAAAACTCTACAATAAAAGCAATAGCTCTTTGACTTTTATACCACTTCACAGTGCTTTACAGCACCTTCTAAGTGGTTTACAGAGCCAACATACTTCCCCCAACAATATGGGTCATCATTTGCTGACATTGGAAGGATGGAAGGTTGAGTCAACCTTCAACCAGTCAGGATCGAACTCCATGCTGTGGGCAGAGTTCACCTGCAATACTGCCAGGATCGAACTCTAGGCTGTGGGCAGAGTTTGCCTACAATACTGCCTTCTAATCACTGTGTCACCACAATAAAGTTCTCTAATCTCATCTTCCTGCCATTGTCGTGGGTTGCTAGGCAAAAAAAATGAAACCAAATAGGGAAACCATCTAGAGACTTACAAGACTGCCTTTCTATAGATTAAAAAACAATCATTCCACTAGTTTTTGAAAATGTATAATTCATTTTTACATTCACAAGAATTCTCAAAACAGAGAATAGCAAACAAGAACAAAAGTTTTAGAATATTAACAGTAACACAATAAAGATAACAATTGAATAAATATTTTTCTTCATTGGCAAGGAAGGTAAAATCCTGAAAAACACATGTGTCTGTTGCCGGAGACTGGTACTTTCTTGCCATTATAAAGTATAAACAAAGTATGGATGCCCTAGGAGTATTTTTCCAATACTCCTCCCAATGCGACCTTCAATTTCATTTACTAATTGATAACTTCATGTGTTCATTTCAGGTGAAGTTCTTGCTGGCGTATAGAATCAACTTTTGCATATAAAATATATTGGAACAAATTGTTCCAGTCGTTAGAAGATAGTGCAATCCCTGGGAATAGCAGAAGTTGACTATTCTTGATCTGGAGTTTGGAAAAAAAAGTGTTAATCATAAAAGATTTATTCAAGTTTTTTAAAACTTAGGAGAAAGGTGCTCTGACAGTTTCTGCGACAGATATGATTGCTTCTGAAAGTTACATGAAAAAGAATGTTTAATGTACACAGAGACACACACATAGTTCAGTTAACTCCGGTGAAGGAGAGATAAGATTATTATTGCATATTATGGAAGGAGTGTTATTTTATTTAACACTCATCATAGTAAAATAGTTGGCTGTAAGTAAGTTGTGTTGATATTCTTCACTTGACAGTTAAATCCTCAATTTAATAAAAGAAACAACCCATTATTGAGCAATTTTCAGGAGAGATAACATATTTGATTGTCTAATTAAATCTGATTCAAAACGATTTTTCATTCTATTTCCTTCTCTCTTTTTTGTAATATGTTAACTTTAGTTTTTCTCACACTTTAGTGAATATGTCATTTTTTTCAATTTGCACTGTGTAGGTATTTGGCATATTGTCAATAAACACAGTCATTTTTATTTGCATGTGTACAGTTTTTTTGAAAATAAAAGCCAGAAAACTGAATCAGAAATGACAAAAGTACATTTACTTGTCTTCAACTACAAATTAATTTTATCAAAGCTGTCCAGTGATGTTTTAGAAAAATTGAGTGCTGAAAGATTAAAAACATATTTATCAACTCTTAAATACTGTATTTTTGTCATGCTAGCCATGCGTCAGCTGTGAACCATGCCATTAACTTCCTATCCTGGTTTCTCCTCACTTAAATTAAGACTGGCAACTTTGCCACCAAGCTCTTCGGCATTCCATTGGTGAGAAACCCAGTGATCACTATAATCGTGCATGCCAATAAAATATACCTCAATTAATTTCTCTTCAAGTATTTTGGTTTCATATTTAAGTGGGAATTTGTCCCACAACAACTAGGGGTACTAAAGTTCTAGCTATTGATCAGCTTAAAAAGTGTTCCCAACGATTAGACAAAATGGATGGCTAAGGAGAGTCACTTTGTTTCTTCCCTATACATAGTTGAACTGCCAATATAATATACAAAAAGAGATCTACAGTAGAAGATAGGGTCATGTGCAAATGACATAGAGAACTGTATAAAGAAGATAGGGAGTGGTGCAGTGGCCTAGAGGTGGAACTCTTGCCTCACATTCAGGAGGCTGTGAGTTCGATCCTAGGTAGAGGCAGATATTTCTCTCTGGACACACTGAGAAATATATCTGCAGAACAAAGTTCTCCATTGGCTACAGGAAGGGTATCCGGCCATTAAAATACTCTGCTGGCTCCATTCAGTTGCCCAGACTCTATCCCACAAGGGGTTATGAGGTCATTAAAAGAAGATGACTGTATAAAGAAGACAACTCCAAGTTGTAATCATCAGATGGAGTTCAGGCCACTGCAATGCAGAATTTTAAAAGAGAATAAGATTGAAATAGAGAGTTGTGGTAACACAGTGAAAAGCTATATGAGTGGCAAGATAAAGCAGTGAAACAGATGTGCCAACAAATATAAAAAGATTGCTGGTGGTGAATTTTACAGATTATTATTATTATTTAAAATAAGCTTTAATATCCACCATAAAGACAAAACTAGGTATCACATTAATAGTATAACCACAATTTAAACTAGCAACTTGGTTATTAAAGCAATCACCAAGTGAAACCATGACTGTGCTTGCGATCTTACTTCAATTTTCCTTTGTTTTACAAACCTGCAAAAGTGGTAAATGTGAGGATTGTTACTTTTTCATCACAGTCATAATTGCAAATGGTCACTAAACAAGGCCATTGCTAAGTGAGGACCATCTGTATATTGTTTAGCTTTCTGACATTGTCAGAAAGCACTAAAACTATCTGAAGGCATTATTTTTTTTTACAAAGACCAATGGAATCATACAATGATAAAACCATTGTGAAGGAAGAATACTTGGTTAGTTTGTTATTATTTTATTATAAAATAACAAACTCAGTTCAGGACTGTACTTAATTACTTAGCTCAGAATTTTTTAATTTCAAATATTTTGCATTTAGGTTGTAATTGATTGAAGTTGAAGTAATGCATCCTCCTTTTTATATTTTTTCACTTACAAGGCATATATCATATGGCTATTTTAATTAGGCTCATTAATACTATTCCTATTCTTCTTTCAACATTCACTTCCACAGAGTGTCATAGGGCAGAGGTCTCCAACCTTGGCAACTTTAAGACTTGTGGACTTCAACTCCCAGAATTCTCCAGCCAGCATAGCTGGCTGGAGAATTCTGGGAATTGAAGTCCACAAGTCTTAAAGTTGCCAAGGTTGGAGACCTCTGTCATAGGGAATACCATGACTTATATGATACTGTTCTTTTTTTCTACAGAGATTTCACAGCATTTTAGTATCTTTTCCAAAGCTTTTCATGGCTGCTCTGCCAAATGCTAGCCTGCGGTGTATTTCTTGACTGTTTGTTCCTTTACTGTTGATGCTTGATCTTAAAAGGTGGAAGCTATCCATAACTTCAATATCTCAATTGCCAGTTCTACTTCTTGTCATTCGCTTGGCCTTCTTTATATTTAATTTTAGCCTCAGTTTTTTCACTTTGTTTCATAATTACAGCTTGCAAATCATTTGCATTTTCAGCTATCAAAGAAATATCATTAAAATTATTGTGTGTTATGTTTCTTCATCCAGTTTTTAAAGCATGTAGGGAAAGTATACAGCCTTGTCACCCTCCTTTGACATCACAGAGCCAGTCTGCTTCATCATGTTGTATCTATCCTACAATGTTCTAACCTGTATATAAGTTCCTCAGGAGGCCAGTGAGATATTCTGGAATTCTCATTTTTCTGAGCCTGATAATATTCCATAGACTGATAATATTCACACAACCCAAGGCCTTTCTATAATTAATACAGTGATTCCTGTTCATGCTCTTTGGCTTCCTCAATTATCCAGCATGCTTCAGCAATAATTCCTCAACCTTTTCTAAAGTGAGCTTGAACATTTAGTATCTCTTTTTTGCATGTGAGGCTCTACTCTGCTTTGGATGATTCTAAGCATTATATTGGTAGCATGTGAAATTAGATAAATTAATACAAACTAAATATAAATAATTTTTGCTCTAAAACCAGAGCAACATACCTTTACCTTTCCTTCCTCCCTGTTGCTGTAAAAGAAGTAAGCTGAAACAAGCAAACAAACAAAGCTATCCAGTAGAGTGCCATCTCAACTTACTTGAAGAAAACCATCCATGCTGAACTAGTCAAATATCCAGGGAAGGCTGTTCAGCAGAACAGAGACCATGATTGAGACACTTCTCGTGCCCTGTCTTACACACATACACACACGCACACACACACACCAACTCTGACATCTCAGAACCCTTTTCTGCAAGGCAGGTGAAGTTACAAAGCTCCTAGTCTCTCTGTGCTTAATTTTTCATTTGCTTGGAGGAGGTAAAACAAAGATTAGAACTGCAGACACATTAAAAGTGACTTGACTTTGCAGATATTCTTGCCAGTCACCTCACTTTCCAAGCTGAGGCTAATAATTATCCTAGGTTCACATAATGTGAGAAAGTACAGCCAGACCTAAGCAAATACCAAACCATGATTCAGATTGTGGTTATGATGTGGATTCCTTAACTATTGTCTAAAGTCATTTTCTCATTCCTCAGCATCCTGAACCTAATATTTCTTAACACGTTTCCTGTTATGAAAACCAAAGCAACCAAATTTTTACTCAACCATGGAACACTCGGCATTTAAGTTTCTGTAAGAAGGTTTCCATGTGGTGTTCTTAATAAAGAGGACACTTTTTGTTTAATCATCTTATTTTGTTTGCTGAATGATGATGCCAGTGAAAAATCTACTGAGGATGAAACCTGAGTAAATATTCCAGCCTTGGGATTCTAGAGCAAAGAAGTATTATGGAACTTATACAAATTGTATGAGTAATCTTAATGAGCAAACTGTTATCTTAAATTCAATTCAATAATATTTAATACTGTGTTCATATAATACATCCATTGGGGTGTAAAGTTTGCTATTTGAAGTTGGAATAGCTACATAACATAACATATGCACCAGCAGTTCCAGAATAATTGCCAGAAATATTAATACCTTCTACTGATACATTATGAAAGCTGTTAATATAACTGGAAAGGATTTTGACTGCATTCTGTATAATTCATTAAACTATGGAACATCTCTAGTCGGTTAGGAAAACAAAAAAAAATGTATGCTTATACTACACCAAGGAAACAAAATAATCATCCTTTGAATGGCTGGAAACACAGAGATTAATATTAAAAATAAATACAGATCTTTGTAAGAACTTGTTAAAGGAAAAAAAGAGCTGGGATATGTATGAAATAGCAGCACTACGGCAACATTTTATTTTCTAAAAGTGCTTCTGGGTTTTGTGTCCCAGATATTGCAAGAAATAGAGCTTGTGCTGAAGACCAGTGATTTGCTTCACAACATTCATTCATTTGATATATGTTCCCCCTTCATTTTGTATAGCTCAAAATTGCACACCTCAAACAAGGCTGTTATTCTTTTTAAAAAATTAAAACAATCTAAATAAATAATTAATCCAGGGCACTTGATAGACCTCAAGGATGCCATGTTTTGGACCTGAGGTTTGGTGGTGAGAACATAAATGTCTATGACATTCTTTAATCCATTCAACTCATAGAAAGATTTCTGTTGTCTTCTGAATGTATACTCCAAATTCACAATCACCCATTGTCTGAAAAGAAAAAAAAGTCCCCAGATTCCTCAAATATTTTCCCATGTTTTATGATTTGGTGAAAAATAAGTAGCAGGCTTTTCTCTCAGGGATATGCAAAACTGCACGTTCCTGAGGAAAACAAGACATTCTATGGAACAATGAAATATTCAGGAACAGAGCATGCATGCAAGAATTTGAAAACTCACTGATTAAGAAACAAGACACTTAACCTTGTATTCAGAGAGTCAGGGTGGCATAAGGTTAAGGTGCTGGACTAGAAGAGGGAATCCCGGAGTTTGGTCCTCCCTTATGCACAGATGGGTGATTCTGGGCCAATCACTTCCTCTCAGTCCCAAATAACATCAGGCTCTGTGACAAACTGGCTGAGAAACAAGCCCCTTGTCATATCATGCACTGGTAGCTTCACTATGTGAACTACAGTGAGTGCAGGACAAAAGGAGACAAAAACAAATAACCTGGGCAAATGCTAAGAACAATAACAATAACTTATCAAGATAACGGGGATTTCCGGTTTGTCGGCTTTGCGAGCGGTAGGGATTCGCGGCTGCGCGATCCCTGCCGCGCTAGCCGTTTTTGGGGCTCCGACCCGAAAGGGTGCGGAGCAAGGCTGCCCTGCAGGGGCAGCTGAAGGTAGGGGGATCCGGGAAAGGGTTTGGGGTGCTGCAGACCCCTCCCTAGCCGGCAGAACCTCCTTTTACCAAGACAGTGCAGCGGCGGTCCGTAATGGCCGCCACAAAGAAGCCGGCAGCTGGGCAAGTATGCGCTGGAGGAAGAGGAGAAAGTTTTTAAAAGTGAAAGTCTTCTTGGTTCACCCAGGACTCTAAGATATATTTAATTTAATTCCTGAAAATGATGGCTTTTTGGATGATTCTTTCCACAAGAGGAAATAAGCGGCAATTCTGAGGTGCTGAAAGGAAAGTTTACTCTCCCCCCGACGGAATTAATAAATGGATATTGAGAAACCTGTTTTTTTTTCAGGTAAAACTAGCTTTTGGGATAAGTCGGAAGGGAGAGGACAAAAATATATTTATCTGGTTGGATTTTGTTGGAGGAGATGCCTTAAGGATTTGAAAACAGAAATAAAATCTTAATAAGGCTTCAAAACACAGATTTGAACTTTCTTTTTTCCTTTGTCTGATACTACCCCTGGAAGAGAAAGGGGAATTTTGGCTTGGCTTGGATTGATTGAGGATTGTGGACTTTGGGGTTGTCTTGTTTTTCTTTTGGAATATTTTGGTTGGTGTGAGAAGAAAGAGGGAAAAAGAAAAGATCTATAATGGCTTTTTGTTTGGAGGAACTGAGGGATGAATATGAGCAAACAAAAGCAGCCTGTAAAGATGGTATGGAAAAAGCTTTTTTTTTTTTAAAAAAATGGCGTTGGTTAACTATGAACAGACAATACAGATGGAAGCTGAAGAACAACAAGAAGAAGATGAAGACGCCATCTTCAATGAATCCCAAAATTCATCTAAGAAAGAAGGAAGGAAGAAAGCGAGGAAAATGAAGGACTTAAGATCTAAAAAAACATTTAAGAAAGAGAAAAATATGATGCAAAATAAATATAATGATAGCAAACAAGAGAAAAAGGGAATACAACAGAGAAGGGATGCCGGCAAGACAGAGGTTAGAAGAAGGGGGTAGGAAGATTTGGTGGGGGAAGAAAGAAAGGGGAAAGGCGGAGAAAAGCCACAAAGTTTTAAAATTAGATGGGAAAAGAGGAATCCTTTTAGGGATAATGGGTAAAGCATAATTTTTAAAAAAAAGATTCTGCAAGGTACACAAGATGGTACTGTAACATCCGTATTAGAAATAGAAAATTAGAATGGCTTAAGAGTTAATAAGAAATTAAAATGTTGAAATGTTTAATAATGATTGATTTTTAAAATGTAATAAAATATTGAAGGGAAAGGCAATGAGAATGCTATAAGATTTATTATTTAGATTTATTATTTAACTACGTATTTAGGAGGATATTATGTATTTAAACATTTTTGATTTTTTACTCTGTTGTTATTGTTACTAAAAGTAAAAATTAGTAGATAGAATGTACCAAGCAGAATCAAATTGGGTATTAGGTGTTATTTTAAATGTTAATTTAATTAATTTAGGGAGAGGATAGAAAGGCATCATACTCTGATTAGAGATTTCAGGAGAAATTTTTTTTTTTTTTCATTATAAGGAATGAGATAGAGGGATAATAAAGGATGGGCAAAAGATACAAATATAATGATTTAAATTAAGATGGATTGAATAAGAGAGAATTATGAAGAGTGAAATGTATGGAGAAGTTTATATGGAAGATACAGAATGGTAAATAAAATAAGTAATGATCTGTAAGATGAGCATGAATATAATTAAAGCCCATATAAAGAGAGGTACCTGGGGCCAAGTTACTTTACTAAAAGATTTTTTATATGTATGTTTGTGTTTGTTTATGTCTTTGAGAGTATTGGTGAAACCTTGTAGAAACATAGAAAGAGAGTGATGATAATCAAGTCAGAAAGAAATAGATGAAATAATATAGAAATGTATTGTATAAGATAAGGTTTTATCTGACTTGTTAAATCTATAATGGAAAAACATTCAAATATGTAATGGTTGATGATGATTTGTTTGTTTTTTGAAATTAATAAAACTTGCTTAAAAAAAAAAGATAACAAGCTAGATGATAGTGATATTGTAGATACTGTAACTATTAATACCCATTTAATTCAATGTGTATATGAACCTGCTCTAGATGAAATTTTGGCACTGTAACTTACTACATGGACATATACTGTATATAGCCATTTCTTTTTGATCCTTACATAAATATCCTTCTTTAGAAACAAGAAATTATGCTTTGTTTGTAAAGAATTATATAGAATTTGAAGAGAATGTATTTTTTTTTTCCACAGACAATTATTTTTCCAGTGAATATAATTGTCAACACATTCCTGGATTCTAATTTAATGTAGCCTGGACATGGGGACAGTGCTACAGGTAAATCATTTTATATTTCTGGGAGACCCTCCTTTTTGATGGTAACATGTAAAATTATCCATAATAACAAAACAAAACAAAAAGCGCCACTATTCCCACTAAGCAACACAGTAACACAGCAACAGTAAGCTTAGGTCTGATTCCTTCCTTCTTTCTTCATTCAGTTCTGTTTTAGTATTGTAATATGTTGTTTTGTTATTGGAATTGTAAACCATGTAGGTTGATTAGACACATACACATTATTGTCCAAACTGTTGCCAATTAATAACATTCCCAGCAATAACTCTTCTGTTCTCTCTCTGACTGACAGAAATATAGCATTTTCCTAAGCCAAACAATAAAAATGGAGAGAAAAATATTTAGGTATACAGGTAGCCCTCATTTAGAACTGCCTCATTTGGTGAACATTTGCAGTTATGGTGGTGATGAAAAATAATTTTGTGATCAATCCTGACATTTATGAACTTCATAGAAAAGGTCATAAAGCAAAGGAAAGTTGAAATAAGATCATAAGCACAGTTTCTGTTTCACTTAGTGGCCGCTTCACTTAACCGAATTGCCAATTCTAATTGTGGTGTTCTAAATGAAGTCTGCTGATGTGTATTTCTGAAGAATAGGTATTCATAAAGTCTTGAGATTTCTTTTTGATTAATCTTATCCTCATCAAAAGAGGACAAAAGTATTTAGGATAATTGTATGGTTAACACAGTGAAGAAACTACATTTATGGTAATTATCATTGGGATAACATACTGTTCTCATTTTCAATTTGTATATGGTTTTTAATAACTGTTTATTCTTCTTCATTACAACACGGGAGTGTTATTGTTCCTACTTTTTAGAAAGTTTGTGTATATTGCCTTGTGATGTCCTAGTTTGCATTAATAAATGTTTAGGAGCTCTTTCTTGAAAGAGAGTTTGGGTTTTATCACCAAAAGTCTGTTCTGATAATTCTACCATTCAACAAAATCTGTAAGATCTATTTTCTTGCTCTCTCATCACAGACATTATTCCTCTTTCAATTAGAAAATTCTGTGTAAGATCTAAGATGCCTTTCTTTATTCTCACAAATCACATCAGTCCTTTGAGGATGAGCCCCCTTATCATGAGCAATACACATAAAATTAAATGAAAATCTTTGCTATTTATTTTTTGTAGATTCAGCTGTTGTTAAAGGCAAGGTCAATTAGAATTTTTTTCATGCTGCAATACTTGATCCACATACGTCTCATTTAATTTCTGTTTAGAAGACATAATAATAGTCTTTAAGGTTGCAGAACTTTATACAGGTTTTAGGGAGTCAGTTCCGCTGAGCTCAGTGTGACGCACATGAGAATAAACATAGATTGTGCATCATGTCCTCTTTCCTGCCCTATTCTGCTATTTTTGATTCAATTCAATAGTTCTGCTTTCATCTAAAAAACTTGTCTTTTATATTCTGTCTGGAGTTCAAAACATGCATTATAGTTCATAAATAACTTGCAATAGGTATTGGTCTTCCTGGTTACCAGATTTTAGCTGCAGAAATTCAGACAATCAGTATCAAAAATACTATCTATCAAAGTATCAAAGAATCATTTTATGGCTATCTACTGTCTTTCAGATTTTTGGAGTGCAGGCACAATAGACCTACATTTTTCACATCTTTTTTTAAAGGAAATGTGGGTGTCCTGATCCTAGTTGAAATTGTTACTATCTGTCAGAATAGCTGCCTTCTATGAAAAAATGAATCATCCTCCAATTGCTTCATTTCTCAAAAGTCCTACTGTATATCAAGCTTCAATCTTGGCAAGAGGGGTATCTCTGTAATAAAGCAGCTCAGGAAAGGTTCCACATAAGATGACCATTATTTTAGCAGCAACATTCATACATTTTGTGTATGAAATTGTATATCCAGTCAGCATATATCTGAAGTAGGTTTTTTTTCTGTTTAGGACACAAAATGTGCATCTTTGTCTCTCTCTCTCTCTCTCTCTCTCTCCCCCGTCTCCCTCCCTCCCCTCCCTCCTTCCCTCTCCCTCTTTCTCTGTGTGTGTGTGTTTAGAAGCTTAATGTAACACCATTTTGCCTTATGTTCTCTATTTGCTTGGATGTAATATCCAACATGTTTAGCCAAAACCAAATAAGCCACATTACATACAATCCATAAAGCCAATCCAGGCCTTATATTTTTCCAGGGTGCTGTAAATTCCAGAAATAGTAGTGAAGTGTTATTTAGAACATAACCTATTCCACAGTAGAATAAAACCCATTCAGTTCAGCTGTCATTTGCTCATTCTGTTTCAAGTTACTTTGATGACCCCATTTATCCCTTTAATACGTAAACAGATTAAAAGCTAAATAAGTTAAGAGGTGCTTTTCGTGACAATACTTGATTGTGTAGAATGAATGTGAGTTCTGAATTATAATAGAACATTAAGACAGAAAAATAAGCTTTTCAATTAAAATTATGAACATAAATGCAATTTATCTTGAGTCTAGTTAGTTTCTTCTTTTAATAAGAGGTGTAATTTGCTTCTGCAATCAATTATGTTTTCAGCAAAAGAGGAATGAATAATTAGAGAATATTTAAAAGCAAAGTTTTCTTTGAGTTGAATTTAATTCTTGATTGCTTTCATGTACTTATATTTTTTTGCAGGGGGCAAAGAATGATGTAGAAATAATTTGTCATTGCCTTTTTCTAGGATATTTGGGGTTTTCGTTTTTAACTGACTATAGTTCTATATGCTCTAAAGAAAGTAGAAAGATTTTGACTGTGTGCTACAGAATTGGCCTTTGATACTCTGGGCTCCAAATTCAGTCCCCAGAATCTTCAGGAAATATTGGAAAAACATCTCCTTGGAACATTGTGTATTTGCTGGGGTCTGTGTCAATACAAATGAATCTAATGGTTTAGTGATTAGGTTTTTGGTAATACAGCTTCCTTTGTTCCATTATTTGCTTATACTTTTCTAGGAACATGGATTAGTGCAATTTATCAAGCCAGTCTTGTGGCTTATTCGTTGAACGAATGGCTTAGTATGATGTTTGAATCCAAACATTTTGAAAATCTTTAAAGCATCTTATTTCTTTGACAATATATCATAAAAATAATAAAGTGAACACTTAGTTTATTCCAAGTTGATACCATGGACATCTGTGTACAATAGACTACATTTCTGCAGCAATTTACATCATTTGATTGTGATGTTATTACATTAATAATGCAAATGAAATAATGTCATCATTATCTATGCAATTACATTTCACAGACCCATGCAATTGGTCCATTCAGTCAAGGAGTTGCTTGTATATCTTTTTTTCAAGACAATCTCCCCATCTTAAGGGGATTGAACTGAGCATATGAGTACACTATAAGTATAACAAAATAAAACATGCATTACACAATGGTTCTTGATAAGAAAATTTCCCTTGTTTTACATTTTGATCGTTTTCCAAGCCAGATCAGTTAAAGGTTCAAATCACTGGAAGTGATGCAATTATATATGAATCTTATTCAGTATAACTTGAGGGAGCTTTCACCAGGGAACAGATTAATGCATTTCCATCAGTCTCTCAGTGGGATTGAGATATATCTAGTAAAGCTTTATATTAGGCCAGAGTGCAGTTCTTCCTGGATTAGAGTTATAGGGGAAGGAATGGGTACAGTGAGAAAGCATTCTTTAAAGAAATGATGTAAAGAATAATTCCCAATGAATTTAATGATATGTCATGCAGATTAGTTGCACTTGAGAGGAGGGTACTTCTGCTAAGGAAATGGTAGATAGCAGAAACATTGCAGCTGAAAGCAGCAACTGGATCTCCAAATCACTGAAATCCTTCTGGACAGAGATCTTTACATCATCCAAAGCAGAGATGGTATTCAGCAGCTTCTGAACAGTTCTGGAGAAACGGTAGTGGAAATTTTGAGTAGTTCCGAGAACCGGCAAATACCACCTCTGACTGGCTCCGCTTCCATCTATTCTCTGCCCAGCTGATCGGCTGGGTCTCCCTGTACAGGAGAATGGAGCTGGAAAGTAGGTTAGTGGGGTGGCGAGAGAATGGGGATTTTACAGTATCCTGCCATGTCCAAGCCATGCCCCCACCAAGCCACACCCACAGAACTGGTAGTAAAAAAAAAATGAATCCCATCACTGATCCATACATATTTATTTATTTATTTTATTTGCCAATTGTTTACAAGATAATAAGTATAAGTGTATAGATAGTTGTGAATACATGAAATGGGTACATATAAGAAAAATAAAAGAAGAAGAAGAGAAACAATAGGACAGAGATGGTAGGCACATTGGTGCGCTTATGCACGCCCCCTACAGACCTCTTAGGAAAGGGGTGAGGTCAATAGTAGACAGTCTAAGGTTAATATGATGGACTGATGGTTTTTGTGAGTAGATGGCAGAAACTGAGTTTTTGCTGTTGCCAACAGTTGGGAGTTGCAGAATTCCACCAAGCTTATAGCCATCACTTTATAGTGATAGCCTTTTATAGCCTTTTTTGGACTCAGGGCTTGACTGAACCTCACATTTCGGATTTTACTTCATTTTTTTAATACTGCTTTTTAAAGGCGAAATTTGGAATGAAGAGATATCTATTTTAAGAGATGGTGATACATTGTTAATATTGATTATATTTTCTGGGAATGAAGTGGGAAATTTCTTCTTTTATTTTTTTTTGTACAATATAGGTAGGTAGGTAGGTAGGTAGGTAGGTAGATAGATAGATAGATAGATAGATAGATAGATAGATAGATAGATGATAGATAGATAGATGGATGGATGGATGGATGGATGGATGGATGGATGGATAGAGATAGAGATATAATGTAGACTGTATTAGTTTTATTTTTGTAACATAACCTTTACTAAAATTATTGTAAAAAACAGATTAGTTGCAATTTGAAAATTTAGTTTTTAATTGTCAGCCCTTTGGTAATTCTTCCTCTGAGCTAGTTTTTAAAATGACTACTTAAAAGGCTTATTACAACTTCATTTGACCTTGGTTAAAAATGATATATTCTATGCAACTGTTTACATTGGACTCTTGGGTGTACCTATGATAAAATCTATACTCAGTGAAGATGTGCTTTCTATAGAATATTAGTCTTCTTAACATTTCATTATGTATAATAACAGAAATGATAACTATTCATAAAACAAAACCAACTCTCTATCCCCTGAACATTGATTATTTTGAATGGATTTTATTATCCCAAGCCAGGTTAATTTATCTTCTGGTAATAAAACAGTCAAGGAGGGTTAAGGAAAAAGTGCATTTGTTTCTTCTTGATTAAATCATGCAACTTTTAAAATGGGACTCTTTTTTAATTCCAACACTGAGAAGAACACAAATGGATGAAGATTGTAAAATCAGTAATTTTGTTTTAGTGCTACATTTTTGTCCTGGACTTTTATTTTTCAAATAGAAAAGGTCTATACTATGTAGGCACTTACATTTCGATCCCTAGACTATTTTTTTGTTAGGCTCAACATGTTTGTTGGTTGGGATGGGTGATGGGGAAAACATATAACATTATGAAAGATTAATCTGTAAATTAAACTGCTAAAATATGGCATAGCTTTTCATTGCCAGGAAATCAAGAGTAACACTGAAAATTGACTTATGTATACCTTTTGCCATGAAAAATGCGTTCAGTGAATTGCATTCTAAACTTTTGCCAAACTATACAGAATACTTCAGGATTTGTTTCTTCAGTAAAATCAATTTGTGGGAACCAAGTAGAGGAAACAAAGATTAAGAAGAATGACAATGGCAGCCGATCAATTTCAAGGCAGAATAAGTTACAAAGCAAATGGGTTTACCTCATGTTGCCCTAGTATACAATGGCAATTTTTCTTTTATTTTTCTTTTGCAATATTAATGGAAGTGAATAATGGCAGGTATATCATAGAAGGTCAAGTCAGTACTCTACAGAAGGTTAAAAAATGATAACATTTCCTTCGAATTGAACTGACTCCTTGTCACTGTATGGCCATATTCATGTTACTTTATTGTCCATGAGATGGAAGTGGTTTGCCAGTGATATAATCTGACATTTTTTTTTTGTTTTCCTATTCTAATCAAGAGTCCTAGGGTTTCCAAAAGTTAATTAGGTCCACTTCTGTTTAGCTTTTTGAAATCAGTCATGGTCAGGTAGATGCTGCCCCATTGTCAGCCTCATTAGATAGTTCAGACAGGAAGCGTGCTAAGATAAACCAATTCTATTTATTGTAAGATTGTATTAACAGAATCTTGCAAGCCTGAAAGTACATTTCAACCCTGTTGCCTTCACAGGTCAAGAAACTAGGGATGGTACCTTCTGAGATGTTCACCATGCCCACATTCCTTCTACCTCTTACCTGACCATTCCCACTGGCTGTGGCTGTTTCCCCTGTTTCCCAAGGTAATTCCCATGTACTACTACATCCATCAATGATTGCAAAGGATTGCTCACAATATCATAGACCTGTCACCAACTAGCATCTAGATAGCAGATAAGTGACTGAATGAATCATATGATCACAGTCTTCGGTACTATGCTAAGGTGAATTTTATTTTAATAAGTAGAAATAATGAATAAATACATAGCTACAATAAATATATTGTATCTATACATGGAAATCTACAATCATTTTGTTGGCACTGCCAACATATTGGAAATGTAATTGGCTGTAGATATATATTTTTCAAGGATCAGTGGAACTTAGAACTCCATGAAAAGGCAGAAGGTGAAAAAAAATAAAGGAGGAGCAATAAAAGTTCTCCTTTGTGAATAGTATCTTACTTCAAAGTTTTGGAAATTGTCTAGAGTTTTGAAAAGACAACTGCATATTTGTCTAATAATGGAAGTTGGACTCCAGAAGCTGATGTACTTAAACTCCATGCGGATGGCATTGAGTACTGTACTTTAGGAATTGTTATTGTTGTTATACGAACTATAAGAAGCCATTTTAGATGTTCAGCTGGGTTTTAGGAGTTGGTTCGATAAAGGAAAACAATAAAACCAAGGATGAAATGACAGCTGTGTTTTGACCAAAGTTTGTGATTTGAGACCTGATTGCACTTTAAAAAATAATGCATGCTTTGATTCTGACCAAGACAATTTCTGTGCTAGTGACTCTTCAAGGTATCTGCCAGCCATCAGTGAAAACTCAAGTCTTGTCTGTATGACTATTATTTTGGCCAAAAGGTGTTATATGACTCTTGAATATGTATAAACTGCTAGTGTGGAAATTATATACATATGAAGTTCCTGATTTTAAGTTGGGGCACAATCCAAGATGAGACACATGCTTCCCATTGAGTGGAATAGGTGAAAAACCCTATACTTTTTTCTTCTTTCCTGGAATAATATGGTGCAGCATGGAAAAAAAAACTGTCAGAGAAAGATGAATAGGAAAAATCCATTTTTTTACCAGCAGAGACCTTAGAAAGTCCCCTTCCAGTTGCAGTTCAGTGTCTATGTTTATGGTTTGAAAATGCCTGCAGCACTGTGGATATCTCCAGCTTAACCAATGCAATGCCAATGGCCAACTGGTTTCTGGTGTGTTATCCCACTGTCCAACAGTGGCCAGATCCCTCTATATTTCTGTGCCATTCAGACAGAAGATGAATGCAAGAAGGACTCAAGAAATGTCTCAGTGCCATTGCCCAGGGCAAGATAAAATGGGCTGCTTCTCATGAGCCAAGAGGTAGTAAGCCAGGATTCCCTTCATCCTGTCTGATTTGCTGTCTGCTGTGTCTGATGGGGTAGAGAGAGACAGGGAAAATAGGATTATTTGAAATATGAGGAAGCATGGAGAAAAAAAGGACTGAGTTAGCTCCATATATGTAGATTTTAGACAAGGTCTCTAAAAGGTTAAGTTGGTATATGTGACTTTAAAAGACAGGTTGTCCAGTGGATAGATAAGTGGACAAAGGACAGAAACAGAGAGCATGAATAAATAGATATAAGATAATACTTCAAGAAGTAAGAGGACTCTCTTGGTAATGATTATAAATCATAGAGGGCTTTTTTTTAAAAAAAAAAAAAAAACTTTTATGTACAGTACATGAAGTAGAATGAATTGCTACAGCAGTTTTATAGATATAGAGAAGAAACACCATATTTCTGCTGTTCATAAAAGGGAAAAGAGCAGTACAAATGTGAAGCACAATGGAAAGTAATTTTAAGCAAATTTTTCAAAGTTCAAACTTTGAAAGAGAAGTAAAAAGAGGAAATATTCTGATGTGTCTCCATTTACTTTTGAGAAAAACATTGCATCTCTGGAAAGGCAAAACTCCCTCTTATTTAACAAGTGCTATTGAACAGTAATAAACTGATTTTCAGTTCAGATTTATTACAGCCCTGAGATACAAACAAAATATTGAATAAAAGAATAAGTGTTAAGAGAAAAACAATAAGTATAACGTAGTTGAAAAAATTAAGAAATTTGTTACTAAAACTGTAAAGAAATAAATTCTATAAGAAATTCCTATCCTAAGTGATGGTGCAGCATATCATACAAATGATAGACCTTATGAATTTTTAAAATTAGAATGGGTAATAAATATGTGGGGAGCAAATGATAAATAATGAGGTGTGACATCTTACTTAAACTTGTTTGAAAATTTACCTCAGAATTGTTGCTTAAGAGCAGTTCTAACATTATGAAAGATTAACATGCACAAACTTTCCATAAAGAAGCCCAGCAATTTTATATACAGCTTTTAAAAGTGATGATGATTTAAAGTGATTCCTCAATACCTATAGGGAGTCTGAAAATATTTAATCCCTGATGATGCTTGCTTCCAAGGAAACTGGTATTTCCTTTATGACAAACATGTTCTGTTCTTAAACTGTTAATTATAATGATATATTTCTTGATCCCTTATCTCTTTGAACTTCTTGTTGTCCATGTCCCTTTTGAATTATGTTTTCCATTCTGGCATTTACAGGATTATTTTTAGTCACCAGGCAGGCAGAGATTTTTTTTCCTATAGTGTTTTTCTTTGCAGTTTCAAGTGGGATCTCATCCTGTTTTGAACTCAGTCTTTATTTTGCAACATTCTTACATCTGCTCTGTTCAAGTTTGGAACAGTTAATCTTGTTGATAGAGTCCTGAACTTTCCTTTTCCCTTTCCTTTTTCCTTTCCTTTTTCCTTTCCTTTCTTCCCCTTCCCTTACTTTAGTTTACTTTAGTTTTCAAATTTAGAAACCTCCCACCTCACTATCCAAGTGAAATACTTATTGCCTGGTAATAATAAAAATAATCAAGGGGATAGAGAGTTGGTTTTTCTGTTAGGTTAAAAAGAATAAAAATCATTCTTGAAGTAGTTTTCAAGATTAGTGATAAGATAATCTTTATTTTTAAAATAAGAGGTATGGCCTACAATGGATAGGGAATTAAAGGGGTGATCTCGTTGTACTGACATGCTGTATTTTAAAGTCTTCAGATTCCACATTACTGAACATTCTAAGTTCAGATTCCTGGTTCAGGACAGGTTTGATTCAGTGAACATTCAGGCAAACTGGCTGTTTTTCCAAGGTAAATCCCGGAGTGACAACATTCAGCACAACTACTATTAGAAATCATTATGCCCTTGTTTAGTAGAATGGTAGGTATTTGCTATATGTTGCTTATGTAACCGTAGAAACTTTTAGGACATTTTAAGATAGTAGATCTATTTGGTTCTACTAACTGTGAACCTTCCATATATTATAAGAAAAATGCCTTTAGAAACTTCTGGTTTGTCGGCTTTGGCAGCGGCAGGGATTCGCGATCCTGCGCGATCCCTGTTGCGCTAGCCGTCTTGGTGCCTCCGATCCGGACGGGTCTGGAGGCTAAGGTTGCCCCATAGAGGCAGCCGAAGATAGGAGGGATCCGGACAGGGGGTTGGGGTTTTCGCAGACCCCTTCCCCATCCGGCTTAACCCTCTTTTCTCAAGGCGGTGGAGCGGCGGTCAGCAATGGCCGCCACAAAGAAGCTGACAGCTGGATAAGATTGTGCTGGAGGAAGAAGGAGAAAGTTCTGAAGCGAAAGTTTTTTGGCTGAACTGGGACTATAAGATACAAGTAATATCCTGAAAATCCTGATTTTTTGAAAGATACTTTGTTTCCAGAAGAGATTTACAAGCGGCGAGTGAAAGTGCTTAAAGAGAAAGTTTACTCTCCTTCCACATGGATTTAACAAATGGATATTGAAAATCCTGCTATTTTACAGAAGGTAAAAATTTAAAGCTTTCTGTTATAAGTGGGAAGGGAGAGGACAAAAGGAAATTTTTTATTAAGTTTTTGTTGGAGGAGATGCCTGGAAGATTTTGAGATTGGAAGTTAATTGCAATAAGACTTTAAAATACAGATTGGGTTTTTTTTCCCCTTGCCAATTGATATTACCCCAGGAAGAAAAAGTGTGAAGAACTTTGTGCTCTGTTTGGATTGTTTGATGACTTTGGGACTTTGGGGAATTGTTTCAAGCTTTGAATTATCTTGGTTGTTTTAAGAAGAAGAAGAAGAGAAAAAAGAAGAAGAAAAGGTTTATAATGGCTTTATCTGTTGATGAACTGAGAGAGGAATATGGTAAAATAAAAAAAGAAGGTAAAGACGGTGTGAGAGAAATTTTTCGCTTTTTAGAAATGGCGCTTGCCACTTATCAACAAACACAACAATTAATGGAGGAAGCAGAAGAAGCAGAAGCAGAAGCAGAAGCAGAAGCAGAAGCAGAAGAAGAAGAAGAAGAAGAAGAAGAAGAAGAAGAAGAAGAAGAAGAAGAAGCCATCTTTAACGAGTCTACAAAGTTGATTAAGAAAGGAAGGAGAAAGAGAGGAAGGAAAAAGGATATAAGACTTAAAAAAACATCCAAGAAAGAGAAAAATAAGATGCAAAATCAATACAATGTTAGAAAGCAAAAGAAAAGAGAAATACAACAGAGAGGGGAAGCTAAGGGGGGTAAAAAGACCAGATGGGATAAGATAGGAAGGAAGAAGGGGAAAAAAAGCCACAAAGGTATGAAACAAGATGTGAAAAAGAAATCTTTTTTTAGGGATAATGGGTAATGCATAACTTTGTTTCAAAATGTTTCTGCAAGGTACATAAGATAGTATTGTAGTATTTGTATTAGAAATAGAAAATTAGAATTTTATAAGAATTAAGTAAAGATTAAAACATTAAAGGTTTAATAATGATAGATTTTAAGATTTAATAAAATATTAAAAGGAATGTTTAAAATATTTAGTTTAAGTATAGAGTTTAATTGACTATTGTGTGGATGTTTGTATGAACTTATTATTATGGTATTTGTTTTTGAAATAGATAATTGGAATGTTATGAGATTTAATGTTTAATTATAGATTTAATTACTTTATGGATTTACTATTTTAGTAAGTAGAATGTACTAAGCAGAATTAGATAGGGAACTAGGTGTTACCTTAAATGTTAATTTAGGGGAGCGATGGAAAGGCATCATACTTCGATTAGTGATTTCAGGAGAAATCTCTTTTTTCTAATATGAATGAGATAAATGGATAATTGGAAAAGAATGGACAAAAGATACAAATATAATGATTTAAATTAAGATGAAATAAATAAAATAGAATTAAGAAGAGTGGAAAGCGGGGAGAAGTTATAATGAAGATATAGAAGGGTAAATAAGATAGGTAATGGCATATAAGTTGAACATGAATTTAATTGAAATCCATACAAAGAGAGGTAATCCGGGGCCAAGCTACTTTTTAAAAAGAAGTTTTATGTTTTTGTGTTTTGTGTGTGTATGTTTGATTGAGATTTAATAAAACCTTGGGAGAAAGCGAGAAGAATAATTGTAAACAAGGCAGAGGGAAATATGAGTATAAAATGGATAAATATAGAAGAAATGTAATTGAATAAGAGCAAAGAGAAATAATGAGAAATCTGCTAAAAAATATTTAAGTGGAAATGGGATATATTAGAATTATATTGTATAAAACAATGTTTTATCTGCCTTGTAAAAATTTATAATGGAAAGAGGTTTAATGTCTTTAATGTCTAATGATGCTTTGTTTGTCTTTAAAATTAATAAAATTTGTTTCAAAAAAAAGAAAAGAAAAATGCCTTTAGACTTAGTAGATCAGTGGATAGCTAATAGAATTTTTCATTTGTTGCAGCTTTAAGTTCCTATAGATGGAGAAACCAGTACACATGCTGTTTGGGGGGCAATTTATGTAGTATCCTTTTATAATAAATCCAGTAGAAAAATATTTGAGAGGGAAAAAACTGACTCCAATGAAAAAGTAACTAAGGAAAACTAAAAAAGACACAGATTTTAAATTCCATCTTTTTTGATGTCCTTGCTTATTTTGTCTAATAACAACTTCTGTGACTGTTGATAGGAAATATCACATACTGTACATACAAACCCACTTTCATTTATCCTAATAATATTGCAGTGTGAGATTGCGGATGCACTTTTGAAGCATTGGCAACTGGCAGGGACTTTGAGGAAAAATGAAATACTTTATTGGCTACGAAAACTGTTGAGCAGAGGTTCAGTCACCTCTGAATTAAATGGCTTAAATTAAAAGTTGTCGGTGAAGCTCCAGACAGGATTGGCAATGAGAACAGAGCTTCTTTAGTTTATATAATGAATAGGGACAGATAGTTTTTATGACAGAGTATTATCCAGCAAACCAAACTTTAAATTCAACATTATTCTATGCATAAGTCTGAATACTTGTTGTGATGTAAAAATCACAGCTTGCGAAAAAATTCAGATAAATATGAACTGATGACCTTTTAACATATTATGACATGAAATGCACTCATGATTCCAAGTAATTAATTTTCTACTGTGACACATTTTCTCCTCAAGCACATTTTTTTCACAAAATATGCATTAGATATTTTTAATGACTTTTTCTGATTATGCTGTATCAAACAGATCAAAATAGAGGCTGCACTACATTTGCCTTAAGGTCAATTAGTTGGTGTAATGGAAAAGAGAAGGTCAGCACTTAAATTAGCCTGCAAATCTCCCATGTTTGGTAAATGTTTGAAAATGGATAAAAAATAAGCTCAAACCCAGAGCAACGTTAATGATTAAAATGGTACTACATATTGGATCCCCATAAACAATATGTGGCAAATAGACATCAATTTTTTTAAGTTGTAACTGTAAAAATTATGAGGGCTTATTAACTTTTAATCATTAACCAGTTTGGTGTAGTGGTGCTGGCCTAAAAACCAGAAGACTATGAGTTCTAAGTCCCCCAAAGCTATCTAGGTGACTTTAGCCAGTCATGTTCTCAGCCCAACTCACCTCACATGGTTGTTATTATGGAGAAAGTAGGAGGAAGAAGCATGTTAGTTATGTTCATTGCCTTGAATTACTTACAGAGGCAAGATAAAAATCCAATGAATAAATACATTCATGACATGGCCATATAATCATTTTGTATTAATGCATATTAGTATATTTATAAAGATGCTAATGTAAAATTGAATTATATACCATAGTTTTGGAATTTGAATATCGGATTAATAATGTATGAGGGTGGCTAAAATCATACAAAGAAATTGGAAATGTGATATTATTCCAAAAGTCAAAGAATGATTGCTAGAAATGTTTTGGGAAAATCAATATTTTCTACTAATAAAAAGAGTATTTTATTTAAATTCTGTTTTTCTTCAAGATTAATGATTGTTTTAGTAATTGTGCATGCATAAACTAAATAAAAGATTTTTTTTATAAAAGGGCATTACACCAAGGTATGTTATAATAATGGCATATCCCTATTTCAAGTTAAATATAAATGAGAATATTTTAAGATTGGTAAATGAAAAGAAAGTATGTACTGGAGATACAAAAAGTTTGTAGTTCAAGAAACAGAATGTTCAGGCATGGTCAAGTTCTTGAACTGCTTCTAGTTGGGAGGCTTAACTTTTGGAAAGTCACAATAGAATTTGAAGTTGAATTCTCTCTTATAAACCCTAAAGAGTATACAATATTTTGATGTATATGGTTAGAATATAAAATAATTGTCCATTGAATTTGATCCAAAACTTGGACACACATTTCTTATCTTTGGTCTACCTATATATTAATTTGCTTAATATTCTTTTAAATATACTATTTATATCAATCGTTTGTTAAGTATCTATAGGCAGGAAGGTAAAGTTAATGAATCTGGTGAAATTCATTAAACCTCAGATACCCACTTCCTTATTATAAACAAAATAAATTATATTCATAATCTATTTATATAAAGCAAAGTTGCAACCTCACTCACCTTTGAATGATAATGTATCCTAAAAATTGATACATAATTTTGTTCATGGGACCTCAAAATGGATAAAGCACTATTAGAAAAGATGGAGATACAGGAAATCAAATTGTGTGAGAAAATGGACTCTGTGAGGAAAACAGAAAATTCTGTGAGGAGCATCAGAAGATAAATGTGAGGTGGCTGGGACCCACTGGCATAAGGTTTTGGTCTGACCTTTTTTTTGACTTAAGTGACTGTTTTTTATTTAAGTGGATTTTTTGCAAAGATTGTGGCTTTGCTAATAAAAATTTTCTGAGGCATCTCTGAGTCATTAAATTTTCAATGAATCACCAATATTTGATACATTTAAAAGTTCTTGGGAACAGGGCTTTCTGGAGAAGGGTAACTCTGTGCTTGATTCTATCTACATAATGTATAGTCTGGATTGTAAGCATAAAACTTCAAAAACTTCATACTATGGATGGATTTATGTTCTTCTTTTTGGTTAGTTTTTTTTTCTTATCTTTTTTGCTATATAATTTATAGACAAAATATCTGTTGAAACTTGTTTTCTTCTGCTGGCACCGACATAGATTTGAAACAAAAGGATAACCATAATTCTTCACTGTTTCTTAGCATAAAGAAAAGAGAACATACTGAATCAAAATGTGAATTATTTTATAGCAGATAATTTATAGACATTTTTTCTTCTCAAAAAAGGCTATGCTACCCATAGTACAGTTGGTCAAAACTTGTACTTTCTTTCCTTCTCCCTTTTCACATGTTCTGCCTTTTAGGGATTATCCCAGAATGCTTCTTATAATGCCTTTAATCCTCCCCAAAGGGAATGTTAAGATAGCAGCTTTGAAAGATCTCAAGGGTAAGTATCTGGCATGGCAGATGTTGTGCTTTGGATTTGCTTTTAGCTAATGGCATAGAGCTAAGCATTCCACTAAAGGCCATTTAAAACCAGTAGAGCTCAGGCACAATCTAGATAGAACTATTTGCAATGTGCTTTGTTTGCCAAATAATTCAAGGAGGGGCCCCGGCCTGATGTGATGTCATTGGTTGCAGTCCTCTCAAAATAAAAAAGTATGCAATCTTTTGATGTACAATGATTAGGGTATAAAATGGTATAAAATGATTTCTTGCAGACATTTAATTACCCAAACCAGGTAATTTCATCAGGGAGGGAGGGAGGTTTGCTCTCAATTTATATTCTGGTAGTTTGCCTTGTCAGTGTTCGTGGGAGTGGTCTTGGCCGGGCTGTTTACAGTTAATTTGTTTGGCAGTCCTTGATTATGGTATTATTTACTTCTTGGTTTTAATCTTGGTGTTAATCTATTCTCAACTGGGTGTTGAGTGTTGATGGGGATGTCTTTTTGTTCCCTTTTTGGCTTGTTTATTGTCTCTTTAGCACAGTATGTAGTTGTGGTCTATGTTTCTACTGATGGCTGATTTGTCAGAATTCTAGGCTTCCAGGAATTTCCTAGTATTTTTGGACTTGGCTTAATCTAGGATAGTCATGATTTCCCAGCTGAAATTATACTTAAATCTGCCCACATGTTGTGAAATGAAAGAGTTTTCAACATGTCTTCCAACTTCTAGTTGGTGTTCCTGGATGCATTCTGCTACTCTTCTGCTTGTTTTTCTATGTAGTGACTGTTGCAGTTTTTACATGTATGTTGTAAATGACGGAAGATGTTTTGGAGGGGCTTTAGTTGGTTTGTGCTACATTGATGCCATATGCTTGTAATAGTCTGTTGGTAGCTTCTGAGATGTTTTTGCTATATGGCAGTATTATCCTAAAGGTCTGGGAGAAAAATTATATCTTAGTCCAGATTGGGCCACCATATATTTAGAATGTACTTTGCATTGCATCCTTGCTTGCAATGACCTTAGTGATTCCTATTAATTAGGATTTTGATCTGACCATTGCCTTAAATATTAAAAGAAATTCTGAAATAGCGCTTATTTTCTCAACTGGTATGCCTAAATTTATCAGCTATGTTTGATTCTCTTGGCTGTCAGATATTTTTGTCCTGGTTGTGATGATTGGTTGTCACTGATACAGCTTTTTCCCAATTCTCCCTCTTTTCTATATTCTTATTCATTTTCTGCTTTCTTTAACAACTCTATTTCATGTAGGTTTCCCTTTATGGTTAGTGCTTCCCAAAGATCAATTCTCAGGAATGTTTTCTATATGCTTTATCATTATTTTGAGTGATTTAATCACTAGCCTTCCACAAACTCTATCTTTCTGTTCTGGAAAGCAGGTTAGTGGGGTGGGAAGGGAATGGGATTTTCAGTAACCTTCCCCTGCCATGCCTACCAAGCCACACCATGCCCACCCAGCCATGCCCACAGAACCAGTAGTAAAAATAATTGAATACCACCATTGGATAAAGCATCCACTTTGTCCCAAAATATCAGACTGGTTTTTTTTCACTTCTACCTATTTAGGAGGGGAAATATTTTTAGGCCCCAAACCTAAAACACCTGTAATAATTTAATGTCATTTAATGGATTCAAATAGCTTTTATAGTTGGATTTCTTCATAGCTAGCATTTCACAAAAAGTTTTTTAAAGGATCAAAATACAAATAACAATTAAATGCATGATAGGATCAAATTATCCTTTTGAATGAAATTACTGAATTGATTTGATATGTGGAATCGGGTGCTTTTCAGTGGTGGGATTCAATTTTTTTTTACTACCGGTTCTGTGGGCGTGGCTTGGTGGACCTGGCAGGGGAAGGATACTGTAAAATCTCCAGTCAGAGGTGGTATTTGCTGGTTCTCCAAACTACTCAAAATTTCCACTACCAGTTCTCCAGAACTGGTCAGAACGTGCTGAATACCACCTCTGGTGCTATTGAGTTTATTTGATAACTGATTGCATGCAAAAAAAAAACCAAAAAACTGATACTGACACTTTTCAGGTGATGAGTTTCTGCAACCCATAAAAGCTTTTTCAAAATGATTCTAAATGCAACAATTTCATTTATTTATAAGATTTGTAGCCCACATTTCTTTTTCAATTGATAAATAGCTTATAAGTGTCCTTATGAGAGAAAGAGGAATCCTCTTCCAAGAAGTGCATTATCATGCCAATTTTTTGAAAAGATTGTGTTTGCCATTTAGCATTATGTTCTCCTTAATAAGTATTTTATACAGGCCATATTTTCAATCAAAATAATCAAATAAGCTTTTATTGCTTAATTGCCCTAATCAATTCCTTTTTTGCTTGATATAGAATTAGCTCAACAATGAGAAATTTACTTCAGGCAAAGTTTCTGGAAGTTTGCAGTTGAGTTTATGTGGATTGATAGCAATATGTTTCTTATCATTTCCACTTACTTGGAAATCCCAGGATTGACCACTTTGAAAACTATAACTCCCATTCCCAAAATAAAATAAAGGGTTATATTGTAGATAGGTTAACTTCTATTTAAGCATATTAGGATGATAACTGCATACTCAAAATGTGCAAAAGATAATGATGAAGAAATATTATAAAATCAATTATATTCCAATTATACAGATCTTTATATCTGTTTCAAGGCATTATAATTTAGGAAGAGGCACAACAGCCTGTATATTCCATATCTGTATTTCTATTCAAATGTTTTATCATTTGATTTTAAATCTACACAGCTGAATATTTATAGAAAAAAATAATAGTTTTCTAAGAAAATCTTATCTAGCTGATATGGTCTGCTATTCCCTGCTTTGCTTGTTTCCTTTGTAATTTTGATAAATGAAAGTGTAGATGCCACAATTAATACATTGTTGGTACTTCTGAGATCTCTCATTCTACTTCTTATATAATTCACAACAGTACCACGGTCAAGATGCTGACATAGACATATAAAGTTTTAAATGATTTGGGATTTGAATATCTGAAAAAATATGTGTTTCTGTTCTGCTTACTTAATAATATAAGATTATATTGCCACTGCAAAATAAATCAAGTCCATTAGGTCTTTTCTTGATTGTCCTTGAGAAGCTAAGCACAGTCAGATTTAGTAAGAATCTGGTTGGTACTCCATCAGGAAATACCTAGGATATAGCCTAGTTTGGGAAGTTGGAAAACACCCTAGAACAGGGGTGTCAAACTCAAGGCCCATGGGCCGGATGTGGCTCACAGGGTGCTTAAATCTGGGTCGTGGGGCTGACCTGGAAATATCAAAGGACCAGCCTGTGGTGCCTCTGGCAACCAAAATGAGGCATGGGGGGCACTGATAGCCCCTTGCACTCCATTTTGGCCAGCAGGGTGCTGCAGGAGGCCATCCTGGCCAAAAATGGGGCACAGGGGCTCATGTTGCCCCCCCCCCCATGCCCCATTTTGGCTGGCAGGGTGCTGCAGGAGGCCATCCAGGTTGAAAATGGGATATGAGGGAACTTCATGTGGCCCCTCTGCATCCCACTTTGGCTGGAAGGATGCTGCAGAAGGTGTCCGTCCTGTCTCCCCCCCCCCCCACCGCAGAGGAAAACTACAATGCTGATTCGGCCCTTGAAGAAATCCAGTTTGACACCCCTGTCCTAGAAGAAGGCAATGATAAATCACTTCATATTGTATCAAAACTACACAAAAACAAATTCAACTAGAAATAACTTTTCTCTAAATGTAGCATGTCCTTCTTCAGAAAATGCTTGGTATGAACTTGATTGATATTTCAACATTTGGTTAAAATTCAATGAACCTTTATAAATAACTAGTAATCGATATTAAAATTGCTCTGACATTACTTCTGGTGGGTTTCCTTTTCATTAATATTTTATTTTTGGTTGATTTGTGCTATAAGAGTAAATCCAGCTGTAGAGGCAGGGTGGTATCTCTGTCTGCATGTTTATAGAATACGAACAACATTATCCTGAGACAATTCTGTGGAAGATGTAGGATCTGACAAAAGTATCAGAAAGAAACCAAATGCATTTTGTCATTACATCTGAAAATTGTTTTAGGAAACCTAACAGCAGGTTAGAAACCCTTTTTGTATAAAACAGCAACTAAAAAGGCAATAGAAGATACCCACAGGTTTATTTCAACCAAGAGAATTCTCGTGCCAATAAAGCTAGTTTGACTCCAGTTTATATTGTAACTTGTTTCCAAAACAATCAATATAACTTGAATATGAAATGTAGATCTCAATAATTCTAAAAACAAACAAAATAATTCTAAAAACAAATATTATAACTATTAGTTACTGGAGTTCACTCTTTTACTTAACCTGTAACCACTCATATAAAGAAGCATCTAATGCTGGAATGAAACTTTAAGGCAATATAATATGCTGCCTAGTGTAGTTGTTTGTTGAAACAAATATTGCATTTTATAACAGCCTGTCTTAATTCAAGATGAACCATTTAACCACAGTATAATGAATTCCCTGCAGTGGTATGGTATAGTTTAAGTAATCTTCCATTTGATGATAGGGTCATTTCAGTCAGTGAGAATTCAATATGTCTTTAATGCTCCAACTTAAATAAAGCAGTCATCCATTACATTAAAAGCACAATTCACAGCATTCCATCACCTTTAACATGGACAAGAAATAGAAGAAAAGGTTATACATTTCAAAAGGCAGCTCAGCACAAGTAGAAGCCAGTTTGATTTTTCAAAGCCTGAGGTCTCAGGGTATAAATGAGGATGAGAACTTTAGACTGCAATTCTGCTAATGCAAATGAATGCTGAAATTTATTGTTCATTTGAAAAATAACTCTATGGTTTAAAAGAGAGGAAAGCTGCCCTATAATCCTAACACTTCAATATCTGGTCTTAACTAGCATAGATTCCATTGTTTTATCCATTATTAAGTCATTATATGGGTTTTTGAATAACAATATTTGTGAGCTGTTGTTACAAAGTGTTCTAATATAATATCAATTTTTAAATTTGAATTTTTTCCACTCTGATTGCTTCAGTTTTTTATTATTTACTTCAGCTAAATTCCCCATGACATATAAAAGTTGTCTTTTTACAACAAATGTGAAAGAAGAATTTAATAGAGGGATGAGTGGTAGAATTTGTTCTTTCTCTGTGTAGGGTCTCATAAGATATTAGTCCTATTACTCACTGAAACATTTCCAGATTTATTTTTCCCCTTCTCTCAGTCTTTTGAACTGCATACCCTTTCAAAAAGAGTGGCAAAATGACCCTGGGCATTTCACTTTCAATGGTATTCTAGTGGAAGGACAAATGGGATTGTGTTAAACAAAAAAGCTATTGTGAAACATGCCAATCCTCAGAGAAAACTAAGAATATGAACATGAGTACAAACATTTTAACAATTTGACTTATGGCCAAACGAATAAGGAAGCTTGCCACATTTATTCTTGAGTGACAAACTTTACTGTCATAAGCAATTAAGATGAAGAGGCCTAGATTGGTTTTGGCTGTAAACTCAGTTGTGATGGTTCTTTCCTGGTTTCTCCTAATTATAAAGAGAAACTTCTCTGGGGGCAGGACAAGTGTGTTCTCATAAGGACTATTTGGAGGGGTAATCCTGCTTGAAACCACTGCCAGACAAGGCTTAAAAACTTTTTGCTATCATTTTGCACTGAAAAAAAAGCTAACAAAAAGCCCCTAGTTTTTCCTTGAAAGGGTATTTACTCTGATAGCAGTCTGAGGCTCAGCCAATCTCATTGTACACATGTTGTGCATTGACAATAAAGATTTGGAAAAAAAAATAGAAGAATGATTAAAATTTGGCATGTTTTGAACTGCAATCCTGTTAATAGATATAATTTTAAACCCAATGTTTGATCTTTTAGAAGGATCTTTTTAAAATCTGCATAAAGGTTACCCATGATATATAGCAATAGTGGCTAACCTTTTGGGGCTCCTTTGCCAAAAATTGTGCACACGCTTGCATGTTCGTGCTCATGTGCCAGCACCCAGAAGGTAATGCCCCCTAGGCATGAGCGCGCAATCCCTACCTACCACCACCACTCCCACCAACCCCTTACCTGCACTGTGCCTCACATCTGATTTTCGGCTGGTTTGAGGCCTTTTTCAGCCTCCCAGAGGCTGGACGAAGGCTTCTGCAGGCTTCGCAGGCCGAAAACTAGCCCCATTTCATCACTTCTGATACTTTCAGAAAAACAGGAAGTGACAAAACGGGCCTAGTTTTTTGCCTGCAAAGTCTGCAGAAGCCTGCAGAAGCCTTTGTCAAGCCTCTGGGAGGCCAAAAAAAGCCTCAAACCCTCCAAAAATCAGCTGTGATGTGATTACGCATGAAGTAAGTTTGCCTGCAGCTCGCGTGCCGGCACAAATGGCTCTGCGTGACACAGGTTCGCCATCACGGATATATAGTAAAATGTCTAATACATTAAATAGGATTTTAAACAATCCTATGTAGAGTGGTTTTCCTGACATAATCAATTCTTAATTTTATATTGTATGGTTTCGTCTTAGGTTTTTTTTTTTCATTATCATGACTTTAAAACTTTACACCTGATAGAAAATTGCATTTCTGCATGTACTGTATGCTTTACAAAATGTAACTACGAAACCTCAGAATGGATATTCCTAATGAATATAGATATTTCTTATATTAATTTCCTAAAATTAAATAGTATTATCATGTTATTATTTAATTACAGTTTATAAAGTTGAAAAAATTTGCAAGGAAATATTCTGAGATACTAGTTTCCCATTTGGCCATTTAATCCATGTTCTGTTCCTTACAAACATTTGCTTCTAATTTAAAAAGTGAATATAATTTTAGAAGATGTAATGAGACAGGAGATTTAGAAGACTTACCTAGAATTCCACATATCAGTACAGGTTTACCTGGCAAATTAAAAGAGTGATAGTCAAACACTAGTAGATTAGACTATAGTTACATTTTCACAGTGGGATATCCAAAGGACTTAAATTTATGTCATAGCTCAAATGAAGGAAAAAGCTGTCAGATTCTTCTGTGATAACTTACAGGGATAACATTAATATCAGAAACAGAGTTTTTCTACTGTAGTTTCTACCATCAAATTATATAATGTTTAGCAATATATTGTATATCCAACTAGTTGATACCCGTGCTTTACTATGAAACTATGTGGTTGGGCTTAGTTTTTGGGAAGGAAAATAAGGGAAAGAAATTCTGCCTCTACCTACCAGCATCCATTGGTATTCATCTGGCTAGTGTCCTGTCAGTGTGTGAGAGAGTTGAGGGCTGTTTGGAAACTGAAACGGTATTTGCTGTGTGAGCAAGAAGGAGGCAGCAAGGAGCCTTGGTATAGCTTAGCTCAACTATTCTGAACAGATTTCTTTTCAGGTGGGGAGGGGTAGTAGACCTCCTTAGCATCAGAGCGTATTAATAATAATATACAAAATACTAATGCTCTGTTTGTCATTTTGAAAAATCCTTTCTTAGTGAACACCTAGAAGCCAAGAGAAACATATGTGCCAAATTTCAAGCTTGTAGGCTTTACGGTTCTGGAGATTTTGTGATGATGCGTGAATGGTACTTCGTGTGTGTATGTATGTGTGTGTGTGTGTGTGTGTGTATAATTTATATATATATAATTTATTTAACAAATAATGAAACAATTGTGAAGGGATATAAATAAATAAAGCCAGATTTTTTGGGGGGAGGGGGCAGAAATGGGCCTGTAAAATACTAAACATTTGTGTGGCTCTTTCTTATGTGAATGTATTAAAGTGAGAAGTGAAATAGGGCATTTTAAAACACCCAATAATAAGCTATTTACATACTGGCTACTACAGCAATTACATAGTTATAATTTGTAGAAAGGTTTGAATAACATCTACATGTCTATTCTCCCAATTTCTTCCTGATCATGAAGAGCAACAAAATGGTTTTTATTTTTACTAATATTTTTAATACAATGCTAAAACATCGACATTTACTTGGACCAGCAGTTTTGCCACCTGAGAGACATAAAGACTTACATACTTGCTTGCCAGAATCACACATATCTGTAATTATTAAATTATCAAGAAAAATAAATCTTGCAAATGTGATCTCCCTTACAAATCATTAACCTCAATATCAAGTGACAGCTATCATACCAGTATTAAAAATCTTTTTAAAAATAAATGTATGACTCCAATAACAACAAAGCAAAATGTCCAGATGTTGGGTGGTTTCTTTCTTTTTTTTGAAACAAATTTTATTAATTTTAAAGACAAACAAACCATCATTAACCATTGAATACATAAAACCTCTTTCATTATAAATTTTACAAGTCGAATAAAACATTATTTTATACAACATAATTCTACTTTACACCATTTCCATATGAACATATAAATATCTCTTAGCAAATTTCTCATTATTTCTCTTTACTCTTATTCAATTTCATTATTATTATTATTTTTTCCTATATTTATCCAATTTATAGTTATCATCTTCATTTCTCTCTGACTTGGTTACCGTTATTCTCATCCAACATTCCTCCAAGGTTTTATTAATTCTCACACAGACATAAACACACAAAACACAAAAACATAAAACTTTTTTAGAAAGTAACTTGGCCCCAGATTACCTCTCTCTATATGGACTTCAATTAAATTTGTGCTCATCTTATATACCATTACCTATCTTATTTACCATTCTATATCTTCTATATAACTTCTCCCCGCTTTTCACTCTTCTTAATTCTATTTTATTTAATTCATTTTAATTTAAATCATTATGCTTGTATCTTTTGTCCATTCTTTCCAAATTATCCATTTATCTCATTCCCTATAGTAAGAAAAAAGGATTTCTCCTGGAATCACTAATCAGAGTATGATGCCTTTCTATCGTCCCCTAAGTTAACATTTAAAATAACGCCTAGTACCCAATCTGATTCTGCTTAGTAATTCTACCTACTAACTTTTAAAAGAAGAAAAAATAATAAATCCAAAGTGATTAAGTACATAATTAGATAATAAATCTAAATATTAAATCTTGTAACATTCCAATTATCTATTTCAAAGACAAATGCTACAGTAATAAGTTTATAATAACATCAACACAATAGTCAATTAAACTCTTTAATTAAACTCAATATTTTAAACATTCCCTTTAATATTTTGTTAAATTTTAAAGTCTATCATTACTAAACATTTCAATAATTTAATCTTTTATTAATTCTTATAACATTCTAGTTTTCTATTTCTAATACAAATACTACAATACCATCTTATGTACCTTGCAGAATCTTCTTTTTTAAAGAAATTATACATTACCCTTTGTCCCTAAAAAAATTCCTTTTTCCCATCTTGTTTCATACCTTTGTGGCTTTTTCCCCCTTTTCCCTTCCTTTCTTATCCCACCTGACCTTTTTATCCCCCTCTCCTAACCTCTGCCTTGTTAGCTTCCCCCTCTGTTGTATTCCTTTTTCTTTTGCTTTCTAACGTTATGTTGATTTTGCATCTTATTTTTCTCTTTCTTGGGTGTTTTTTTAAGTCTTAAGTCCTTCATTTTCCTTCCTCTCTTTCTCCTTCCTTTCTTAATTAAATTTTTGGATTTATTAAAGATGGCATCTTCTTCTTCTTCTTCTTCTTCTTCTTCTTCTTCTTCTTCTTCTTCTTCTTCTTCTTCTTCTTCTTCTTCTTCTTCTTCTTCTTCTTCTTCTTCTTCTTCTTCTGCTTTCTCCATCTGTTGTTGTGTTTGCTGATAAATAGCAAGCGCCATTTCTAAAAAATGAAAGGCTTCTTTCACAGCGTCCTTGCCTTCTTTCTTTATTTTTCCATATTCCTTTCTAAGTTCATCAACAGGTAAAGCCATTGTAAATCTTTTCTTTTTTTCTTCTTCTTAAAACAACCAAGATGTTTCAAAAGTTAGAACAGTTCCCCAAAGTCCCAGAGTCATCAATCAGTCCAAACAAAGCACAAAGTTTTCACTTTCTCTTCCTGGGGTAATATCAATAAAAAGAAAAGAAAAGTCCAATCTATATTTTAAAGCCTTGTTGCAATTAATTTCTAGTCTCAAAATCTTCAAGGCATCTCCTCCAACAAGATCTTAATATTTTTTGTCCTCTCCCTTCCCACTTATAACAAGGAGCCAAATTTTTACTTTCTACAAAAAGACAGGTTTCTCAATATCCATTTGTTGATTCCATAGGGAAGGAGAGTAAACTTTCCCTTTCAGCACCTCGAATTTGCCGCTTGAAATTCTCCTCTGGAAACAAAGTATCATTCAAAAAGTCGTAGTTTTCAGGTTGTTAGTGTATCTTAAAGTCCTGGGTCAGCCAAGAAAAACTTTCTCTTCAAAACTTTCTCCCTCTTCCTCCTGCACAGTCTTACCCAGCTGCCGGCTTCTTTGTGGCGGCCATTACAGACCGCTGCTCCACCGCCTTGAGAAAAGGGGTTTTGCCGGCTGGGGAGGGGTCTGCAACACCCCCAAATCCCTCTCTGGATCCCCCTGTCTTCGGCTGCCTCACGGGGCAGCCTTAGCCTCCAGACCCGTCAGGATCGGAGGCACCAAGACGGCTAGCGCTGCAGGGATCGCGCAGTATCGCGAATCCCTGCCGCTGCTGAAGCCAACAAACCGGAAGTTTCCAGATGTTGGGTGGTTTCTAATCAAGAACTAATGTTAGTAGTTAATCAATGAAATTTGTATTCATTGATGTATGCAGTTCACTATTTGTAAACCTTTAAACCTTTAAAACGCAGTAAAAAGAATAATGATTGTTGGGAAAATCTCACACAGATTGTTATCTAAAAAACTTGCCACCATCCAAAAGATCCAAAGGGGTAAGGAGGGGTGCACTTTCCCATCACCACTTATCACAAGTCATCTGGGAATGTGATCCATCCTCTTTTTGTTTCATACCTGAACCTGAACCCAAGATTCCAGATAAGCCATTTCATCTAGATGGTTGCAAAGTTGACCAACGTCTTGATACACAGATGTTATCTTCAAAAGGGGCCTCTGTTCTAGCATGTGTAGGTCCGTGCATGCACACCACTCCTCAAATTTGTAGACACTTTAAAAAGTTGGCCACACACAAAAATAATTTTCCACAAATAATAATAAATTTAGGCACCATAATCTCTGGACTCAAGAGTCACAACTTGTGAGGCGTCCTGAACAAGTTCACAGCCTTGGCTTTACTATAACAGGGAAGGTCATTGGGACAGTAGGTGGTTGGTGGTGGTGGTGGTTGTTGTTGTTTGCCTTATCATTGCAGCCAACCTGCTCAGGATTCATCATAGATAAAGACACACCAGGTGCAACCTCGGGCCTCCCTACCTCCTACCAAACAAGGTTTAATTGATTTTAATTTTAATTACTTTCCTTTCTCTCTCTCAGAACTGTTTAAATTAATTTCTGTTTGGTTTCTGGATACACAAGGCCTATAATTGTTATTATCTTTGTAAAAATTTCTTTTCTTACTCTTTTTCTAATGTTTTCTCTCATCTCAATGTCAAATTCCCAAGAAACAATTCTAAATGCTTGTCTGAAATGGTATATAGGGTCTCCTGCTTGAGCAGGAGGTTGGACTGGAAGATCTCAAAGGTCCCTTCCAGCTTTATTCTGATTCATTAGGGTTCTGGAGTGGATCATTTGAAAGGGTTCTTCTGCCATCTAATAGAAGTCATGTATGATAGGATTCATGAAATGAAAAACTTTGAAATGGACGGCAGAGGATGAAATTATGACAAGTTTTATCTTAGTCTGTTTAATTTGTCCTTTCTAACTTGGCCTCTACATTTTATTTCTAATCAGAAAATCTTACTTCCGGTTTGAAGGGCTTCGGCGACAGACAGAAATCCGCGATCGTGTGCGGTTTCTGTCTGGGCTCGCCGCTGGAGCGCCCCGAGCTGGCTGGTTTCAGGGCTAAGCCACCCCATAGAGGTGGTGAAGAGGGGGGAGACTGCTAGCAGGGTTGAGGAGAGCCGCATCTCTCCTCCTCAGCTGGCCATTACTCCCTTTCCCGAAGGCAGTTGCAGTGGTGGTCAGAAATGGCCACCACAAAGGAGAACTCGACCGGAAAAGAATGTGCAGGAGGAAGATAAGAAGTGAAAGTTTTGGCTGACCGGGTTAAATTGTAAAAGCAACAACTAAGGTACCCTGGAATTTAAACTTACAAAAAATAACATCGCTCCCAAAGAAGAGTTGGAAGCAGCAAAGGAAAGTGAAAAGGGAAAGGTTTGACTTTTTTTTCTTCTCTCTCCTTCCATATACTAACAACTAAGAGACTTAAATAAGAAATCGGAAAAATCTGCTTTGACATCAATAAGCAATTAAGCTGAAAATAAAACAAAATACCAAAGGGATAATAAATATTTCTGGACATTAAAAATTTTCTTTTTCATAAGCAGGAAGGGAGAGAAAAAGAATAAGGGCAGGATCTGGAAGAGTGGGGAGACTGCCTGGAATTAAAAAGAATCTACAGTAAAACTTCAACAAGACTTCTAAAATATACATTTTAACTGAAACTTTGCAACTAAATAGTAACCCCAGGAAGAGAAAGTGAAAAAAAGAGCAAAAAAGAAACAGCTTGTGTGTATTTGGATTATTTGGTGATCTTTGGATTCTTGGTTATTATATTTGAATGACTACAATCAATCGGGTGATTGTTTAAAAATTTATACAATGGCACCACTTCTGGATGAATTGAATATGGAACTTAAAAAGTACAAAGAAGATGCACAAGAAGGGAAGGGTTCTTTTGGCTTTGTTTTTCAATTCTTAGAAATGGAGATTTGGAACTATGAGAAACAACAAGAAACGACTGCAAAACAAGAAGACTGGGACAAAGAAGAAGCCATCTTTAATGAACAAGCAATTTTATGTGGGGAAGGAAAGGGGAAAAGAGAATAGAGAATTTAAGACTTAAAAAAACAACCAAAGAAAAGAAAAATAATTCAAAAAATAAGTATAATACTGGAAAGCAACAGAAAAGGGGAATACAGAAGAGAGAAATAGAGGTAGATAGACAAGGGGGTAAAAAGGGGAGAGAGAAGAAGAGAGGGAAGAAGGAAAGGAAAAGAAGTTACAAAGGACCGGAGCGAGATATAGAGAAACAGGACCTATTTAGAGATAATGGGTGAAAATCTAACTGAAAAAGGGATTCTGTAAAGGTACATAAGATTGTATTGTTATATTAGTAATAGAAATAACTTTAGAAAATTGGAAACAATGTATGATTAAAATGAGGGATAAAATAGTGTAATTTAGTGAAATGTTTGTGAATAAAATAAGTGAAATAAAATAAATGAGAAAATTGAATTAGGAAGGAACGGGAACATTTTAATTAGTTAATGTTTTATAAAATATAAGTGAAGGGGAGGAATTAACTATGGAAAGCTTATAATTGTTCCCATAGAAGTATGATATTTAATTGAAAAGTAATGTTAAAGATGTTAAGACTTTAATGAATATTAATGATAGAATTGAATTGGAATGGAATGTTGTTTTAATTATATACATTTATAATTTTTTTTCTTTTTTTAAGAATACAGTGTGTATTTTAAGAATGTACCAAGCAGAATCCGAATGGAAGTTATGTATTATATTGAATGTTACAACTTTAGGCAAAAGATATAAAGGCGTCATACTCCAATCAGTAACTACAGGAGAAATTTTGTTTAATGAGAAAAAATAATAGATAATTGAAACAGGACAGACAAAAAATATAAATATAATGATTTGAATTGAGATGAGATAATTAAAATAAAATTGAGAAAATTAAAAGAGGGGAGAAGCTATGCAGAAAATGTAAAATAGTAATAAGATATGGAATAGAATATAAAAATGAGCATGAACCTGAATTTGTGTCTGTACAAAGAAATGTAACCCGGATTACGCTACTTTCAAAAAAGATATTTTATTTGTATTTTTTTTCTCTTTGTGAAAACTCAAATAAAATTTACAAAAAAGAAAGAAAGAAAAAAAATCTTGCAATTTTATTACATGTTTTTTTTTAATACAATTTGAATTAATTTGCCCCTGCCCTCAGTTCATTAATGGATATATATTTTGAATTGTAACTTCTAAATTCCTGATTATTAGCTAGGATAGAATTATGAGATTGTAAAAATTGGGAATACTGATATTGTGTTTTATAACTCTAATTGCCTATTGAATGTGTAATGTACAGTAGCATAATTAGTTTAATTAGCCTTTCTAGATTAATGTATACAATTAACACAAAAACACATTTCAACTATGTTTAGATCTTTTCCTTGATGAAGTATCTATTCATAGAGGGATTCCTTTCCTACAAATTTTTACTTTTTGCATTAGCAGAGTTAATGTTGTATATATTTTACTCTTTGAAGTTGGCTGAATATATCAAATTCACTGCATATCCACCACAAACATACAGCATCCTGTATTGTACTGTTGGTCTTAATCTGATATCACCGTTGATTTGTTCTTTGCCATTTGCTCCTTCAACTTGAACACTTGTATGTTTATAGAAATATACACATTTGAACACAGAAAATGTTTTGAGATTATATATTAAATAGCTTGAGAACCAGGCAGGCAGAAGCCTATGCTGGGTGTCTGTATTATTTCACTTTTTAAGATGCAGAAATATGCTGCACATTTTCATCTATTGTTCTTTGCTCTATCTTGGCCATAGGTACTAGCCTTGTATAACATATCAGCAGTGTTATAATTAAATTGTAACAATAGACCATGGGGTATTTGATATACATATTTAATAATGATGGTAGAGCTTATTAATTACATGCATTAAACATATTTATTACTTTCCTTCAACACTTAAATTCAAGAAACAAAATTATATTTTCCAGTAATTTAATTTCGTTGTACAAGGGGCAATGACAATAAAGTAAACTAAAGTAAAACACCTTTATCATTTGAATCTCTCTGATTGTGTGGGGTAGGTAAAAATGTTATCCTAACATAAAGTCTTCCTGTAATTTGAACATGCATATGCTAAATTAATGGACAAAGTCTGGGTTGTTTTTTTAGAGAATGAAGTGATTATATGTTTTAAATGATAGCATCTTTGGTTTATCTCAATTGAACAAAAGTATATTATTGGTTTATTTTATAACTGTTGTATAAAAAGGATAAAATAGGTAATTGGTTTTCTATAGCGATAATATTGTTATTCATGAAATTTATCTTTGAAATGGACTTGAATATCTATAGTAAGTAGAAACTGCAGATCCCCACATCAAACTGTAGATCACATCATGACTAGCTGTAAACTGAGAGCATACACTGATTCAGTTTCTGACTTCTATCAGATAAACAATGTTGTGCTTCTATGGTTAGATGGCCTAGAAATTGGTATCTGAATATAGATCTTTTTAACATTCATATTTTACTGTTTTTAAATGAAATGTCAATATACCTTGTAAGTCCATGTATGTTGTACCATCCAATAAATAAATAAATAAATAAATAAATAAATAAATAAATAAATAAATAAATAAATAAATAAATAAATAAATAAATAAATGCAGTATGAAAGAAAGAATGATTTTCTTTCAGTACTTCCAGTACAATATCTTGTATTACCTTTCATCTCCAAATGTTCTTGTCCTTTCCTTTCCTCTCCTCTCCTCCCCTTCCCTCCCCTTCCATATAATTTTAACATGTGAGAAATGCAGATTTCAATGTTAAAATTAGCTATTCAGACCAACCAACCATCCAAACCTATCTTCTTTCCTTACTGCAGTCATTCAGTTTCCAATATCATCAATTATAATTCAATATTAAGCATGCCAACTTCAGTTTTATGGATGAAAGTGTTTATTTATTTAAATGTTTAGAACTTACAAATAGCCAAAGCCCTCTGGGCAGTTTATAATAAAACACATTAAAATATACAATATGAATAACACCATACGTACACAGATAAAATGCAAAAATGAAAACACAATTTCATGAAATATTTTAGCATTGTTCATGACATAGTGGCACAGTGGTTAGAATGCAGTACTCCTTCTTCTGACTGCTGGCTGACTGCAGTTTGGCAGTTCGATTCTGACCAGCTCAAGGTTGACTCAGCCTTCCATCTTTCCGAGGTCAGTAAAATGAGGAGCCAGATTGTTGGGGGCAATATGTTGACTCTGTAAAGCACTTAAAGAGGACTATAAAGCACTGTGAAGTGGTATACAAATTTAAGTGCTATTGCTATAGAGCAGTGGTTCCCAACCTTTTTTTCGCCCCGCACCCCTAAAGAAATTTCACTCGAACCTCGCACCCCCTGAAATTTAGACTTTAGGAACTACTGAACGCGTTAAATATATTGTAGGATTGAATCTTTTCAGCTATGTATGTGACGGCCACTAAATAACGATACTTAACTCTAAAATGAAAACAAAGTTAATCCATTCCATAATAAATAAAAATGCCAACATATAGCCAATATCCTATTATTTACCTGGACTTTTCTCGCACCCCCTGGAATATCATCTCGCACCTCCAGGGGGTGCGAGCACCCCAGGTTGGGAACCCCTGCTATAGAGGAATCTGTGCAATCTGTTTCCTTCAAGGCTCATTCAAATGAAATGTAAAGGATGAAAACCTGCACAGTTAGAAGATATTTGTCTTGCAGATATCATAGGAATAGTGTTCTTAGGTCAAGAGGGGTAAAGTGAGTACTCCAGACCTTGTACAGGTCAACTGGTCTCTAGTGGAAGCAAGGAACCAAGCAAGGATCACATATGCATTTGAAAATGTTACTGTGCTATTTCACTTTTCTGGTAAACAAGTTTAGGGAGGCAATTATAATACAGTAGGTATAATGGAGACATGCTGGGTCTGGGATCAATTTCATGACTGGAATATTATAATCAGGAAACTACTTAAATGTGGAGTAGATGGCATGACAGTTAAGAGGCTATATAGCTAGCTGAAAAACTGTATGTCAGAAAATACTCATTGATCATTTTTCATTTAACTGGCATTGTTATTGACAGGAGTGCCAAAGATTGAATCTTGACCCTTTTGTTTCTCAATTGCTTTATTGGGAATTTTGAAGAAAACATGGATGAACGCTGATTAAATATGTTGAAAATACATAGTAGAAAGGGACAGGAATATAGTACAAAAGGATTTTGATGGTTAAGACAAATGGGATGAAAATTTAAGGCTGAATTGAAGTTAGACCCTTTCCCTTTAGGATTGATGGATAAATAGTTTTTAAAAAGGAACGGGAGATTATTTCAATATATGATTTCTGAGGTGAACTTATATGCACAAAGATGAAAAGATTCAATACTCTCACAATGGAAGAATGGTTGGTGAAACTTATAGATCTTGCTGAGATGTATAAACTAACTTCTTTGATTAGTAAAAAACCAATGTATTTATTGATGACTGGAAACCCGTTATAGATTTTTTTGTGTAAATTAAAAAAAAAACCTAACTTATGATTTATAGCTTTGATGATTAGACAGGATAGAAATAAAAGAATAATGATGTAACTTTAGAGAGAGAGGTTAAAATATAATTGTATTTATAATTACTGTGAAGAATATTGAAAGCTAATTTTTTGTACTTTTTTCCTTTTTTTCTTTTACTCTTTTCTTGCATTTTTAGCTCTGATTTATTCCTTTTTCTTTTTTCACCCTTACATCATATTAGTTTGTATTAGTTTTATCTTTTTAAAACATTTTAATAAAATTATATACCATATTTTTTGGACTATAATATGCATCGAACCATAAGACGCACCAAGGTTTAGAGGAGGAAAACAAGGAAAAAAATAGTGGGGTTTTTTGCCTCCGAGGGCTCCCATTTTTGCCTTCCCTGGTATCCAGAAGCACTCTGCGGGCTAAAATTGGGCTTGTTCTTTGCCTCTGAAGGCCTCCATGAGTCCTGTTTTTGCCCTCCCAAGCATCTGGAGACCGAAAACAGGATGTGCTGAGGGTTTGGGAGGCCAAAAATGGGCCCGTATTTGCTCTATAAGACGCACAGACATTTCCACCCACTTTTTGGGTGGGGAATGCGTTTTATAGTCCGAAAAAATACAATATGTGTGTGTGTGTGTGTGTGTACGTATATGTATATTATATTATGTATATATTATATACATATTTTATAAGTTATATATTATGATATAAATTATGTAATGTTATTAAAACTTTTAAAAAGATTTTAAAACTAATACAACTAATTTAATGTAAGAAAGAAAGAAGAAAAAAGGAATGCTGGACAGTATTATGCATTTAGGAAATAGAAATCAAATAGGCAAGTAATGGGGAATACCTGAATTGGCAAGAGCACTTATGAAATTCAGTAACTGATTGCCAACTGATTATGAGTCAGCAGTGTGATCTGGCTGTGAAAAGAAGCGTATGCCATTATAGGCAGAACAGTAAGCTGAATCAATAGTATAATTATGAAATCTCATAAAATAATAGCTTTTATTTTATTTTGTATTATTCTGACCCTTATGGAAAATGACAAACTGGAACAATTTAGAGTAGGGCAACAAAGATGATTAGGAAATAAGACACAACATTCTTTGGAGAGGAAATCTTTAACTTTATAAAAAGCCAGAGAGAGAAAAGAAAGAAAGATAAGCAGGCCAGGATCTATTCCATATCATTCCACAGTGAGGGATTTAAATTATATAAAGACAGATTTTGATTGAAAGCTAGAGAAAATTTCTTAGCAGTCAGAACCAAATAGTTAACTATAGCAATGATTGCCTCCTCTATTTTTGCTGAATGTGTGAATTAGGGGTACATTAATTCACTGGGGCGGGATATTAAATTAAATTCCAAAATTGAGTCCCTTCTAACTTTATGATTCCAAAATATTTTCCATTAAATGAGTCCAACACTATATTTCCTTAACGTGGAGTACCTTTTTTTTCATTCTACAAGAAGGGAGATGCACTTGAAATATCATTTTAATGTAAAGCAACAAATGTATAGAATTAATGCTTAAAGTACTATATTAAGATACACACACACACACACACACACACACACACACACACACACCCCTCACCTACAAACTTTTCCATAGACATTAACTGGATACATATAACATAGAATAATAGAGTTGGAAGGGACCTTGGAGGTCTTCTAATCCAACTTTCTACTCAAACAGGAGACCCTATACTATTTCAGACAAATGATCGTATGGTTTCTTTTTGAAAGCCTCCAGAGATGGAGCACCCACAACTTCTGAAGGCAAGCTGTTCCATTGGTTGATTGCTCTCACCATTAGGAAATTTCTCCTTAATTCTAGGTTGATTCTCTCTTTGGTTAATTCTGAAACTGTGAATCTCACAACCCTTAAAATACCTGAGAAACTGAATAAGGAAAGATTTCTAAATTCTGTTCCAAGGAGCTTAGTAATGTTGCCCATATAAATGAAACATTGAGTTTACAACATTATCCCATTGCTGGAATATTCTATGATGCACTGATATACTATTTAATATATTCGGGACTGGTCAACATACAAGTTGTTGTGAAAAGGATTATTTAAAACTGTGAACTCTAAAACTATGAGAAAGAGAATTCCTAAATAGCAAGCATTTTAAACTTGTAATACAAGGAAAGATTATGCAGAAGCATATGTCTTTAATGAAGGCATACCATATGGTGTGCTATACATTTTTAGAATCTGAATTCTCATTTCTAAGGATTCATTTTCTATATATTGTTCTTTATGTAATTATAAAAGCATATATCCCACCATTGTACCATGGGGGTATATGTATGTGTGAGTGTGTGTGTGTGTGTTTATATATATTTGCATCTCTATTTTCTCAGCTCGAAGATAATTCTCTTAAAAGAACTCTCTCATCCTGTTTTTTCACTGCTCTTGAGGTGAAAACTATAATTTATTGAAGGCCATTAGACTCAAACTTCATACACTCAATAATGATTTTTGTAATTATGCCGAGAAAAGATTGCAAAACCCTTACAGTGAGCTGCTAATTATTCTGAGCCTACAAAAAGAACAATAGATTAAATAATTTGTCTGTATGCACCAGTTATAATGCTTGATAAGAAAAATACATTTAAAAGCAAAATCATGCAGTATTTAATGCTTCTTTGAAGGATTTTGTCTGCATATTAATTAAAATGAATCTTTACACTGTGGATTTATATTAGAGAATTTCAAGGATGAATGTATTGAGAGTATACTGATACTACATGGAATTAAGTGTGTGTATGTATGTGTGTATTATATATACACACACACATACATACACACACATAAAAAGGTCTTTCTGAAACTGGTGATCAATTTTTTTCATGACAAAAATGGCAGTTGCCAAATTTTTAGATTTTTATGGATGTAGAAACATGCAACATGTGCATTTCTTCCTTTTTATTATAGCATTTACTAATATTGTTGATAACTCTAGTCACACTGTATTTTATAATAGAAGATATTTTGTCCATATGTTTCAACTTGTTACTATAGCTCTGTGATACCAACCAAAATCTTAATGCTATTCTCAGTTATGTTGTCCAGTTTTTTATTGCCTGTATTTGTTAAATATTTTGATAATATCGAGATTAGACAATATTACAATTCAGTAGATGAGAAAATTTTATTTGCAATTACAATTTCAAACTTATTTCCTTCTTCATGAAGATGAAGTGAAATTCATAAGCACAATTCGAATAAAGTTTGTTTTAAAAAAAAGAAAAAAGAAAGCCATCATCACACTTAAATTCCAAAGTTAAATCAGAAGTATGAAACTGTAAAGTTTACATTTGGAAAAAATAGTGAATGTTGCACTCTACTAGTTAAAAACAATAAGGTGTCATTTCTAAAATAAGGTACTCGTATCATTATTAAATTAAATAATTATTTAATTAATGTATCAATTTCAATTACATATTTCAATTAACATATTTCATTTTCAATTACATAATCAAAAGTTATTTTAAGCAATATAACTGCTGAAATTCAGCTGTTTTAAAAGTGCATATATTGCCTTCTTTAAAATTGTCAACTATTGGATGATTTAGAGCAAAATTCAGGGAGAGTAAAATATAGTGTACAATATTACAACATGTAATCTATCTGCCTGCCTGCCTGCCTATCTGTCTGTCTCTCTTTCTCTATCTATCTATCTATCTATCTATCTATCTATCTATCTATCTATCTATCTTTCTTTCTTTCTTTCTTTCTTTCTTTCTTTCTTTCTTTCTTTCTTTCTTTCTCCCATTGCTTCCTTGGGAAATAATATCATTTCCAAATGTCTAATAATTAGAGGTAAGAATGCCAAATACATGTAATGTATATCACTGACTGAATATATGAAAGTGATGTCAGGATATGTTTATCTAGTTGTGAGGTTGCTATATGATGTTGTAAATAGACAGCTCTGAATTTAATAGAAACAGCACTGATTTAATTAGATCTTTTCTGAAATCTGGAGGGGAAAAGATGTTTCCCCAGTCTTATCACTGTTGGGCCAAGCTTGAAGTTTGCATCTTGGATTGTTTACTAATTTGCTTTTCAATTAATTTAAATTTTAAACTCAAACATTACTTACTTCTCTCTCTCTCTCTCTCTCTCTCTCTCTCCCTCCCCCCGTCCCCCTCCCCACTCTCTCTTTGCCTCTTAGACCATTAATCTGATTTGCTGATATTGTTGATACAGGAACACCATGCAATGCAGGGAAATAAAAACAAAGCTATTTGCAATGCTTGACAGAATAATTCAGTGAGGTGTAGAATTAGACCATAGTGTGGGAAATGTCTTTTGGTGCCAGGAAAATGCTTCTTGCCGAAGATTAGCTTTGTGCTACTTTTTCCATTTCTTTCCTTTAAGTTTTTAATCACAATTACAGAATGGAGGAGAGATGACATACTCTCCCCCCTACCCACACCTATCCATTAATACAGGATTTTGTTAATTATTATTTTCCAGTCATATAAATATTCATTTACAAATTGCTCTCTGTCTAACACTGTTCACTCTTTGAAACTTCCATAACGTTTAGATGAGCCAACAATGGAATCCGATATAGATAGTTCTTTCTTATGTTCAGCACAGCAGAAAAGAGATAGTATAGTATGATTTTTAATCTTTTTCACTTTTTACAGTACATTTAATTTGGAATGTATAAATGGAAATAAATTAACTATAGCCTACAGCAGTAAACATTTATTTTAATCAGTACAGGCCCAGACAGACAATATTTGGCTGTCTTCTTCTATGCTGCCTCTTCATTTCATTATAAAAAATATTGTTTGATTGGGAGGGGGTTGTGTTAAATTCTCCATAGTTTAATCCATTTCTCTGCATCCTGTCTTGCTTCAAGCCTTTCCTGAGTAAAAGAACAATAATAAACCTCATTATCACTTGAAAATGTAATCTCTAGATCAAAGCTGGCCAGTTTTATTTTATTTAACAAAAGTACTATTACTTGTTTGAGGAATGCTTCCTTATAGTAAATATTTTTTCTCTCTTTTCTACTTTATTAGATTGGAGAAGTCTAATTTTAATTGTGGGGCACTTGATTAATATTCCACTTAAAACAACAACAACAATGTAATCATAATTTACTTCAGTTCAGAACAGAAAGCAAATGTACTTAGCAATCTAACAAACAGTGATTGTGTTTTAAAGATATAAAGATATGAAGCTTTGTGTTTCTATAGTCAATACAGTTAACTAAGACCAGATACAAAATGGAATTTCAGTGCTGATCCCTGGCTCAGTGTAGGCATTCAGATTAAAGCATCTTCAGTAAGATACTGTCTGCTCTTGCTGCTATATTTTATCTAACGTTTAATAACGATCTGCCTTCTGTGACTTAAATCTATTATTCCATATGATACACTTTGGAATGATAGAAAATAGGTCTTTTGTGTCATGAATCTTCAAATTTTTGAACAGTCCTTTTGACCTTCTAACTTTTTTTCCTATGAATTCTCTAGGAATAATTCAGAATAATTTGGTCAATCTTTCATCTTTTTGCCCTTTTCCAAACTTGTTTCAGTTTCTCTCCATTCTTCTTAAAACAACCCCATGAGCTGGCATAGTATTCAGGATAACCTAAAGCAGGACTGAGCGGAATGATTTGAATTTTTTTTTCATTGGTGCAAAATTTATTTATTTATTTATTTATTTGATTTGCCAATTGTTTACAAGATAATAAGTATAAATGTATACATAGTTGTGAATACATGAAATGGTTACATATAAGAAAAATAAAAGAATAAGAGAAACAATAGGACAGGGACGGTAGGCACGTTGGTGCGCTTATGCACGCCCCTACAGGCCTCTTAGGAAAGGGGTGAGGTCAATAGTAGACAGTCTAAGGTTAAAGTTTTTGGGGTTTGGGGAAGAAACTACAGAGTCGGGTAGAGTATTCCAGACATTGACCACTCTATTGCTGAAGTCGTATTTCCTGCAATCAAGTTTGGTGCGGTTTACTTTGAGTTTGTATCTATTGTGTGCTCTTGTGTTGTTATGGTTGAAGCTGAAGTATTCATTGACAGGTAGGACATTGCAATGTATGATTTTGTATACCATGCTTAAGTCAGACCGAAGACGGCGTAATTCAAGGTTTTCTAGTTCTAGAATTTCAAGTCTGGTGGCATAAGGTATTCTACAGCAGAGTAGAGAGTGGAGAACTCTTCTTGTGAAATATTTCTGGACTTTCTCAATTGTGCTAATATCAGATACGTAGTGTGGGTTCCAGACTGATGAACTGTATTCGAGTATTGGTCTAGCAAATGTTTTGTATGCTCTGGTTAGTAGTGTGATATTACCAGAGAGAAAAGCTACGTAGGATTAGGTTAACAACTCTTAATGCCTTTTTGGCTATGTAGTTGCAGTGTGCTCTAGCACTTAGATCATTAGAGGTGAGTATTCCAAGGTCCTTTATAGAGCTTGGGTCATCAACAAGATCTTGACTATTCAGCTTGTATTTTATTTTCTGATTTTTTTGCCAATATGTAAGACAGAGCATTTATTTGTTGAGATTTGAAGTTGCCATTTGTTTGACCATTTGGATACATAGTCAAGATCTTTTTGTAGGGTAGCAGTATTGTCTGTGGTATTGAACAGCTTTACATCATCAGCGAAGAGAACGCAATTGCTCTTAATATGATCACAGAGGTCGTTTATGTAGAGTATGAAGAGAGTTGGTCCTAGAACACTGCCTTGGGGAACACCACTATTGACAGGTATTGGATTTGATAGGACGCTCCCGATTTTGACCATTTGTTGTCTGTTTGACAGGAATGCTTCTATCCAGTTATTCAGTTGTCCAGAGATACCATAGAGATTTTATTTTTAGGAGTAGTTTGTCGTGTACCACTGAATCAAAGGCTTTACAGAAGTCTATGTAGATTGCGTCTATTGTTTTGCCCTGGTCGAGTTGTGTCGTCCATATGTTTTTGCAGTGTAAGAGTTGCAGATTACAGGATAGTTTTTTCCTGAAACCAAATTGTTTATTGGAGAGTAGGTTATTTGTCTCTAAGTGAAGGATGATGGATTGGTTAATAATTGATTCCATGACTTTACAGGTGACGCAGCATAAGGAGATTGGCCTGTAGTTTTCAACTAGGCTTGGGTCTCCCCTTTTGAAGATGGGGATGACTGTGGCTTGTGACCATAGGTTAGGCAAGGAGCTGGTTCTGAAAGATTTTTCAAAGATTATGCTTAGAGGTTTGGCTATGGCAGTGGATAGCTTTCTTAAGAAGTAGGCACATATTCCATCTGGTCCAATAGATAGAGATGGTTTGAGGTTGCGTATTGCTTTTTCAACATTGTCTTCTGTGAAATCGATATGTATTAGATCATTGTTGTTATCTGTGGTACGGCTAGGAAATATTGGGCATGATCCATTGCTGTTTACAAATACTGAGCCGAAGAATGTGTTAAAGATGTTGGCTTTAATGGTGTCGTCGTTGCAGTCTTTACCATCAGGTCCTATCAAGGGAGGGATGGACCTTGAGTCTTTTAGTTTGTTGTTTACAAAATTGTAAAAAGCGCGGTGGAATTGGTGCTTAGAAGGTTTTCCTCTTGTTTAATGTGATAATTGGTGCATTCGGTCTTTATCTGGTGGCATAGATTTTTGTATCGGTTTTTGAAATTGGCAACGTGACCAGATTTGTTTTTCCGCCAGAGTGATCTCTTTTTGGATTGAAGTTTCCTTATTGATATGGGTAATCTGCTTTTTGTTTTGTTTTGGGAGTTGTTGTTGGTACATATAGTTTGATGACTCTTTTGACTTCAAGTAAAAATATGTTATAATGGTCTTCAACGGTATTGCATCCAGTGAATAGAGATTGCCAATCAAGGGATGAGAGATCGTTGTCTATAAGATCATAGTTGCCTTTTTGAAGTTACAATAGGGGATTACATCATTGTGGTGATTTTTGTGTGGATGTATGTTGAGACAAAAGTCGATCATATTGTGGTCACTACTGGAAAAGGGTTCTTTAGATTGTATTCCGTAGATTAGGTTCAAACTGTTGCAGAAGATGAGATCGAGGCAGTTGTTTAGTCTAGTGTTGTTGGTTACTAGTTGTTCCAGTCCCAGATTTGTAATAGCATTGTAGAAGGTTGTGTGTATGATTTCAGTTGTACAATCATTTAGGTCCAGTTAATATGAGGTAGATTGAAATCACCAAGAAGGATAAAAGGGTATGGGCAGGATGCAGCCCATGTTAGTAATGTATTTAGCTTGTTTACATGTTCGATGTCATAATCAGGTGCTCTGTAACATAGTAAGAATCGAATTGTGATATTTGAGGATAGTTCACAGATGATGGTTTCAGGAAGGGCAAACTCCTGGGTAACTTGGATATTTTTAGATGTAAGGATTTTTTATAGAATATAGCAACTCCACCTCCTCGACGATTTTCACGATCTGATCTGTAAACATGATAGTCTCTTACTGTGGTAATGGAGTTGGGGAGAGATGCATTGAGCCATGTTTCACAGACAAATATAATGTCGAAGTTAGCCATATTTAGGAGGATGAGAAATTCAGGTATTTTATTCACGAGGCTTCTTGCATTGAGTAGTTTGCATTTAAGGCCGGCAGTAGTTGGAATTGAGGTAGTTGGGCGTGACGTGCCTAGTCTTGGGTGATGGTGGATGGGTTGAGGTAGGGTTGTGGTTGAGGGTAAAAGCTGAGTATTGGGTTGAGTGGTTTACTTTTGATACAGTCAGCATGGTAGTCAATGTACAGGTCCTTCTCTCCATTATCTAGACGGTTTTTGAGTTCGATGCGGAGTGCACGGGAGCGGGCACGTTGCTGTATGGTTAGGTCAGGGCGCAACGGAGGTTCTTATGGATGGTGTTGGTTTTGGCGAGTGAGTTTATAGTATAAATGAATTTACGTTTGCTTGATTCATTTTTGCAAATGACCCTGCACAAGCGTGGGGCCACAGAGCCATCTCTATTTTTGAGCTCTCGGTCAATGCGGGAAATGTCAAGTATTTCATCAGCGGAGATGGTTGATGCTTGATAATTTCTGATGATGTTTCGGACAGTTGAGATGTCATCATTGACATTGATGTCTTCTAGACCAAATAAGATGGCGTTTGGGCGTTTCCGCTCACGCTCAAGGGCTTCTCTGATGAGAATTGGGATATCAATATTTGTCTGGGTTGTGTTTATTTGTGGATTGGGTTGTGGATTGGATTGTGGTTGATTGGTAGAGATGTGGTTAGTAGCTATTGGATGTTCAGGTTTTTGCGTTGTGTCCTTTTTTTCAAGGTTGGATATTCTTTCTTTTACGGCGTCCAGCCTTTTTTGGAGCCCTATCCTGCTGCTGTCTCATTCAGTTTGCAGCCAACCATTAGAACTTAAAAGATGTTTTTGTAATAGTTTCTATTCTGTTCTGTTCTGTTCTGTTCTGTAGTATTCTGTTCTGTCTTGTCCTATTATTCTCAGTCCATTTCTCTTTCACTCTAAATTTTATTTCTCTGCTTCAGAGTTTCAGCCAGTTTTGTGTCATCAACCAAATAAGCATTCTTTGTTGAGACAGCTTTTCATTCATATCAATAGTAATAGTGATAATGATAGTGATAGTAATAATGATTTAAGATCTGTGCTTTATAATTCACAAATATCAGTGTCAGTTATATAGCGTCACTAGTAGTTATTAGTTTCTTGGATCCTACCCACCCCATCCATTTTGACAATTCTTTTCCATTATCATTTCTCAAAGTTAAAACACAAAAGTTTAGCCAAACCATAAGCAAATACCTTTAGTACCTAAAGGACAATTCATTTAAACTTGTTTAAATACATACTGTATATATTTCCTCTTGAAGTTTTTGTTAGTCTCAGATTTCAAGCTTGCCTTTTCATAGTTTTCTGATAGAAACATATTTTGGACCCAAATATGGATCCAAATAAGAGTTAAAATGCTTTGTTTTATTAATATCTCACCCTGGGCAGTGGTTTTTCAACTGTTATATTTTGTTTTATTTTTTAAACATATATTATGGAACACTTATTGTTATTTTTAGCTTCCTTCACTAATCTCAATCTATTCTGAGGCAAAGGGTTTTTTCCCCAACAGATGTTGGTATAATTAAAGTCATCCATTGCTATTGCTTCATATATTTTGGGGGAAAAAATCTTCATTTGCTTTTGGAAGTTATCATGTGCATTTGCTTCTTGACTGAGCAGGAAATAGTAATCCCCAACGACAGTTTTGCTATTATTTGTCTGCATCTTTACTTGTTTTCATTGAGATGCTGTCTCTAATATTGCCATGTTCATTCACTTGGATTTTTGAGATGGACTAGATACTTTCAACATATAGAGTAATTTCCTTACCTTTGTATTTGTTCCTTTTGAATAAAAATTCAATTATCTTTCAATGGTACAATTACCTAATAATTCAGAAATGTCACAAACAGTTTAGAAACATCCCTTGCTTCAGGTTTATAGGTTTGATCCAGAGCTCTATCACAAATAAGATAGCTAACAGTATAAGAAAATAATTGTGATATGTATTGGTAGTAATTATTACTTCAAAATTGCTAATTCTCTGACCTCAAAGTAACACACTTTATAATGAAATATTAAAAACTATAGAAGACCTGAAAATATTTTATAAAATATAATGAAGCAACTGAGGATAAGAAACACAAAGAATTCTGGGAAAGCAATATTTAGAAAATGAATTAGTAATCTGCTTCAGTTCCTGTCTAAACAAACAAGATAATTGCTATTACTGAGGCAAGATGATGAAATAATGTGAAATAAAATTGAAGCAGCTCTTTCAAATTAAAAAGGAGGCAGTGAAGAATTCATAAGATGTAGAGTTGTAATTGCAGGAATGTTCCAATCTCGGATGACAAACCTCAGATAAAGAATGTTTACAAGCAAATACAACTCAGGTAAACAAAGCCACTAATCTAAAGGAGGATTAGAGAGAGGAAGTAAACATATGTTAGACTTTAACTAGAGATAATTAATTGTATGGATTACTGTGCTAAACAGTAACCAAAGTTAAGCAGTAACCAAAGTTAACCAGTGATGGAGGATAACTAAAAATGTGTATAAATGCAAGACTAGACTCCAATAAAGATCATCATGATTCAGTTGTTCATGATCAAACAACTTGACTGCCTCGTCAATACAACATGTGGCGCATGAACAGGGACCCTCTTACTTCGTCCGGCAAGGATTTGGTGCACCTTCAACCCTTTGTGGTTTCTTCAACCTTTTGGTTTCTGTAAGTATGGGGTCTTCGCTTTCTGAGGAACAAAGGAAGCATGTAGATGAATTAGGCTATTTGTTGAAGAAAAATAATACCGAGGTACCACAGAGAAATCTCTTAAGGCTGGTCCAGGAGATTGCAGCTCAGTGCCTATAGTACCCAGAAAAGGGGTCTTTAAAATTAACTGATTGGGAACGTATTGGGAAAACATTGCATACTGAACCTCGAGCAAAAATAGAAGTTTTGCATGTGTGGCATTTATGTAGGCATGCAATTGAAAAATTTGGTCACAATGAACTTTCTCTTTTAACACCTCCACCTTCACATTATACTAATGCTGTCATTTGTCCCCCTTCTTCACCTGAATATATGTCTTCAATTCCCTCAGCTCCTGCAGATACAGAGCAAAAGCCTCCTGACTCTATTGTTCAGTCTTCTTTTCAGAAAATGGTAGTGACTTGTAAAAGGGATGCCTCTGTCTCAGGAACAGAACTTGCAGAATTACTGTCTGTTTGTCCAGTACAATATCGTCCTGGTCAGGGGCCACAGCTTGGACTGCAAGTAGCAGAATGGGAGGGTCTGCCTTATCAGATCTTAAGAGAGTTAAAAAAAAAGGCAGTTACAGACTATGGGATTAGTGGTAATTTTACAAGAGGACTTGTAGAAGGAATAAAAAATGGTTATACAATGATCCCTGAAGATTGGAAGCAAATATTTCGCATGATTTTAACATCCATGCAATATGTGGTTTGGGAGAGTGAATATATGAGACATGCTCAAGCTGCTGCTTTAGGAGGGGGAGGAGCATATACACTTGAGCAGCTATTTGGTTCTGGACCATTTGGTACAATTCCTACTCAAGTTGTTCTTCCTCCAGCTACGTTAACTATTGTTTCTGAATGTGCCTTTCATGCTTTCCTTAAGGTACCCCAAGCTGGAGAACCTAGAGCAAATTTTTCAAACATTCGACAGAATGCCAATGAGCCTTATGCTGACTTTGTTGAGAGTCTGTCCAAAGCAATTAGACAGCAGTTTGATCATCAGGAAGCTGCTGGTGAACTTCTTCACCAGTTAGCTATTGCAGATTGTAAAAGAGCTTTACAGCCGTTAAAGGCTACTGCTCATTACACTCTGGCAGATATGCTGCGAGTCTGCCAGGATATTGGATCACAAACTTATAAAATGCATATGTTAGCAGCTGCTATTCAGAAAGGACAGCGACCAATTGGTAACTGTTTTAAGTGTAAGAAGCCTGGCCACTTTCAGAAGGACTGTCATTCTACACCTTCTATGCCTCAGAATTGTCCTTCTAAGAAGTGCCCTATTTGCAAAAAGGGATTTCATTGGGCCAATCAATGTCGGTTTCAGTCGGGAAACTTGCCAATGGGTGTGGCACCCACCCAGAATCCAAAGCATGCCTCTCCCATCACTCTGACTCCTCCAGCAGTCTCTCTCACTCATACCCAGCCACAGCCGGTAGCGCTGGGATCGATTTAATCACTCAAGAGGAAATTGAGTTTAAATTTCCCATGGAAGTTAAAATAGTTCCATCTCAATTTAAAGGTCCTCTTCCTTCGGGATTAGTTGGCTTAATTTTGCCTCGTTCTTCTGCACACAAAAAGGGCTGTTTTGTTGTGCCTGGGGTAATAGATTCAGATTACACTGGTATCCTCATGATTCAGATTTGGGTGAATCTTCCTCAAGTTCTTCCTTCTAATTCTTCTGTTGCTCAATTGCTTCTTCTTCCATATGAAAATCCATCTCCTGGTATAGGTAATCGTGGGGATGCAGGATTTGGATCAACTTCTTTATCTGTAGGCTTACTTCATCAGCTGAACTCCTTTCGTCCTTTGTTAACGCTCTTCCTTAATAAACAACCATTTCAAGGGTTATTGGATACTGGAGCCGATGTTACTGTCATCTCCTCGTTACAGTGGCCAGTACAGTAGCCAAAAACGACAGTTTCTTCATTGTGGGGAATAGGAGGTTCTACAGCTGTTTGGCAGAGTGTTCAAGAAATTAATGTTACAACATCTGCTGGTAAGTCCTTTTTCCTACAACCATACATTCTAGATATTCATACTAATATTTGGGGCCATGATATCCTTTCTCTTCTTAATGCCCATTTGATTCTTGATGATGGCTCTTCCTCTTAAATGGCTCTGTTCTACGCCGGTTTGGGTGGAACAATGGCCATTATCAAGGGAAAAACTTGCTGCTTTACAACAATTGGTTCAAGAACAATTGGCTGCTGGTCATATAGAACCTTCTGCTAGTCCTTGGAATACTCCTGTTTTTGTTATAAAAAAGAAAAATGGGAAACATAGAATGTTGCACAATTCCTCCATTCCAAGTCTTCCTGAATTACAAGTACAGAAATCATATACATTAGTACAATGGCAAAAATTACTTGGCATTATTAATTGGGCACGCCCATTCTTCTACATTACAACTGGTGATATGTTGCCCTTATTTCAGTCTTTGAAGGGAGCACAATCACCAGGCGATCTAGTTGTATTAACTGGTCCTCAAAGAACATACCTTCAAGAAATATTGAATAAGTTTAAGCATCGATATGTGGACAGGATAACATCCTTAACAATAGGACTTTGCTTAGCTATTCTTCCCACTACACCCTTACCCACGGGATGTCTTTATTCTAATGCGTCCCCGCAAGCGGTCAACATTCATGAATGGATTAATTTGTCAGCTACTCCGCCTAGAAACATTTATCCTTATCAATCAGCATTAGAGGATTTGATTATTTAAGGTCGTAAACGAGCCTTACATCTTACAGGACAGGATCTCATTAGCATAGCTTTCACTCGTACAAAAGTTGAACATGAGCATTTGATGATGATTTCAGAATCATATCAGATAGCCTTTTCTCAATATGTGGAAACTTGTTGTATTCTTTACCCAAGGATCCTAGAATAGTGGTTACTACTACTTTAAATCGGCCTTTTCTTCCATTTTTGTGCGAAATCCTATTTCTAAAGCTCTTACAATCTTTACTGATGGATCACCTACAAGGGGTGTGGTTGTCTGGCAGATTCAACAACAATGGTATTCTAAATTTACTGCCACACAGACTTCAGCTCAACGTGCTGAGCTGGCTGCTGTGATTTTGGCTTTACGATTGTTCAATGACCAACCTATTAACTTGATTGTTGATACTCAATATGTATATTTAGCTATGCAATCTCTTCCCTTTTCTTATTGTGCTCTCTCTTTGGATAAGAATTTGTTATCCTTGTTTTTATCTTTAAAGAATAGTTTGGAAACTCGCTTGTATTCTTTGTATGTAGAACACATTCGAAGTCATACTCCCTTTACTAATGCCTTGACTGAAGGAAATCGGAAGGCAGATGAATCCTTAAAGGATGTTGCATCTTTGTTTGCTGATCCTGTTGCTAGTCATTCTTATTTTCATCAAAATGCCAAATCGCTTGCAAAGCAATTTAAAATTTCATTATCTCAAGCCCGGGATGTTGTCCGTGCTTGTCCAGCTTGTCAGCAACTGGCAGTTCCCTTTCCAATGGGTGTCAACCCATGAGGAACCCAAGCTAATCAAATTTGGCAAATGGATGTAACTCAATTTTCAACCTTTAAGCCATACTGTTATCTTCATACGTCTATTGACACTCATTCACACTTCCTTTGGGTTACTGCTTCAAAACATGAACGTACTTCAGATGTTATTTCTCATTACCTATCCTCTTTTGCTGTAATGGGTCAGCCTTCTCAGTTTAAAACTGACAATTGCCCCGCTTATATTAGTAAGGAATTTCAAACCTTTTGTCAGAAATGGAATATTACTTTAGTGCACGGAATTCCTTACAACTCTCAGGGTCAAGCTATAGTTGAGCGAGCTCATCGTAGTTTTAAGTCATTGTTTCAGAAACAATTACAAACTGAGTCTGGCCCTTACCATCTGCGAAAGATTCAAAATCTCATTGCTGTAGCATTATATACTTGGAATTATTTAACCTTTTTAGATTGTCTTGCAGACTCACCTGTTAATTTGCATTTTCGAACTACTGAATCTTTAGCAAGGCCTTTGGTAAAGTATCGCCAAGCTCCAGATCCAACCTGGAAAGGCCCTACACCGCTGATCACCTGGGGTCGTGGTTATGCCACTGTGGAAGATCCTTCTACTTGACAAGCAGTGTGGGTTCCAGTGCGCTGTATTCGTCTGTATCATGGCATGGCATCAGGGCCTTCACAGCCCGATTCCAGATTTCAATCTTCATCTGAACATGGAAGTCTGTCTTCCAAGGTCGACGCGCCTGCAACCCATCACTTGGGGCCAGGTTAAATCTACTACATATCAAGCTCAACAACAACTGCAACAGGCCTCATTACCTCAGACTCCTGAAAATCTTGCTGCTGTTTTTGCTATTATTACTGCTAACTCTGTTACCATTTTACTTTGTATTTTCTTGTTATGGTTAATGGTATTTCTGCTCAAAATGACACTTTTGTGGTTCGTCTTAACCCTAATTTGTGGGTTCGTCATGCCCAATACATGTTTATGACCCATGGCACAAATATTACTTTATACTATGAGCCCCCAATGGCATTTGGACAAATTTCTTTTACCCCTAACTTGATCGTGTCTTCTACATTTATTGTCTCACAACTACAATCTATTTCACACTCCTGGCTATTTTCTACACCCCCTATGCAATTGAATTCTGTCCGTTGGCGTTACTTGAAAGTTAGTCAATTTTCAAGGGGTCTGTGTTTCTGTTGTCACGCTAAACACACTTGGCTTCATAATTGGTCTGATTATGATGCTGCTCAGCACATATTTAAAAAGCTAGGGAATTATAGTTATTGCTCTGACTACTATTGGTTGTCAGGTACCTTTAATTCTTCTTTGCATGGAATTAATATAGCTCCTGATATGTATCCTGACAATTTTCCTATTTTTAATGCCTCTGATCAATCTAATACAGGATTGATATGCACTGGTTGGCAGCTTAAGGATCCTAATATGTGGTTCTTTTTTGATAAATATGCTACTAATGTTCATCCTCAGAATTATCAATGTGCAACTATAGGTTATTTTACTCTACCTGTTCAAATAGGTACACTCCCATCAACTCGACAGCGGCTTTCCTCTTTGGGGCCTACATGTAATGATGAAGTCATTATTGATACACAATTGTCTTCTGGTTCTACATTTGGCCGTGCATTGGCAGGGGCCGTTACAGGAGTCCTTACTCTAGGCTCTTATCCTGGCATAATTGCTCAAGAAAACAGACGATCTATTCTTGGTCTCACCTGCAGACTTGAAAAATCCATCAATGCTACCGCTGCCATTATTCGTGATTTGCAGCATGAAATAGAAGACTTAAATCAAGATGTCTTACAGCAGCGTTTTGCCATAGACTATCTTTTAGCCCGTCAGGGAGGGTTCTGTACGTTAGTTGAATGTGCTGTGCATTTTCATTCTTTGAATAAAACTATTGAGGATGAGCTTGCCAATTTACAATCATACATTCAAAATAATATCCATGCTCATTACTCACCTTTTGAGTGGCTAACCAATTGGCTCCCTGATTGGTCTTAGCTCAGACAGTTTTTCTTTTATGCTATAATTATTATTATTGTACTAATTGCAACTTGTTGTTTTATTCAATGTATTCCAAATTTATTCGCATTGTTTCGTCCTGCTTCCCTCTCTTAATCCTCTACAATTGCGATACATTCATAAATCTTTGAATCCTCCATTTAAAATAAAAAACGAGGATATGTAGAGTTGTAATTGCAGGAATGTTCCAATCTCGGGTGGCAAACCTCAAATAAAGAATGTTTCCAAGCAAATACAACTCAGGTAAACAAAGTCACTAATCTAAAGGAGGATTAGAGAGAGGAAGTAAACATATGTTAGACTTTAACTAGAGATAATTAATTGTATGGATTACTGTGCTAAACAGTAACGAAAGTTAAGCAGTAACCAAAGTTAACCAGTGATGGAGGATAACTAAAAATGTATATAAATGCAAGACTAGACTCCAATAAAGATCATCATGATTCAGTTGTTCATGATCAAACAACTCGACTGCCTCGTCAATACAACAATAAGAGATGTCAGAAAAGGCAATGCTACAGTCATACAACCACTCCAGAAAATGTTATGAAAATGAAGCAGCTTCTGTAGAGACTCCTTGTCAGGCTATGAGGCATTTTAATTTAAAATTTTTAAAAATGTTCAAAAAAACTCCAATGGCATGGTTCTTTTTTAAAAGGAAATTGAATTTTGTGAAGGGGAAAGAAAAACTCTTTAAGAAGATTTCTTTTCTCCACCAGATTGACTTATACATTAACATCCATTGGGATCTTGGGGAGGGGGAGATAACACCTACACTTGAGTAGCTTGTGTGATCTTTTATTTGATCTCCTTCCTTTTCCTTCATTCAGGAGTAGAAATGACTCTTCCATTTATGCTTGGGTCAAATTGGAACTCACTATGAATACGTATTTGGAAGAGAAATTACACTTTTAGTGCACATGATATTCATATGAATGTGAAAGAAAACAGTATAATTTCAGCCTCTAGAAAGCCCCATCATCAATATTATGTCATTTTACTATAGTATAATTACAACCTCATATCTAGATCATTCAACATTTTTCTTCTATCTCTTTTTCCCATGTATATAAATATCTCACTACGGTTGAGCATGAAATAGAAACACTGTGGGCGAGGGGCTTAGAATTTGAAACAAAGCAGCTCAATTTGGTATATTTATTTAATGTCTTAAGAGTTCTTTAGACAGAAGAAAGTCAAAACTTCATGAGTATTCTGATAGAATAAAAGTTGAAAATTCTCTGCTCTGGCTAAAAGAAAAAGCTGAAATGATATGTTAAAGGGGAAAAGGGAATGTGAAAGAAGTTTCTTGTTCCCTCTGCTTTTGTCCTGTGATTTTTAAAAAAGTTCATCCATTGCATGTTAGTACTAAGCACTAAATACCATATACGCTCTAGGTAAACTTTATATGGTTTTTTTTTAAAGCCTTTACAAATTATCAAAGAAAACAGTAGAACTAGCCATGACATAATTGCTTTACAGTACAAAAGTGGCCATAGAGTTGAATACATCAAGAGAAGTATTGCATAGGCCTTTTTTTTTTTTGAATTGACTAATTTGACTGTTCACCTTGCAGAACACAATATTTGCATTTCCTATCTGAAATCTGAATAGAATAACTGTGTCTATAATGCATAAGACTGCACAGTTCACATTTCTGAATCTGACCCCATTATTCCATTTTATTGCAGTCAATGGCAATAAATATGGTAGTGCTGTTTATTTTTCATTGGCTGCGTTGTATCGATAGATTTTTTTTTAAAGAATACCACAAGCGGATTGTGGAATGTCAAAACACTTGAAAAAATGTTGAACAAAGTTTGGAACAAATGGATTGTTTTTGTTCGTGCATGGGATAAAACCTGAAACATTCACAAAACATTCAAAGCAGCTATTTTAAGTCTGAAATACTTATCAGAATTAGGAAAAAAGTCAAAATGTTGACCAAATGGTATAAGATGGAGAGCCAATTAGTGGCAGTAGTAAGGCACCAAGCTAGAAACCAGGAGACAGTGAGTTCTTGTTCCAGGTTCCACATCAGGTCAATTGTTCACTGTTATCCCTAGGAAACAAGCAATAGCAAACCACTTCTGAAATCTTCCCAAGAGAACTGCATTTTCTTGACCAGCCCAAGAGTCCATATTTCCAAGAGTCCACATTGACTTGAAGGCACACCTCTCTTTGAGAACTGATGTTAATACATCAAACTTCATAGAAATAGAGATAGCAAACCATTTAGAATTCATTTAGTTAACGTGTTATGCTATCACATGACTCCGTGTCATATTCTTCAAATGTTTCCTTTTCCATGATATTATTTTTTCAGTGGTCTTGTCTGAGGTAGAGCATATAATTGAAATGTACAACTGTACTGTGACAAATGTAATCATATGATAGAATTATTTCAGAGCAGGAAATTGAAGCAAGTTAGACGGTTTTTTGGCCAGTCAGCTAATCAGGACAGATTTGACAGGCTAGCTATGACAGCACAGATAATTTCATAGATTGGATATTAACCAATTTGAGAATGTGGATAGCAGGAGCCAACATTTATGATGCCATTGTAAGGCTTCTGATCTTTAGGAATTCTCAGTGTAATCTTTTTGACTTCACCTAGTATAAAAACCCAGAAGCTGAATACAAGGAGAGTCTCCTATATAGAAATTACTCACCTCTCATCCACCCTGATAGAAGTTTGTTGTGAAGACTGCAATTTTTATTTCTTTATTCCTTTAAATTATATTTATACCTTTTTTATTTTTTTAAAATAGTCCAGACTGGATTGCCTCAGATTAGGAATAAAATGCTATAGTCATTTAAGGCATAATATATCTATCTTTCAGCATAGTGTGTCAATACATGTTTGTTTGTTTGTTTGTTGGATTTATTCAAGCCAACCCAACTCCAAGAAGACTCTGGGTGGCATATAGTAGGTCTAATATATATATAAAACAAAAGCACATTAAAAACTACATTATTTGCCAAACACATTATTGGTGTATTTGGCAAATGTATACAGTCTTGTTTTTGATTGATGAAACTGCTTTCATGTTGAATAACTTTTCTTTCAACAACATAACCTAGCATACCCTAAAACAGGGGTGTGAAACTCAAGGCCTAGGGGCCAGATTTGGCCCACGGGGTACTTAGATTTGGCCCACGGGGCCACCCTGGGAACAGCAAAGGACCAGCCCACAGTGCCTCTGCCAGAGAAAACAGGCTTCTTGAGTTCTGTTTTTGGCTGTGACAACCTCCCGCAACCCTCTGCTAGCAAAAACAGAGTTCCTTTTTCTCTAACAGAGGGTTGCAGGAGGCCGTCACGGCCAAAATGGAGCTCGGGAGCCTGTTTTCTCTGGCCAAGTGCTCGGGCCACCCCAGGTGCCCCCAACATGAGTGATGTTGAGCTGGGCATGCACACCCCAGCCCCTGAGATCAAAGACAACCCTGATGTGGCTCTCAATGAAATCGAATTGACACCCCTGCCCTAAAGAAATTACTTTGTTTTTAACACACACATCAAGCTACACACTTCTTACAATGCACTAATCCCGTGATGGTGAATCTATGGCACAGTGCCAGAGGTGGCACACAGTGCCCTCTCTGTGGGCATTTGAGCTGTTGCCCCAGCTCAGCTCTGCCGTGCATACACGTTGCATGCCTTCCACCAGCCAACTAGTCTTCGGGTCTCTGCCGTGCATTTGCAGGGGGTGGGGCACATGCTGGGGGCGGGGCACATGCATGGGAATGCACGGCACAGCTGAGGCACTTGGTGCTGAAAAGGTTAGCTATCACTGGACTAATCTATTAACTTGCAGTTTCTTTTTTTAAGTCCTTATGAAAGAGCTAATCATCCTCCCATATATAATCTAGTTCTAATTTTTCTGTCAATGCCCAAAGCAACAAGTCATCTAATATTAGGATATAGGTTGGATGCCATAAAGCTGACAAGATGAGAGTATTTCTTCCTATTTGTTTGCTAATGAACAATATCCATACTCATTTCTATGTATTTATAGGAGCTTTCACCTGCTTTAATTATATGTATGGACCTCAAGCAATGTAATTTTTATAGACTGCACCAATGTAATTTTTATAGACTGCATATTTGTATTTGTATGGTTTATATGACGTAGAATTTCTGTCATCTCTCTCTTCACCACCACCACCCATATTCTCTGCATTTATCAGGATGAACAAACGGTTCTTCATGTAGCTATGAATATAATTGCAGATTAGAACTTCTTCTGCATCTTAGCTGTAGCTAGCTATCTCTTGATTTAATATTTGAGACTAAGGTTAAATTTTGAAAGAGCTAGGTGCTTGCGTTCCAATCATAATGTTGGTTCAGCTTGTTTTCATCACACTAGATGCCGATTAAGTTACTGATTTCATAATTATAATTTAGCACATTAGAATTGATAATAAATGTTGTCTCACCAAAGCTAAATAATTATTATATAGAAACACAGTTTTTCTTTCGGTTGATGTATTAAAACAGAAGTTTGCGAATAATGTATTATTCAGGATTTTTTTAAAAAAACCATTGTAGCAATTTGTTCTATGTTTCCTACCACTTACAGAATTATTTGTGAATCAGAATATTTGATTTTTTTAAACCATTTCTATCTATGCCTTATCAAATGTACAAAGACTACAACGCACTAGCAGATAAATGCTTTTGTCAGTTACTTCCTGCTTCAAAAGAGTGGGGCAGGGTCCTATAACTTTACTGCTAGTTATATTCATTAACCAATTTCTCTTTATAAATACCTAAATATAATTAGTGCTGTGTTCTCAAATTAGTGAGATGTTTACTTTAATATGTAGTCAATTAAGATTCCAGAAATTGCCATGAACTGTGAATCTTTATAACCCAGAGTGAAAATGATTCAGAGAAAGGAGTTGGATTTTATGGAAGAAAGACACAATGGAAATAGTTAATGGGAAAGGGAAATGAAGGACAAAGTATTAATGATTGAGGAAATAGCATTCAATGGGGCAAGGGCATTTCAGCAGCAGAATAGTAATTAACAATCCCTGGGAACTATTAGTGAAATCTAAAATACGCTACCATTTTTAGGAAAGAGGAAATCTAATGCTCTGAATTAGTCCTTTCAATACCCTGTAGAGTGAAAAATTTGTGAACTCAGGGGCTGAGTTTTGGATAAGTGTGATAGGATACTTGTCAGTTCCACTAGGTACACTAGATCAGGAAATCAATTACTAAGGAAGGCTAAAGCTATTTTATTGAAAATCCCGCAAATCTGATGGTGCTATACTTCCTCTCCATTCTGTAAATGAAACCTGAACTCAGGTAGCTCAATAGTGTTTCTGTATAGGACAGGCAAAGACTTTCAGGGAGAAGCAATGTTCAATCAACTTTCTCACATCTGTAGTTTTTTCAATAATCAGTGATGAGCAGAGCATTTGACTTCACGCTTCCCACAAGTATAAAATCATACTGTAATTCCCAAATGCTGTTCTTTGTCTGACCTCCAGCCAGAGTTCTGCCAGACACATACTCTGGCATGCATAATAAACTTGATCTTCTGTAGTTTTTGCATTCTTGCTATATTTTCCATTCTATAAGGAATAGAAGCATTATTCCAATCACCCAGCACAGATACTGTCTTCATATTTGTGTTAAACAAACTGCATGGCCATTCCATAGTTGGCTGTGGAATGGCTGTTGCAACTCATCCATATTTTAATATTTCTCCAGTTACTCTTACACTTTCAGCCTTAGCATGTTTCAACATTGTCACAGCATTTATCTGCCTAATATCTTAAGAACCAGGCAGCATGGAAATAAATGTATTATTTTATTTTCATTCTTTTTTTTTTTTTTTGAGGGGAGGAGGCTAACATATGTAGCATTTATTCCTTATCATGTCACTATCATTCAATTAAAAAATCTTGAGTTTTCCTCATTTTCATTTCCATTTTTCTAAAGATGCATTATAAAAAAATGGTCTATCTCACATTTTGTACCACTCATTACTGCTATATCAGTAATGCAAGAATACCAATTCTTGTATTCTTCTATCATAAACAATCAATTCCAATATGCTTTTATTCTTTATTTTCTGTGTGTAGGCATTCAAAACAAAAAGACAGTTTTTGTGCTGATATCTACCAATCACCATTCTCCTTCCTTCTTGTATCATCTCTCTCTCTCCCTCCCCCCCATCCCATTTCTACCCAGCTTTTCATGTCACCTAATGGAACAGTTTTCCCCTTGGATCTCATTAATTCAAAATGTTGCATCATTTTCCCCAAACCTTATTAACATTTACTGGAGTGTAACACACAGCAATCATCAAACTATGGGTTCTTACTTTCATATACACTTGCAACAACCTCACACTTTCTGACTTAAGTTTTAGCCTTTTTATTCATTTTCTCACATGCATTCATCACCTCCATTCCATAAAATCAGAGTCTTACATTCCTCAAATATTAGGATGCAATTCTTAGGTAGAGCTTTTCTTATCAAGGTGGACAGTTGTGACTGAATTATCCTGCCTCTCAGCTTTAATGGAGCAGGAGTTATTTATGTAATGTGAGCTAAAAATATTCTTGAGAAGAGGTTGGGGTTTTTTTGTAAAAAGAAATCCATCTACTTTTCATTTAGCTTCTTTGCTTCTTAAATACTAAATTCAAGATTTCTCTGGAAGGAAACATTTAAGAAAAGCCTCTTTTGTAAAGCACAGATAATATTTTAAATGTAGACAGCCTTTTCAGAAGAGAGGATAATAAATGCATATGGAAAAGCATACTTTTTTTAAAAAAATGAGCTTGTATTTCAGCAGCAACTCATTTTCACCTAATCACCATCCCCATTTTTAAACTAAAGGGAAGAGAAACTGAACTAAATTTCTGTAGCAAAAGTTCTGAAAGCAATGAAATGAAGCATTTAGAAAAGGAACACTGCTTATCCCTTAATTACTTCTCTCCCTGGTTCCTAGTTTGGCATTTCAAATGCATGCGTACCAGAAGGTTGTTGCTGAGTTGAAAGATATTCCTAGAATCTGAGACAATTTTTCAGAAGATTCAAAAATAAGAACTAGTTACTTTAGCAGACTTACCCTGGATGCTATCTACTACTAATAGTTTCAATAGTTTCTAATAGAAAAAAAAATTGTAATAAAAACTCCAAAGCAGGCTCTTTTTGCCTTTATTCATCATAGTGTTGTTGAGAAAGACTACAGTGTAAAGGGACAACAGAAAAAAAAATTGAACTCTTTATGTCTCCCTTTGATTACAAATATTATAAGGTACCTAAGCATGCATTAGATACGGTATAAGCCCTTTTCAGGGGAGGAATCAAAACTACTAAAGGTAACAAAAAAAAAGGATATTCTAGAACAGTGATTCCCATTCAAAGCAACTTCCAGATGTGTGTATTTCAGCTTCCACAGTCCTCAGCAACAGCATGCTTGCTGGGGACCCTGGGAATTCATTCCCACAAATTTGAAAGTTGCAAAGCTTGGGAAATATTGTTCTATGACATCTTGAGAATCTGTGAAACAAATTATAGAGCTCTGATTGCATTTTCCCTAGCAGAAAGCTTATCCCACAAATAAGGTCAGTGCTAGAAAACAAACATTCCACAAGACCCCAATTTTTAAAAGGGAACTAAGGGAATCTGAGGAATTATAATGCATTCAGTTTAATGTATATTATGGAGAAACTGGTAGAAACAATAATCAAATAAAAACTATGCATATAGAGATACAACCTTGCTGAAGGCAAATCTGCATTAATACCATGAAAGTAAGATTTGCCTTGCCAATGTTCTGGGGAAGAAAGTTAGGAGATTAATTAGCAATAGAAATTTTTCTCAATGGAAAAAAGTAAGAACTCCCTAAAGGATTTTAGTTAGGACTAGTGCTTTTTCACTTCTTAATTTGTGCTTCAGTTTATGTTTCAGTTTATTAATAAATTATCTGGATCTAGGGCTACGTAGAAAACATTTGCAGATCATTCACATGGTAAAAATGATTGTGAAGAATTCTGAACACACCAGAAGTTTTATTTGGCTAAGTGTGATTACACATACAGTATAAGAAATTTGTCTCCGATGCATAAACTCTCAGTGTACATATAAAAAACAAAGTAACATAATCATAATAATGATACCAATAAGAGAAGGTAGTAGGAAAGATGTGAAGGATAATGGTGAATGGTCAACTGAATGTATTTCTTGAGCTTCTGATGTCTATGAATGTACCAAACCAATGTGCCACACATAGCTTTGAAAAATACAAATACTGGAGATCAATATGAAAGAAATTGAAAATAAATCTGAAAATATTGAAATGTCTTTACTGAAATTTCTGGAATCTGGAAAATTATTGCAGGTATCACCCCATATGGGAAGAAATAGTACAACCCCAAAAGTATAGAAAAGGATAACCTAATTGAAACTAAGGCTCAGCCAATCTCATTGTACACATATTGTACTCTGATAGTAAAAGTAATAATAATAATGATGATCAGAGGGTTTGAATGTTTGTTTTATGAGAAAGATCTAGAACATTTTGGATCTAGATGAGCAAAAAGGCAACTAACATGATCAAGATTTGTAAAATCATGCACAGCATGGAGAAAGTAGATAGAGATGTACCTAGGGTAGGATATGGTAGTGGAAATGGTGGTGGGAATAGTGGAAATGTTTCAGTACTATCTGACAATGACTTTGTTATCTACGGATGATCTTCTGCTTTTTCTCTTTTGAAAAAGATACCTTGAAACCACTATTTAAGGATATCCGTAATTGGCATTGGCATCATAGTTTCATTCTTGGAGCAGTGGTGTCAATGAAGTCATCAAAACAGGAAAGATAGTAAACTCCACCGTGCCTATGTTATGCACATGCAATATATAAAGAAACAGGTCTTCCTTAAGATTCTAGGATTGCCATCTTGCTTGTTTTGACACCCTTTGCAGATGCCATGGGGTCAGAAATTCTATCATGGATTGATCTTAAGTCCTATAGCTGCTGAACACTGGTTCAAAGAGACATTTTAGCCATATATTTAATACTCGTATCCAATTTGGATTTCGTAATTTTAAATGTAATAAACCACCTGCATTCAGTTAAAACATCATTACAAAAACAGTAACAGTATAATTTTACAAAGTTACTAGTTGAATATGGGTTGAATGTCATCATAAATTCTTTCAACACCTCCCCCCCCAACAGAACATAATTTTCTCTATTTAGCATGATCATGTCATGGGGGAGGGTGTAGAAATACTCATTGTAAAACCACTGATACAATATCATGAACAATTCTTTTCAAGAAGATACAATTGGATGCCAAATCAGAGCATTTTACAATATCTGTAACTCAGATATACAGTTATTATTGTTCTGGATGTATGTAATTGCATTACTCAGAGTTACCTTTTCCTCTTCTTTTCTACAGCCTTAAGAAGTCAGAACACAACTGAGAAGAAGTGTCTATGTTTATTTTCCGTTTCTGGACACCTTTGTAACAAATCATTGGTCCTTTACGTAAATGCTGAAGACTTTTAAGCACTGAAGACCAGCAGACATAAATTTTGCCTTGAATATTCGTGATCAAAACTAGATGTATCAGATCCTTTGGATGAGCAAAAGGATAAAAAGGTTAGTGATACTCTGAATGCCTACAGTTTCAATATTTTGTATTTCTGCATATAACTTGCCTATGCTTTCATTTACTGTATGCTATAATATTTTCTGAGCTACAGAAAGGAAAACCTAGCAGGATTTGTTTTTCTTTTTCTGGAGTATTTGTAAAGCAGTTGAGGTTGAAAAAGCAGGAAATAAAGGACAACCAAGAGCCCGGGAGGGCGGCTGGGCCAAACAGAGCAGCAGACATCGAACTGGTTTGGTGTCTGCTGCTCTTCAGAGCTACCGGTTCTATAGAACTGGGCTGAACCGGTAGCATCCCACCCCCACTTCTATGTATACCAACCTGACTAACAGAAGGAAGGCAAGAATTGAACAGTGATAAGCCTGTATATCAATCAGTATATTCAAATAGTTTTACAAATTATCCTTTTGCCCATAAGAGTGTTGTTTACACTTCTTTTTAACTTTTAAAAGTTCGTGATTTTGGATTTTAATAGCAATTAAATGGAAACTCAAAGCAAATGTGACCATGCCATTTTTGTTGGATCTGCTCCAATTTAAAAATTTATATAATTCTTACTAAAGGAAATTAGATTATCAGGATCAACAGAGATAAAGTAGCAAATAGAGGGAAAGGCATTAAATGAAAATATGGAGGTTTCATAATGAAATACGATATCCTAAACTGGGTACACAGGAAAGCAGTGGTGTGGTAGCAGAGCCATCTTCAGTTATTTCATATTCGTTTATTGCTCCTTGTACAAACAGGTTTACATCTTGAAGTATTTTTTCATGTTATAGGACATGCAAATTGTGCAGGAGTTATTTATACATTTTGCATACTTCTTTGTTTTATTTAAACTGTGGGGGGAAATCGCAAAAAGAAAAAAAAAGTACTGAAAACTGATGATATCCTAACACATTTAGGTAACCAAGAACAGTGAATATCTGTCAATGATGTAGTTAATAAAAAAAAGTTAGGCTTGAAGAACAGAGGAAAGATCTGCTATCAAAGCTATGTGTGTAGGTCTTCATGGTACCTGCTTCTTACTCCAGTCTACTATATAGGGCTGACAGATGATCTCTGATTTATTTCAGAGTTTAATTCTTCCATCCTGATCACTTGGGTGTTGGAACATCTTCAGTCTACTCTTTTTATAGCCAGGATCATCTGATTCAGCACTGCAGAAACTGTGCTCCCTTTCTCTAAAGTTACTTTGACTGTTTCTTTGAAACAGTATGAGAAAAGCAAGCTTAGAGCGGCGTTTTCTGATTATTTCCGCACTTGTGTGTCTGTGTGTGTGTGTGTGTGAAGCACCTTGGCTTCCCATGCACACATCTGCACAGACAGCTGGGGTCTGCTCGCAAAAGCAGCTGGAAAAAGATGTGTCTGTTTATCGATTGGAAGATAAGTGCTTCCTATGCACTTTGGAGCTTTGCATAGACATGTTTTAGAAGGATTTGCACAATTTTGAGAACAGTAGATAATGCCTCTTCTGGTAAATGTTGCCCAAAGCATTTGCCAACAGATGAACTGGATGTAAAAAAAAACTCAGTTCTCTTATCATTTTTTTTAATTTCTTTTCAAAGTAGAGGTGAAGAAAGCACATCCTCAGTTTAGTTTTTTATGTGGCTGTGTGAACATTTATTTATTTTATTTATTTATTTAGTTCGTCAAGCATGCTTGAGAAAACAAGTATAAGTATGAACATAACATATAAACATATATGTATAAACAGGTATAAGTATATACACAATAAATATAGTACAAATAAACGGGGACAATAAGACAGGGACGGTAGGCCAGTGGTGTGCTTGTGCACGCCCCCTTACAGACCTCTTAGGAATGGAGTGAGATCCATGGTAGACAGTTTAAGGTTAAACTTTTGGGGCTTTGAGGCTGTAACAACAGAGTCAGGTAGTGAGTTCCAGGCATTGACCATTCTGTTGCTGAAGTCGTATTTTCTGCAATCGAGTTTGGAGTGGTTTACTTTGAGTTTGTATCTACTGTTTGCCCGTGTGTTATTGTGGTTCTCAGGTATATTGGAAAGGTTTGACCCCGAATAAGAGTCAATTAGATTGGGAGTTGAGAGTAAGTTCAATAATTGAATTGGCACCCATAGGATTACTAAGCACACATTTATTATCAGTCATCGAACTACCTCTGCTGAAAAAGCTCTGTGTATGAATGGTCTGCAAAATCTGATAGTGGGGTTTGAATCTGTAGTCAAACATATGCAGTTTAACTTATTGGTTATACAGTTTAACATACTTCAACTTGTGTCTCTTCTACTATATAAATCACTACTTCTGTTTATACTTCGTGAGCTCTCAAAACTTCATCTCTGCTTTTTAAGGATACTATTAATTTTTATAAGAAAGAAAGTGGACAGTGTGAACTAGAGATTAAAAGCTAAACAAAGACTAGGAAATATTTTGTTGGAAAGCCTGCTGAATTGTGTGACTTTTCTTTTCCAGTGTATCCTTTGTTGGGGGAGGAGTCCTGCTAGAAGTGCACTTTGAAAACATCAAGTGTGAAATAACAATCGTATAATCATTTCTTTAAAAAGTTTTCATATATGACTGTAAGGTTGGACTGATTAATAAAGCAGAACTCAAGTTAATAATAATCTCTACTTTTCTTGCAAATAACACCACAGATATCCCTGAGCACTGGGTGTTATGTACAACTCATGGAACAAATAATAATAACAATAACAACAATAACAATAACAACAACAATAATAATGATTTATTTAATTTATATTGCCGCCTATTCACCCATGGCGACTCAAGGCAGCTTGCACAATGTAAAACCATATTTTTTAAAAAATAAAAATAAAAAACAATAAAAACTAACAAAAAGAATCAAATAAATTAATAAAGTACAATAGAACAAAATCTGAAAAAATAAAAAAATAAAAAAATCACCCCCCAATTCCCCCACTGCCCGCCCTGATGACAGCAGATCACACTAGCCATTTGATGGGCTCCTTCCTGATCTGAGTTCCCCAGGCATGCTGGCAAAACCAGGTGTTCAGTGCCTTCTGGAAAAGTGCAAGAGTGGGGGCCATTCTAATCTCTGGGGGAATGATATTCCAGAGAGAGGGAGCCACCATGGAGAAGGCCCCTTCTTCTAGGTCCCACCAAATGTATCTCCCTCAGGGATGGGACCCGCAACATTCCCTGCCTCCCCACTCTAATGGGTCGGGTAGATGTGACCGGCAAGAGACGGTCCCTCAGATAACCTGGTCCCAAGCCATGAAGGGCTTTAAAGGTGACAACCAGCACCTTGACTTGCACCTGGAAGCAAATCGGCAACCAATGCAGCTCCTGCAGGAGAGGTGACACATGTGCATACCATGAGGGCCACTGCATTTTGCACCAACTGGAGCTTCCGGATGCTCTTCAAGGGCAGCCCCATGTAGAATGCATTGCAATAATCAAGATGGGAAGTGACTAGGGCATGAGTGACTGTGAGTAGGGACCGTTGGTCCAGGAAAGGGCATAACCGATGCACAATCCACAATTGCGCAGAGACCCTCCTGGCCACGACTGCCACCTGCTCTTCGAGCAGAAGTCATGAGTCCAGTAAAACCCTAGATTACACACAGGGTCTGTTTGGGATAGTGTCAGATTCAACAGTGAGTACATTAGTCTAGACTGACAGAAACCTAATTAGGATCACTTTTCTATGACACATTATGATGAGTGTTTCACAGTACAGAATGAAGAACAGCCATTGGTGGAAGTAGCTTGCCAAGCATATTGAGATTAGCTAGTATATCAGGAATACGCTTCACTTCTGTCCAACTTGAAGGCAGTGCTATAGCTATATATAGATGAAAGAAGCAAAGAGACACTTTGGTTTCCAACTCTTACACAGGGGTGGGATTCAACTGGTGTTACTACTGGTTCAGTGACTATGTTTTGCGCGCCTTAAGCTGTGCCGCCCGGACAGCTGAAAAGCGCTGCATGCAGGTGCGCAGCATTTGAAAAGCCTCTTTTTTCCTGCTTTTTCAACTTCAGCTGTGCCACGCAAAGCAGCTGAAGTTGAAAAAGCAGGAAATAAAGGAAGGTAAGAGCCCAAGTGGGCGGGTGGGCCAAACAGCAGCAAACACAGAACCGGTTCAGTGTCTGCTGCTCTTGAGAGCTATCGGTTCTTTAGAACCGGGCAGAACTGGTACCATCCCACCCCTGCCTTGAGCCCAATCTAAGAAAAAGAGTGTCATAGCCAGGCACTTGTTGAACACGAGTTCGGTATAAACATAATACTACAAAACATAGCATTATAGCTGAGTTATATGGAGATGCACGTTTAAATCATATATCTGAAACAGATGTTTACTAGCTGTACCACATTATACATAAATCTGCCTGATTGCAAGAATATATCTAACTATCTATATCTATCTATCTATCTATCTATCTATCTATCTATCTATCTATCTATCTATCTATCTATCTTACACACACACATATATTTTCTTTAAAATAATAATATAACACTGGAATTATATATTCCTGGGGAGGGAAAATCAGACTTATAGAGGTATATGTGAATATAAAACAATGTACATCAGTGTGTAATATAATGTCAGATGTAGAGTAGAATAGAGTAGAGCAGAACAGAACAGAACAGAATAGAATAGGACTTAAGTCCAAATTATACTTTATTGAGAACAAATTTCAGTGGGCTTTTTATTTGCATGTTAAATTCTCTCTTCTGTTATGGCTACCATGAGGAAATTAGAAGATTTGGTATGCATTTTAATTATTATTTTGCTATGTCAACCAGCTAAATATGCTATGCTAAATAATATATGTTTTGGGAGTTCACTTGGCATAGTTAAGTTTATTTTTTTTCTGACATCTAAACTTTCTTTACACCCTGTAGTAAGCTTCTTTTAAATATGATAAGCCACCTAAGATGAACAATGCATGCATGAGAATCCTGCACATTTTAAATATTTTTTATAATGAGAAAAAAGTAATGCACAAGTACATTATCAATAAAAGGCAGAAATAAAGATGCTTTCATGTTCAGTTCAAATCTTCCTGATTATTTTATTTTTATTTATTTGATTTGATTTTTCAATCACTTACAAGATAATAGGTATAAGTATATACATAGTTATGAATACATGAAATGGGTAGAAACAATAGGACAGGGACAGTAGGCACGTTGGTGCGCTTATGCACGCCCCCTACAGACCTCTTAGGAAAGGGGTGAGGTCAAGAGTAGACAGTCTAAGGTTAAAGTTTTTGGGGTTTGGGGGAAAAAACCACAGAGTCAGGTAGAGTATTCCAGACATTGACCACTCTGTTGCTGAAGTCGTATTTCCTGCAATCAAGTTTGGTGCGGTTAACCTTGAGTCTGTATCTATTGTGTGCTCTTGTGTTGTTATGCTTGAAGCTGAACTATTCATTGACAGGTAAGTCATTGCAATGTATGATTTTATATACCATACTTAGATCAGACCGAAGACGGTGTAATTCAAGGTTTTCTAGGTCTAGAATTTCAAGTCTGGTGGCATAAGGTACTCTACAACGAGTAGAGGAGTGAAGAACTCTTGTGAAATATTTCTGGATTTTCTCAACTGTGCTAATATCAGATATGTAATGTGGGTTCCAGACTGATGGGCTGTATTCAACATAATCTTATAGCTTTCATGGACATAATCATGTAACTTTCTCAGCAGAATTACAGACATATCCTAAGGCTGTGAAGTACACAGAAGTCAAAATTCACATCCCAATAAAGCACTATTACATTTTATCTGTAACTCTGTCAAGAAAGCTACGTAATCATAAGGTAATACAGACATAATTTGATACTGCTTTCTCTTTCTCTTATCTTATAGCCTTGGTATTCCATAGTGATCTCCTATATAAAGGCGAATTAGGAACAACCATTATTAACTTCTTGCCCTATCTGCATTGTGTCTTGTATAGAAAAGATATCTGAACGTTTGCTTCTACAGATTGACAATGATTCAATAGCCAATATATATTCTTTGGTTAAAAAAGAGAGCTGGCATTACAATTAATGGGATAATAGCCACTTCAAAAATCCTTAAAATTGTAGTGAGTAAAACAGTCTACTTTGAGAGGTATGGAGGTTTTTATCAAATAAGATAAAGTTTATTGAGCACAGAAATAAAGCCAACTGTACAAACGAATAGAAAAGCAATTGTGGGACAGGGATGTTTTTGATGCTCTAAAATTACTTTGATGTATTTGTGACAGAGGAAATATGTCACTGATCTCAAAGGGCCATTTCTGAATAAAGAAATTAGAAATTTGAATTAAACAGGTTAAATTGGAATTGATTAGGAGATTAAATACTGTGGATCAAATAAAGTCCAACACTAAACACTGGCACATATTTTTTTTGTTTTGTCAACAGTGTTTTAAATTTAGTTTTATTAAATTTACAATTAAAAGATAAAAAAATCCAAACTTTAAAAATAAAAGGAAAATGGAGAGCAAAGAAAGAAAAAAATAAGAATGCAGTAAAGGGAAAAAAAGTAATACATTATATAAAGAAATGATTTCCTCTTCATCACAAGTATAAACAATTTTAGTAACATCACTTCTTTTAAAATGTAACAAAAGATCTCTTCTTCCTTTATCTCATGTCTTATCTATAAACAAATTCTTAAAGCCTCATTCATTTCAGGCCTGGCCAGCAAAAGTCTACTAAGTTATCAGAGATAACTACATAACTATTTTAATCTTGATCAAAAAAAACCAGCCTTGTATTCCTTCCTTTTATTTTTTAATATTCTTGATTTTTAGTCCTTTCAAATAATGTGCTAGAATTTGATATATATTTTTTTTAAAAAAAATTATGCACTTGTTGATCCAAAGATTCCTAATAGCTAAAATGCAATTAAGAATTTCCAAAAATGTTTAGGAAAAGTAGTACACCAATCCAGTATTCATAAAGGTGCTGAATGTAGTTTGAACAAAAATGGCTTTCCCTTATTTCCCACAGCACTAAACACACTGGAGACCACTGTTTTGGAGTCTCCTCACATGGAGGAGAACTTGTGGGTTATGTCAAGACCTCTTCTTGTCCAGAGAAGAATTATCAAAGAGTCTGTCTACACACTGCTTCTTTATTCAGCTTAATCTTCAGATCTGTTTTTATTAGAGCCGTATTCAGTTCACCATTTCTTCCCCAGAGGTATAGAATTTCTCTATAGCAGAAACAGACACAATCCAATTTTATCATTGTGCTTGAATAACTTGCTGTGCAGCATATTGAATGCACACCAAGTATGAAACCTTACAGAGATTGCCATTCCATGTTCTGAATTTTGAACTCTCAGGACAAAAATTAAGTGATTGGGCCAGCATGTTTCATTTGTACATTTACATGTATAATTCCCCTTTCATAAGGAACTCTGGGACAGTTGGAATAATCTTTTAAATACAAAAGAGAATATATTCCTCAGTAGGTAATTTATTTACATCAGATTTCTTTTAATGTGGTGGAATCAAGTCATTTTCAATTTCTCATCTGGAGACATATTTAGCCAACCTTGGCTATACTTGGAAGCCAAGCAAGGCAACATATTATTCAAATTTGAATGGGGTATATTTAATGAATATTAGGATTGTAGATTAGAATGGAAAGTTGAAAAAGTATCCTAGAAGAAGGTAATGGAAACCTTTGTCTTTTGCCTAGGAATTAACAATAGCCATGGTATTCTCTGTAAAGGATACTACATTGTATAACTATCTCTTATTCAGTAGAATTGATACTTGCTTTCACAAATGTTAGACTCAAAGATTCAACTAAAAAGCTATATACATTGATTCAAGTACACATGGACTTTAGGTATGTTTTTCCCCTTAGATTATGCAGTGTCATATTGGGTTGTGTCAAGTATGGCAGCAAAAGAGTTGTTGCAGCCTTTTTAATCAATCATTTGGCCACATTCTTCTTATAGTTTTCTCCTGGACTCAATACAAGCATTCAGTTTTATTTGTTAACCTAGCAGAACATTATTTATTAATGAGTTCTTCATGCTTTATTAAGTCTAATGTCAAAATACCTCTGTGGGACTGTAGTCATGTTCTGTCTGTTAAAAGCCTTCTCAAGAAAATGAAAAATTACACAGTAAAGCTGCATCCGGTAGATATCAGTTCAATTACTTTTGATCCTGGCAGATGATGTTTCCGAGTAGTTTGAAAGAGCTACATCAGATAATATAAGCTGTCTGAAATGAAAGAATTCTGCACTCTCAAATGTGCATAATTAGGAAGGCTTAGAAACTTAACAAAGCCATTCTGTTCCCAAATGCTGAGTGGTATATTCAGCAGTTGAGAACTGACAAGTTTGGTAAGGCAATACAATGCTTGCCTAGTTTCATTTATTTTTTCTTATTCACATCTTTTATGCTTGGGAAGCAAACGTTTATTTCGGAACATTAAAATGCTGGAGTTTTTCAACACTCCAGGGATTAACTTCAGGGTCTTTTTTTTAAAAAAAATGATGCAATTAATTTTGTTTAGGAAGCCAATATTGGAGTTCATTCATTTTTCCTACTTCTTTCCTTGCTTTCTCAATAGCATTACACTTGAATATCATTTCTGTAGTATTGTCATGCAAATTAAATTTATTTTAGGGACTGTTATTCTGAACTTTGACCAGTTCTGCATATGGCTTTCAACATTAACTGGGTAGACTATATGTTAAACACAGAGAGAGGGGGGAGAGGGAAGGAGGGAGGGAGGGAGGGAGGGAGGGAGGGAGAGAGAGAGAGAGAGAGAGAGAGAGAGAGAGCATACACAAAATGGAAATGTTAGTTATCAGACCAATAAGGGTTCAGGAAATGATTTTGTGAATAGATCCCCGCAACTTCATTCACTATCTCCAATATTACCAGTTAATAGAAAAGCCATTAGAAAGAAATTCACTCTAATGTTTAAGGAGATAAATTCATTCTAAATGTTAAATAGCTCAGTTGCTGAATTTCTTAAAATCTTTTCTCTTTCACTTCTGTAAATCCTGTTAAGAAAACTCTGTCATTCATTTTTTTAAAATGGTCTGTTTTTGGAACTTGATGCTTCCATAAACATTACTCCAAATATTTTAATTGTCAGAAGAAGAAAATATAAAACTCTTAAGCAACTTTTATAAAAAGATTTGAGGGAGGGAGTCGCTTTCAAGTCAGGTTGTGACTCTTGGAGATTGCCTGGACAAGTTGCGGGTGTCTTCTTGGCAAGATTTGGAAAGTAGTTGCCATTGCTTCCTTCATAGGGCTGAGAAAGAGTGACTAGCCTAAGGTCACTCAGCTGGTTTTGTGCCTAAATCAGGACTAGAATTCACCATCTTTCAATTTCTAGCCTAGAACCTTCACCATTGCAACAACTGGTTTCCATGAATTGATATCTAGCTAGTTTCAATTAAATTTAATAATTCAGCATGATCTTAATCCCACATCAACATATAAAATATTTTGGAACTGAGCATTGCCAAACAGTTATCTTTGTCTTCAAGAAAAGTTTTGAATAAATTCAGAGCAATGATAAATAGCAGTCTGGAGCAGTTAAAAGGAAAAAGAACGGAACATGAGTGGGAGTACCTAAGAACAATTAAAGCTTAGTTATGATGACAAACCAAACTTGTCATCATTTTGTGACTATACTACCATCACAGGCCAGCTCAAAAACAGAAACGTTGCAAAAGTTGCAAACAATTCTAATGGGAAGAAAACACGAAGTACAGCAGAGGAAGGCTGTGAGGCTAAAACAAAAGGTTTAGCAAGGATCTGATGACGACAACAACAGCAAAAGGACAGAAACAGGAAAATAAAAGAGGACCCACTGTAGGAGAACAGCAGGCTAAGCTGGAATTTGGGTTAAATGTGTCATCAGTTTGGAGTCATTGTGTTGATACAAGAGAGCTAAATCCAGCTTCCTATGAAATCAATCCATTGATCCTTATCTAGCACCAATTTAGCTTTGATTATTAGTTGAATAGATTTTTGTATTAGAGCAGGGCTGTCAAACCTGTGTCATCATGGCATCGTCACATGACATATCATGACTTTTACCCGCTTCGCTAAACCAGGAGTGGGTGTGGCCAGTGTGTGATGCATCGGGCCTGCGGGCTGCAAGTTTGACAGCCCTGCATTAGTGGTAGCAATAATAAACTCTTCTGTGCTTTATGTGCTCCTGGTTATTTGCCCCAGATACCCAGTCACAGAAGAGTATGAATGAAAATCTTTATTTTGTTTTTTTTAAAAAACCCAGTACTTAATAAAACTACATATTTATAGAAAGCTACAAATTATAAAATTAAATGTATGTATCAGCCAATCAACTGCATATCTTACATACAATATAACAGAATTTTGATATACTTAGTTTGACAAGAGAATATATATCTGAGAGTAAAAAGAAGGGGAGTTCATAAGTTTAAGCGAAAACAGATGTCAGAATAATGAAATCTTGAGAGAAAATGAGGCTAGCAAAGGATTCCAAGACTGACTCCAAATGGAATATAAGCCAACACATCATGGTCCAGAAAATGTTCCGAAACTCAAAGGCAGTTTTAGGCTGTGTCAACAGAAGCAAAACTTCCAAATTATGAACATTATTTCATTCTATCTTGCATTGATCAGACCCCAATTATAGCACTGTGTTCAGCTTTAGAGCTTTAAGAATGATTCTAAGAAATTAAGACAGGAAATTCAGAGAAAAGCAAAAAATGATGATAAAAGAACCGAAAACTATGCTCCCTGGAGAGATTTTGAAGGATTGGATATAGTCAGCCTTCAGAAAAGACTAGTGCAGGGCTGATATGATCACATTCTTCCAGAAAAGATGTCATATAGATAAAAGTCTGTTCTCACTGCTCCAGAACCAGAGGTGGTATTCAGCAGGTTCTGACCAGTTCTGGAGAACCGGTAGTGGAAATTTTGAGTAGTTTGGAGAACTGGCAAACACCACCTCTGACTGGAGATTTTACAGTCTCCTCCCCTTGCCATGCCCACCAAGCCACGCCCACAGAACTGGTAGTAAAAAAATTTGAATCCCACCACTGTTCAGAACACATGTAGAGAGTAATGGAAATGACCTTGACAGAAAGAAGCAAGAACATTCTATAAGCAAGAAGGCTAAATTATTTAAGTCCAGGAAAACAAGATAGCATCCAGAAACAACTCAAGCAGGATCTTCTTGATTCCGTGGAATATTAGAGGAAGACACAGTCAGACTTGCAAGATTTTGTTAGTATAGCCCCATGATGGTGAACCTGTGGCATGTGTGCTGGAAGTGGCATGCAGAGCCATCTCCGCCGGCACACGAGCTGTTGCCCCAGAGCAGGTCCACTGTGCAGGCATGCCCACCACCCGCCAGCTGATCATTGGGTAGCTGCTGTGCATGTGGGAAGGGGGAAGGGGAGGGGTGTGTGCAGCAGACACGTGCACATGCACAGAAACATGGGGTCACACGCCCATGTGAAGAGACGCATAGCATGTGCATGTGCACACATGCACAGGAGGCGTGGTGGCCCCCTCATGCATTGCCTTATGGGTGCTGGAACGTGTGCACTTTTGGCATGCGAGGATGGAAAGGTTAGCCATCACTGTTATAGCCTGTCTCCTATAGACTTCTTGGAAAGGTTAGCCATCACTGTTATAGCGTGTCTCCTATAGACTTCATGATCTGGACCACCTAGAGGGCTGACCATTTCAGTCCAAGACCTGAAATAATAGCAATCAAAGGCAAAATTCATTTAAATATTAGGATTTTGGTCCCTAACAGTGATCAGTTTGATAATTATTCAGAGAGGTAATAGAATCCTATTTATGGAAATGTTCTGTTAAAAATACTTTAATCTGGATTCTTGTATTGAGCAGAGCACTTGATGGTATCAATAGCCTCTTTCAATAGCCTCTTTCAAAATTTGATTCTGTATTTGTTCCTTATGGATTATTTTTATATTTATTTATCAAATCAAATTAAACTCAACTTTGAGATAACAGCATTGTCTGTTACTAGAAGAAACAACAGCAGCTAAAACAGGAGCCAAATAGTAGGCAATATACCATATAAATAATCCTGAATTCCTGATAGAGTTTAACTTAAAATCAAATAAAAGACCAGGTTCTCTTTCTTCTCTACATGAATATTGTGGGCTGGTGGGGGGAAGATACAGATAAAGAAATGACGCAGTGATATATTAGGCAAATGATAGATGGTATACCCACTAGTGCAAAGTACAAAAGATAAATTCTAACTGGGATAAATTCAAATGTGTGATGATGGATGACTATAACATGTTTTCTATGTGCTACTGGATTTGGCTATTAAAAGTCAGGTTTTAAGTATATCAAGACTGCAAAAGGAAACTGGAAAAAGATTAGTCTGTTAGATATAGATATATAGATAAATAGATACATACTTAGACATATATGTATATGCATACATACATACATACAAATTCACTCAGAAAAGCTCATACCAAATAGAGAGCCATATTAACTGAGAACAGCTATTTTGCTTTTTTTATTCCATATACTGTATTCTGACCTTCCAACTAAAATGAAATGCAATACTCATAATGACAGAGAGATTACTTCCTATTAGATTACTCTGGCTCTAAATTATTGTCCAGACTTCTTTTCATGTTCAGTAAGGAGCCAGTTATTTATTCTTTAGATATTCAGTAGCAGTTTTGTTGGAAATCTTTGGAAACTCTTTGCCCACTGTTGACCCTATGCTACATTTTAAAGAGCTTCCTGCTTTATTGCTTCTATACTTTTAGAGAAACAGTGTTTTCAGTTGTGAAAGGTACAGAAATTTAGAAAAGGGATAGTCCTCTTATCAATTTCTTTTGGCTATATGAGTCTGATGAAAAACCCCTTTGTTAGCTCTGGAAGAGTGGGCTCAAGGAACGGAGACGAGACATCGAATAGTGACTCAACTCTTTAATAGTGACTTCAGAACAGAGCAAAGAGCTAGGGCAGCACCAGCTCTTTTATAGAGCTGGCTGCTGTCACAACAACCAATTATTTGAGTTTACCGCTCTAAAAGCATCCAATCGGAGGCGACCCGCTGCCAGCCAATCAGATCAGCCAGAAACGACCAATCACGATTCGCTATTCGCGGGCCAATCAGAAGTGCAGGATTACGAGCCTGCTGTGGAAGTAAAACTATTAGGATTTTAAACGAACGTGTTTGCTTAGTTCGTAACACCCCTCCCCCCTAGGTTCCGTCTGAGGGGTGGGGTGACGTATTCTCGCAAGTAGGCAGGTCGTTTCACCTGTCTGCTTGATTTGCGCTGTTCCACCGGTTTCTGTCCTGGTTATGGTTCCGGTGGGCTGTTTGCTGAGCTGGGTGGCAAAGACGGTCCCCCTGCTCCATTGGATGACTTGGGGCTGTCTCTCCGCTTCCATCAGTGTTGTCATTCGGGTTCCTTGGACTTGCTTCTATGGCGGTGCTGCTTCGTGGCGAGGCAATCACCCGGCTTGGTCCTCCATCGGAAGGTGAGTATCCCATGGTTGGTTGTGCAGACTGCTGAGTTTCAATTATCGGATCGTCTGCTATTTCTTTTTCGGCCCCCTCGATTTCCCTTCCCCCCCTGGTTTGAGAGTCAGGGGTTGAGCTGGGGGTAGGTGCCAGTCTGAAGCGAAGCTGGTCTATGTGGCGCTTCCATAACTTCCCATCAACAGTTTGTAAATGGTAGGATCTGGGGCCCGTGAGTTGAGTTATGGTAGCGGGGACCCACAATGGGTCACCTGAGAAGTTTTTTGCAAAGACCAAGTCGCCTACCTTGAAAGCACGACACTTGCTGCTGGACCCCAAGGGCTTTTCTGGCGTGTAGGTAGGGTGTAGGCGATCAAGGTGTGAGTGAAGTTTCCGGCCCATCAGGATTTCGGCCGGGGTTCTGTTTGTGGTGCTGTGTGGGGTGATGTGTTGGAGGAGAAGCATTCTGGTTATCTTGTCATCAATGTCCCCATGTTCCATCTTGTGTAAGGTCTTCTTTATGAATTGGACCATTCGCTCAGCCCTGCCGTTGGCTGCAGGATGAGCCGGCGATGTTAAAGCATGGTGGATGCCCTGGTCTGCTAGGTACTGTTCAAATGCCAGGGCAGTGAATTGTGGGCCATTATCTGAGACTAAAACGTCCGGCAACATGTGTGTAGTGAATAGTCTATTCAATTTTTTAACGACTGCTTCTGTGGTGGTACTTTTCATTTTGTGGACTTCGAGCCAGTTGGAATAGGCATCCACTGTTATAAGAAAAGTGTGCCCTTTGGTGGGTCCCGCAAAATCGATGTGGCTACGGGACCAGGGACCACGAGGTGCTTCCCATTCAGTTGGAGTTGCCTTTGGTGGGGCAGCGTGAATTTCCTGGCACTTGTTGCATGTGGCCACCCAGGCTTCTATCTGCTTATCCATACCTGGCCACCACGCATAGCTTCGTGCTAGTGCCTTCATTCGCACTATGCCTGGATGACCATCGTGGAACAGTTTTAAGACTTTATGTTGTAGCTTCTCAGGGATGACGACTCTGTCTCCCCACAAAATGCAGCCCTTTTGAGAGAACAGTTCAGTCTGTCGGTTTTTGAAGGGCGCAAAGGTGTTGTTGGGTTCGTTGTCAGGCCAGCCTCGTTCCACCCAGGTGAGGACTCGTGCCAAAACAAGATCCTTCTTTGTTTCTGTGGCGATGTCTCTGGCAGTCAGTGGTGGTGAAGGAAGAGTTTCAATTTGGAGTGCAGTTAGGGTTGGAGCTGGATCATCTATGGCTTCTGGTAGCGGAGAACGACTCAAGGCATCAGCGTGGGGAATGGCTTTCCCCGGGCGGTGTTGCAGTTGATAATCGTATGCGGCTAGAAACTCTGACCAACGTGTCATTCTTGGCGATAATATGTGGGGAGTTGGTTTGTCTCCCGCTAAAATGCCAAGTAATGGTTTGTGATCGGTGATTATGGCAAAAGGTCTTCCATACACATATTCATGGAAACGCTTGATAGCAGACACAATAGCGAGAGCCTCTTTATCGAGTTGGCTATAGTTTCTTTCAGTCTTTGATAAAGTCTTTGAAAAAAAAGCAATAGGTTCCTCATTTCCGTTTGGCAGGACGTGGCTCAAAATAGCTCCCACCCCAAATGGTGAGGCGTCGCAGGTGACAGTTAAAGGTAAAGTTTCATTATACTGCATCAATACAGCGTCTGAGGTTAAGAGATCTTTTACTTGCTGGAATGCTCGTTCTTCCCGATGTCCCCAGACCCAGGAAGCCTTCTTGTCGAGTAGTCTGTGTAGGGGCTCAGCTACTGTCGCCTTCTGGGGCAAGAAGATGTTATAAAAGTTAATGAGTCCCAGGAAGGCTTGGAGGTCTGTTTTGTTCCTAGGTCTTGGGGCGTTTTTTATTGCGGTTAGTTTTTTTTCAGTAGGGTGGATCCCCTTTTCGTCAAGAAGGTACCCAAGGAATTCAACCCTCTCAGTACAAAGTTGACACTTGTCTTTCTTTACTTTCAGGCCAGCGTCTTTAAATTTCTGGAGAACCATTCTGAGTCGTTTTTCTAATATGTCTTTAGTGGGGGCGGCTATTAAGACATCATCGAAATAAGGCACGACCCCTTTTATGCCTTGTAATAGTCTCTCCATCAGGCTTTGGAAGATGCCCGGTGCTACACTCACTCCGAACTGGAGTCTATTACACTTAAACGCACCTCTGTGCGTGACTATAGTCTGGGCCTCTGCAGTCTCGGCATCTACGGGTAGTTGTTGGTATGCCTGGGCTAGGTCCAATTTTGCAAATATTTTCCCGCCGCCCAGGGAGTGAAGAAGATGTTGGACCACGGGTACAGGATAAGCGCTCTGCTGAAGCACGTGATTTAGGGTGGCCCAGTAATCCCCACAAATTCTTAATGATCCGTCAGGCTTTATGGGTGTTACAATCGGGGTTTCCCATCGGGCGTGGTCAATCGGTTCTAACATGCCTTGGGCTATTAATTTGTCCAATTGTTCATCAATCTTTGGCTTGAGTGCAAAGGGCACTCGACGAGGCTTAAGGCGTATGGGCGCAACATCGGGGCTGAGGCTAAACGATATGGGGGATCCCATGTACTTGCCTAGCTTCTCGGTGAATATGTCCTGGAACTCCTGGACGAGGCCCGCTTCCCAGTCGTTGCTTCCGGTCTGGTGGATGCCAGCTAGTTCAATTCCCAGTGGGGTGAACCACTGCAAACCCAACAAGCTGGGCCGGTCTCGATCGACGATGGTAAGAGGTAGAGTTGCGGTGTGGTCTTTGAAGGACACTTGGACGTGGCTGGACCCGACAACGGGAATTCTGTTTCCTTGGTAGTCCTTTAATATGATTCTTTGAGTGCTGAGGTCCTGGTGACGGATGTCAGGGATCAGCTGTTTGAAGGTTTTCCATGAGACCATTGAGAGGGATGATCCCGAGTCGACTTCCATCACACATGGGCGATTCTCAATGGTGACCTTCACTCGGATCTTTCTCGCATCCAGGGATGAGGCGTGGCCGATGGTAATGGTTTGATGCGCCTCTTCTCATCTAGCAGACGTAACAGGTGCTCGATTTCTGTAGTGGTGGTGGTTCCATTGGTGGCTCAGGCGGTCCCGATTTACAGGTGGGCTGCCTGTTGTCTGGCGGAAGTTGCTTTCTCTTCGGATTGGACTAGACCCTCGCTTGCTTCTGCAGACCTTTGCGATGTGGCCCCGCTTCCCACAGGAATGGCAGAGTGCGTCGAGGAATTTGCAGTCAGATCGCGGGTGATTGGCTCCGCAACCTGCGCATTGACGTGAAGGTTTCTGGCTCCGCTGGTCTCGCTGGTCACGTTCTGACCTGAGTCGGTTGACCTCCTCTTCCTCGCTATCAGACGAGGATTCGAGTTCTTCGTGGTGAGCAGTTGTTGTGTGTCTCTCGGAGAAAGGCGTAGTATCACTGGCGAGTTGGCGGTGCGGTGCATTTGTGCGGCGCATTCGAGCGGCCGACTTCCTGGTTGCTTCTGCCGCAGTAGCATCGGCGATGACATCTGCGAGGGCGATGTCCCCTTTAGCCATGATCTTGCTCTGGGTCGTGGGGTCTCTTAGACCCAGAACAATTCGATCCCTCATGGCTTCCTCGAGGTTTGCGAAGCCACAGAGTCCCCCTAGGTTCCTCAGGTCAGCGATGAAGTTTCCAACACTTTCGCTCTCCTATTGGTCCCTCTGGTAAAACTCGTGTCTCCGGATGAGTGTTGGCACCGTGGGTGCATAATGCGCCCGAAGGATAGGCGCGAGGTTATCCCAATCCATTGTTTTGACTTCCGCTGGTTTTGCAAGTGCCTTAGCCATTTTAAAAATGGCAGGCCCGCAATGGGTTAGGAATACAGCTCGTTTCTTGCCAGGCGTAGCATCTTTCAGATTGTTGGTCTCCAGGAACATCTGGAACCTGTCCATATACGAGTCCCAGTCTTCGTTAGCCGGGTCAAATGGAGCGGGTGGTATAGCGCTGCTGGTCATTCTGCCGCTGTTGGTGCGCTCTTAGCCACGTGCTCTGTTTGGTGCTTCAGCGAGTGCTCAGTCAGCTCTATCGTCTCTGCATCCCACCTTCGTCGCCAGTGTTAGCTCTGGAAGAGTGGGCGCAAGGAACGGAGACGAGACATCGAATAGTGACTCAACTCTTTAATAGTGACTTCAGAACAGAGCAAAGAGCTAGGGCAGCACCAGCTCTTTTATAGAGCTGGCTGCTGTCACAACAACCAATGATTTGAGTTTACCGCTCTAAAAGCGTCCAATCGGAGGCGACCCGCTGCCAGCCAATCAGATCAGCCAGAAACGACCAATCACGATTCGCTATTTGCGGGCCAATCAGAAGTGCAGGATTACGAGCCTGCTGTGGAAGTAAAACTATTAGGATTTTAAACGAACGCATTTGCTTAGTTCGTAACACCCTTCACAGTCCTGTCAAATAGCAAATACTGTATTTTCCATGATAACTTGTACCATGAACAGCTCATTCCCTTTGCACTATCAAGATACTCTTATTGGTCTATAAAATATTCTGTTTTTATCAAGGTAGAAAGAAAGTAGGGAATCATTTCCTTCTGGGTTTTGGGAAAATAAATTCTGTGATATTGGATTTGCTACTTGCCCTTTAATAGGCTCCTTTATATGGACTCAAAATATCAGCTGGGAGAGCCAACCTGTCAAAAATGGCATGTCAACATTGTGTCACTTTGCCTTTCTGAACCCATCCATATCTCACAGTGGCTTACATAGTTATAATTTACTTACATTCTGCCACCCTATAATGTTTCTATAAGACTAAAAATCTGCTATGATTATTTCCTATTTCATTAGGTGTTTTTTTTTAATTCACTGGAGATTAATTGGAATTCTGGAACACAGGACCAATACTGATCCCCTGAAAAGCAGAAGCACCTTTTTCACACTTCTGATGTCCATCAAGGGTTGAATGTGCACATAGACATTTTCACATACTTTCATCTTATCCTTTCATCTCCCATTGATTGCGAGTGAGAGATAGAAGGAGGAAGAGTGGGATTTCCTAGTCCCAATGATCCTGTTTAAAATCTCTGCTTCTCATTTGAGACTGTCGAGGTGAATTAGGTTTCATTCCCCTTCATTTAATAATTCTTGAACATTAGTGTTATTATTTAATATTTTATGATTTTCTTTCCTCTGAAGCCTTTCTTCTGGGGTACTGTATATATGCAGTTGACCAGAGCAAAGACATAACTACTCTGTAAAGTTTCTGTCTTACAATAAACCTCAATGGCCTTATCCCAGTTAAACGTATCATGATCAGAGTATTGAATATGCTGTTTATCAAAGTAGTTTGGATAAAAATTACTTGATAAAAGTATATCAACTCAAACCTTGGTAATTTTGAGTTAGTAAGAATCCTCTCCTTTCAAGACAACATTCCTAGTTTTAATATACACATATGTGGTGTGAAAATGTATGTAGGAATTACTTCTAGTATCCATTTTGAACTATAGATTAAAGTCACAATTTTTATTCTTTTAATATTCGTTACATGTGTACGCTCTATACCTATGATGCTTTTGGGGTAACTTTCCTTCAACAATTGCTTCTGTTTTTAAATAAGTTAAATTAAATTTTAATATTATGTAGATGAAACAGGAAATTGATTTATGATGGAATTGAAAAAAAATGTGGGTTTTACTTTAGCCATAGTCATTTTGGGTTTTGAAGAAGTAATGTAGGAAGAATATGGATGCCTTTGAACTTTGGTGTTGGAGAAGACTTCTGAAAATACCATGGATAGCGAAGAAAAAAACAAGCAAATTCTGATGGATCATTGAACAAATCAACCCAGAGTTGTCCCTCAAGGCACAAATGACCAGGCTCAAATTATGATAGTTTGGACACATTATGTGAAGATTCAGTTCTTTAGAAAAGACTCTAATGCTAGGAAAGATGGAAAAAAGAAGAGGATAATTAACAGCAAGCACTAATTTACAGTAATGATGATTGCTGCACCAGTGAAAGACTTAAAAGAGCAGGTTAGGGTAAAATTACCATGGAAAAAAAATCTATCTATGTGGTCACTAAGAGTTGAAAAGAATTTGGATACCATAAACACTGTCTGTGATATTTATTCTGGGTATGTCCCATTCATATCTACGTTTCACTTCTCAGAGTTGGAAACTTGAGGTTCTTGCTTGGTTGCTTGCTTTGACTTTGAGCAAGAAATTTAAATTTGTTTAGCTTTAGCTTTATTTATTTTTTATTATTGATAATCAAGACTTTTTATGTTATTATCATGGGTGCACTATTATTGTTTGTTAATTGCCTGAACTTACCAATGGGTGCATAACTTCTGAAAGGAAAGCAAACTCCTAGGACCTCAAGAATTGCAAATAACACTTTAGCTAAAGGAGAGTTTCCAGAATTGTGAAAATTTGATAAAATATCCAGAATGAAAAAATCAAGACAAGAAAATTACTTAGATCATTTTTTTGATATAACTGGCTGATCTCAAAAAACTCAATCCTCCCTATTTGGCTAAGAGACCAATAAGAAATGCATGCTAGATTTTGAAGTTAAAAAATAGGCCTGAAAAAGACAATGGCAATTACTACTACAATGTTGTTAAGAACATTTAGTAAAGTCACAAGGATATTTCAGCTCAAAAGATACTTTCTACCTCCTGGCTAAGTATCTCTGCCATCTTTAAGTAGAAAGATTTGCCAATATTTTATAGATCTATCCATTATAATAGTCAGTGTCTGAATGCAGTGAATTTTAATACACAGCCTTCTGTCCCCAGAATTTGATTGAAATGCTATTGGCTAAAACATGTCTCTGCCCAATTCTGCTTGTTCTGCTGCTATTGCACAAAATAATTTCTCACTTGCAACCTTTAAAATAATTTTTGTTCTTCCCAAAGCAAAACGGTAGACAAAATACATGGCCAACATTATGATTAAATTTTGATTGGGGCATTGCAGGGTGATATGAGATCTTTAGGATAGGTTATAGGTTATTCTGCTTTGTACATGAACAAATTTCACCTCAAAATCACAGGTGGAAATGCAATATGAACCTAGGGACTCCAAACTATGTTGATTTATTTTGTTTAGTTGCTAATTACTAGATTAGAGTCAATGGATTCCCAATGCACAAGCCAAAAATGGTTTCTCTTGGACATTCCATTGCTTAACTGATCAAACATTCTCTTGGACATTCCATTGCTTAACTTGACAGACATCAATAAGTGTTGAAAACTATAGTTGAGTGTAGAGAATGACTTGAGGGAATGAAAGGGGAAAAATACTGTGGTGTCCCCCTTCTCTTGGTACCTGTCAGGCCCAGCCCAATAATAATGACATAGAACAATCTAGCCAAAGTTCAATTATTTATTTTTTCACACCTAATAGACAAACTTTACTACTCTCACCCCAATGGATATAACCTGGAATATTCTAAGGAATGGTTTTCCTAACTCTTTTCCTCTGTCTCCAATGCAGTTCTGGGCTGTGCTTCTTCTTGTCTCACCTCCTCCTTGGAATGTGCTCCCTTCTTCCTAGGAAACAGCCACTTCACTATAGACCATCATAACATCTTCTCCTTTGCAGATCAATCACATCCTTATTTCTTCATTGGTTAATACAGAGCTAGCTTAGTACCATGAGACATTTCCCAAACTTACAAGTTACTTTGATGTGATAAAGCAGTTAAGAAAATTAAACTTTAGTTTAGTTCCTTTTTACTACACATATTTTCTTTGAATACCAAAGAACTTTCTGCAGCGGCATAATTATTAAAGTGCCTGTTCGCTGTGTAAACTTCCTTAAGTTAAAGGGTTAATTCATGAATGCCTCTTATGCCTGATTAGCATCTTTGGCTGATTTCACTTTGTTAAATATCAATTGTGTAAATATCAAACTGTAGAGCCTTGAAGCCAGAGCCAGGAATTTTACCAGGAATACTGTTCTATCAATGTTTTCTTATTAGTCTATCTACTGCATGATTGTTCATCTTGTGACCTTAAGACTTCTTCACCTGCCCTACTTGGTGTACAACTGAGAACTATTAGTCTACCTTGCTAACCTTTAGAGTGACTATCGGACTTCTTGATTGCCTATTATTGTGTCTTGAGACACTAAATGTTATTTCTTGACAAAGTCTTTGTGCTTGCTTGCTTGAACTGCTATAGAATAGGATGCAGTCTCCATTAAGATACTGTTGTGCCTCTCCAATTATTGCCTTGCTATAATGACTTTTACGTTTTGTTTTGAAAAATGGCTTCTTTTCTTTCCTCTCATCTTCCAATATGTTTTGCTGATTGTTTTCCTACCAGTGGAGCAAGTACTTCATTGTGAATAGTGCAATACTTTAGAGTTAATTAAAATCCCCACTGAATTTGCTCAGTAGGTTCAGGAACTTTAAAAGATTTTGTGTGCCTATGCATAAGTGTTATTTAAAGGCACACTTACTTAAGGGCTGAACAGTTTAGACATTTGAGATGTGCTCTTCAAAAGTGCTTTAGAAAATACAATCTCATTAGTAGAGAGAAAAGTCAAGAAATAGTTTGAAAAATACAGTTAAGTTATGTATTCATTGTTCTACATATCTGTTCTTTTTCTGTCTTCTGCATTATTCCCTCCAAACCTTAAACTTCAGGTGGCATTTACCCTATTTTATTATGCTTTTTATGAAGACTTTATCCAGCAGTGAGTGCTGAAAATACTATTTAAATAACAAACAAACAAATATCTAGAAGAATAAGCATTTTTCTTTGACAAATGAGAACACTGACATTTTTTTATTATTGAAATTATTATGGCAGTCATTCATGTCAAGTAAGAGCACCAGAGTAATCTGGATTGGGTAAAATAAGCTATATTTAGGCAACTAAGGAGAGAAAATGTGTAGAAGGGGAAGTCCAAGATCAGAGCCCACAGGTAGAAAAGCAGATTTAGAAATCCATATATAAAATATTACTTAAGTATGAGACTCTTGTGTTCTGTCATGTGGCTATCATCCTTTTCCCTTCCTAAGGACCTTAACTGATGCAGTCCAGCAGCAGAGCAGTCACGATGTGGCTACCTGTAATAATGATGAAATGCATAGTAATCAGACTTAGTATGGTATAGTGTAGACAACAATAGGAGGTTTTCTCTACAGAAGAAATTATAGGTGTTGGCCCCTGAGAAATGGTTTAGTTGTGATGTTGGATTATTTTGTATGTTAACATATTCTAACTTCATTTGTTTTTTTATATCAGAATCAGTCACATTAGATTGATGTGTATAAATAAATGTTTGAGTGAAAGTAGCGTGCCAATAAAATGTTTGGTGAATCTCTGTTGTCACAAAAAGAATAATACTAGATAATTTGATAGATGCGGATATGCAATAGCAAATGATTTATAACTGTACAATAATGACATGACTATAGGTCTAAAATTCTGTATTTCAGAAGATTTTGTAAAATAATGTAACAAAATCTATAGTTATTGTTTGTCAGTTGTATAAAATGTTTCTTGCTATTGTTATTCATAAACAATATACAGATTGCTCAATATATTATTTCTAATGTATATTGTGTGCATGCATGCGCTTACACACCTGTGTGTGTGTGTGTGTGTGTGTGTGTGTGTGTGTGTGTGTGTACAAAACCTCTTGGATGAGAAGCAAAACATTTTCAAGGGGAAAAAACAAGAAAATCCTGTTGCCTTTTGGAAAAGTATCTTTGGAACATTGCTAATAAACAGAGGCACCCTGAACAAAGACAGAGGGAATCTGAATAATAAAAATGTAATTTAATTTAAGAAAACCTCTTTGAATTATTAAAATACATTGAAATTTCTTAGCTGCTGAACCACACCCTCTTTTTTAAAAGGAACATCCTTATATCAATCCTATTTAAAAACTTGTGGTATATTTCAGAAAATGTGAGGTAAAAAAACCCAATTATTATCATGGAAAAGTGCCACAACAAGATAGAGTACAAGATATAATCTAAAAAAATCAACAAATCTGTTTTGTATTTCTTCTTGCAAAGCTGTTAAAATTTGTAAACAGAATTGTCTTTATCTAAATCTTTGCTTAATCGTTCCGACCATTTACATAAAGTATTTGCCAAAATGCTCCTCAACTAAATTCCTGTCCTTTGTGCCCCCCTTGCCTCTGCCAAAAGTTATTTTAGTCCAGGGCTATAGAGTTTAGCTAAGAAATAAACTTCTTAACAAATATAAATTCTTTTATATGCTAGCTTCTAATAATGCCCAAGTCTTTCTTATTTCACGCATTGCAAATCTTTTGTGATATGCATTATTAAATATCACATGCAGTCTTCTATTGGAGACCTAATCATTATAAAGCAAGACAGCACTTTTATTTCTAATATCTAACTGCAGCTTGCAAATTGTCTATTTTTTTCCCCTAAGAAATCATTTCAGCACCCATGGGTGTCATTTGTCAGGGTTGGCTGCATCGGATGAGTCCAGTGTGGACAAATATTGATTGATTGATTGATTGATTGATTTGATTTGATAATCACTTACAAGACACAGTATAAGAATAAACATAGTTTTGAATACATGAGATAGATACTTATAAAAAGAATAAAAAGAAACAATAGGACAGGGACGGTAGGCACGATTATGTGCTTATGCAATAATGAGCTTTTTTCTTTTCCTGACCTTTTTTGAGCACTACTGTGAAACTGCCTGGAGACCTCCAAGCTAGAGCTATTATTTACCGCATGTGGCTTTGAAAACCACCAAAGTTCATCTGCCCTTTTCAGCTTTACCAAAATGAGGCAGAGACACCTCTCAAGCATTTGTACTGAAAGGCCAGTATGATAAAGAGGCTACATGAGATCAGAGAGTTTGGTTACCACAACAAGAACTTAGTTCAATCTAATTAAACCAAGACACAATAGGGGTTATTCTAGTAACACAGATTAGGAAATAAGACTGTTAATTCAGCTGTCAGTGTTAAACATGTACGTTGTTTATTTATGGAGCCACTGTGGCACAGTAATTAGAGTGCAGTACTGCAGGCTACTTCTGCCAACTGCCGGCTGCCTGCAATTTGGCAGTTCAAATCTCACCAAGCTCAAAGTTGATTCAACCTTCCATCCTTCCAAGGTGGGTAAAATGAGGACCCAGATTGTTTGGGGGCCATATGCTGACTCTGTAAATCACTTAGAGAGGGCTGTAAAGTGGTATATAAGTCTAAGTGCTATAGTTATTGCTATTATTTGATATCATTAAATAAAATTATATGCACAGACTACAAGACACTACATTAGAAAAATATATTATTTGTGTATAAACAATGTGTATGTTCAAATTCAGCATATTCCTTTTATTTAACAAGTTTGTCTTATTCCAAAAATTCCAGCACTAAATTGAAAATTAATGGCAACAAAAGACAACTGGGATGTGTTCCATGTTGCATTTTAAGAACTGGGGAAATAATTCCATTAATAATTACTCAAACAGAAAGATTAAAACAATAAATTATAATTCAAGAAATAAATTCTTTAGGAAATCTAAAGTTCAGCAACATGAATTAAAAACTCAGTTTGAATCATATCAAAAGCTTTTCTTTCATCTAATGGAACCAACTGCAGATTAATGTGAACCAGCATATAAACTGATTATATCAACAGAAGTGTTATATTGTCCAAAATGTGGGTCCCCTTCAGGAAGCCAGACTGTGTATCCATTATTGTAGGTAATACCTTCTGAAGTCTTTCTGCCAATGTGGTAATATAAATATTTTAGCAGGTAGAATTTTATTTTCATAGGGTGTTTGAAATCTTTACCTACATTTGCAGAAATGTAAGTATCCTGTATACACAGTTACCGCAATAAATAAAATCTTATGCCAATTGAAAAAAAGATTACTAAGGGGATAGCAGTTTTAATTATTGTCCAGAAATTATTAATTACCTGGGAAAATACCCAATTTAGATGATAAGAACATTTTAAAATATATTCCAAATGAAAGAGTATACTGAGACCTAGATGAGACCACCTAAACTGGTGGGGAAGAATTAAAGATGTAAAAATAGATTTTGCATCTAGATATATGAAATATAATCAGTAGATAGGGGAACAATATTATATAGAACAATTGGGGAGTGGTGGCAATTGTCATCCAGGAGTCCTTTAAGATTTTCAGGGGCATGGCTCCACCCATTGCTGGATATGAAGCCCTGTTCATTAAGTTGGGCTCTAGGCATCAGTTGGCATTGCTGCTCCTGGCTGCATAGCAGCCTCTCTGCCTGAGCTGTTTGATATCACTTGATATCCCTAGACTTATTGTCCTGGGGGATTTTAATCTGTCTTTTCTGAGAGTGAAATTTGAGGTTGTTCAGGAGTTCATGGCTATCATGACAGCCATGGGCTTACCCCAGGTAATCCAGAACCCAAAAGGGGATAGTGATCTGGTTTTCCTATTGAAGCATTGGCAATGAAATGTAAGTCACACTCTGATTGCCATGCATTCTCCACCGCAGGGAGGCAGGACCTATTAATGACTGATGGACCTGGATGGGTTTCAGAGGAAGCCAGAAGTTACTTCTTCTGCTATACTACAACAATCCATCTAAAGCAGTCCTGTCAAACTGGTGGCCCATGGACCAGATACAGCCTGTGAAGGCCGTGCCCAGCCTGGCTCCACAAAGGTAAAAAACATCTTGATTTGTCATGCTATGGCTCCTGATGCAATAGTTTTTAACACCCCTGATCTAAAGCCTTGGTTGCCACTTAGAATAAGAGAGTGCTCAAGACTTTGAATTGATTCATGTCCCAGCAACCTCTCGCATCTCATAGATCCCATCATTTGCAGCATCCTATAAGTTTTTAAAATATTCTGCAGAGACAGAATATAGAAGAAGAAAATAATATCCCAATATTTTTAATGAGACCATCTTAAAATAAACTGATGGGGGAAACAAAAAAGAATATACCAAGGCAGCCTGGATAAGGTACAGGTTAACAAAGGAGAAGTAAAAATGGCCAGGCTTAGTGGATTATGACTGTGACATCATTCCATAAATACATCAGTGAAAATATAGGGCTACCAGGCATTAGAAGAAACCAAGTCATAATACTTGTCAGCAGAAGACAGACTCATGTAGTGTCACTGTAAAGAAGTTAAAGCATGTAGGGTAGATCCAAGTTTACTACAGAAACTTACTGGATGTCTTGGGAGCAATTATGACCTTTCTGTACAACCAGGAAGTTGCCTTGCCTAATGACCGTGGGATTTTAGTTAACATCAGCTACTGGGGACTGCAGAAAGTGCTGTCAGTCAGAGATGAAGTCATGCTTTACAACCGCTTTTTGTAGCAATGGAAATTCTAGTACAAATTGCCATTTGTATGAAGGATTTCCTGTATTTGGAATAGTGACTCTATTATTGTGTTTCCATCTTTTATATATCTTATTTTTCTTATAACTCAGCAAACTCAGTTAATAAGTGCTAACAAAGTCGTAGTCAATATAAAGAAGGAAATCATGGGGCCAGTGTTTTCTTCACTCAGACAGTGTGTTCTAATTGGAAAATTGTCAGGTTTTTTAAAAAGAGTTTCAGTGGAAAAGCAGGAAATTTTAAGACACTAGCCCATTTTAAAAAGAAGCCTTTATTTTTCCTTCCTCCCTTCTTTTCATCCATCCATCCATCTATCAATTTGTGCAGCACTTGACTCCCAGTGACAGTGAATGGTTTTCAAGTAAAAAAAAAAAACATTTTTAAAATCCAATATTTTTTAAAAAAAATTGAAAAAGAATGAAAGAGGGCATGATGGCAAAACTGGACCTGCACAACCCCAAAAAATGGCTTCTGCAAGACCAATCTAATCTCATCAACTTTCCAGGTTTGGGGAGAGTAGCAACAAGAATGTAGACATGGGTAATGCAATAGATATGGGTATACTTGAAATATTAAAATGGCTTTGACAAAGTCACTCCCTTAGCTGGGATGAGGAAACATTGTCTCTCATAGATTGGTAACTGGTTAAAGAAGAGGGAGAAGAATGTAAGAGTAAAGAGAGAATTTTTACATTAGCAAAACATGCAGAGTAATCCATCAGAAATCAGTATTGGGATTAGTACTTTCAAAATTGTTTATAAATAAATATGTGGTTAGGAATTGGCAATGATATAACCACGGGTATCCATAATATAAAATTCAGACTAATAAAATAAAACAGGTTCAGAAAAACTTTCAAAGGCATCCTTCCAAACTAGGTAAATGCATTCCACACTAAAAGGCAAACATCACTCTCAAGGAAGTAAAAGCTGCTTGGAAAGTTCAAATTATATGAACAAAACCTGAATCCTGCTCAGAAAAGGAACAGTATCATAGTTTTCATAGTTTAAAAAAAACATCAATCCACTGTGTTCATACTGTAAACAAAACCTTAATCCCATAATAGGAACAAAATTGAAAATAATATTGCCCATACATTACACCAATATTCATACATTAATCTAAAATGCCTTTGGATTTGGAGTGCAGTGTGTGTTTTTGAACACTGTTCTTTAAAAAAAAAAAAAAGACATTGAAATCCTGAAAATGTTGTAGTAAATGGCAACACAAATGATTAGGAGCAGCTGCCTAAGAGGAAAGGTTAGAGAATTTGAGTCTATTTGGTATGAATGATGGCAGATTACAGTTGACATGAGAGAGGTAAGTAAAATCAAGCATAATCTGGAAAATGTTCACCAAAGAAATATTAATTTCCCTCTCGCGTTTAGCTGAAAGTGTCCAAGAATTTTTTTTTCACAAGAAAAAGTTACATTACGGAGTTTGCTGCTTTGAAATCTGGTGATGGACATCAATTTAGATGATTTTGTAAAGAACTGCAATCAATGGCAACTTGTTTTGATGGGTTTATATTACTCCCTGAATCTGAAGAAACACAATAAGAAACAGCTTCTGGGAACCAACAAGTGGAAGACAGCTTGTCTTCTGTACTTGTGTATCTCCCAAGAGTAGTGGCTGGTGATTGTGTAACTGAATCCTGGTCTAGAGGGGGGCTTTTCTTCTTATGCTCCTAATGTCAAGAATTATGGAAATGAAAAAATTAATAATGAACTTTATGCCATTGAATTTAAAATAGTAAAGCTAGTTGATGGTCCTAATAGATTGTGAGACATTCAGTCTATTCATATTCAATATCTGACCATCAGTTCTGGTGGCATCAGAGCACTCATCCTGTGATAGATGACCCATGTTTAATGTAGGAACCAGATAAAGTTGCAGACAGACAGAAAATGAAACAAATCAGAGAAGTAGAATCCTATTTATTTCTCTCTTTGCAATAGTATATAATCAGAGTACTGAATTTGTATAATACAATCTCTCTAGGAGGATGTAATGCCATTAAGTCCTCCCAGGGACACTCGCAGTTCCATTTTCTAATTGCATGCTTAATGCAACTTTAAGAGAGAGAAAAAACTTGGACTCCTTCTTAATATAGACCAGGCGGGTAATATAGATGCCAAATTCTCTCCAAAAGTTATTAATGAAGAAGAATATTTGTAGCTCATGGTTCCTTGGTGTTCTTTGGGCTTGCTTGTTTTCTTGCAGACATTTCATTATTCAAACTAGGTAACATTATCAGTGATAGTAACTGCACTCCTTACTAGCACTGATGATGTTACCTAGTTGGGTAATGAAACATCTGCAAGAAAACAAGCAAGCTCAGAGAGCACAAAGGACCTCTAAAAAAATGATGCTTACTGTTTTAGAAGAAAGATCTATTGAAGCATGGCTCTGATTGGTCTTACCATGGTTCTTCTTTGAATGAAAGTTCTGAAGTAAAATTCTCTGCTTTTACAGCAAAGCCAAAGAGAACACTTCTTTTCATGAAATTTCTAATTATAAATAACATTAAAGGACCATCTGTTAAATTTTCAGATTTTAAATGGATTAATTTTAGATGTAAACTAAGTAGTAAATCTGTGCTCAGATAAAATTGAATGTCAGAATAAAGCTGTCCATCAGAAGTGAAATAAACTTGAAATAGATCTTTAGATGAGAAATATCTAAACAAGGTTTGTTTCAAAACACAGGCACATACCACACATATACACAACTGTTCATTGGAGAGAAGGGTGCAAGACAAAAGAAACTGGAGGCAAATTAAATATAAAGAGCCCATATAGTGAAAAATGCAACTATGGATTCTCTCTGTTTATAGAATAGTTATTGACTGTTGATTAACATATTCCTTCTGACTAATCCATATGAATTAGTGTTAAGTCTACTGAACCTTTAGAGAGGATCTAGGGGACATTGTTGTTAAATTGTTGTCATTGTTTGCTCTGTAGTTTTCCCCCCCCCCAAGAACGGGTGTCTGGGGTTTAAAATAGTTCAGAGAATCATACAATGAAAGAGTTAGAAGGAACTGTTTATTTTTGCCATTGCAGCATCAGATCTCACACTGTACACAACAAATATTTTGAGTTTTCTTTTGCTTTTCTGTTCTATTTATAAATCCTATTCATTTCAGCAAAACAGAGAGAGAAAAAATGAGACAGAGGAGGGGTGGACTTCAACTTCTGGAAGATACCCAGATTAAGAAATGGCTTTTGCATAAGATTACACAACTATGCTTCAATCCTATATCTGTGTGTAGATATGTAGATAGTTACTCCCCCTTCTCCAAAGGCAGATAAGCTGTTATTTGGGCAATAACTTGTTCACTATAATTTCCCAGCTGCAATCAAACTGAGTCTTACAAACATTAGAAAAGTATTTTGTTAAGTGGAATTTACTTGTGAGAAACCACGGATCAAGATCCCATTGTGCCATTAAGCTGGTGGAAACCACTCCATCTTCAAAGCAAATCCATCATCTCCTCCTCGCGTGCATGTCAATTTGCTCCAGAGTTTTAGGGCTAAATATGCATCACCTAGAACAGGGGTCCCCAACCACCGGTCCCGCGGACCGGTACCGGTCCGTGGAACAAGTCCTACCGGGCCTCTGGCTTGCTGGCGCCGCCATCTTTTTCATGAAAAGTGCTTCCGGTGAGCTTTTCCGGTAGAAAGCTCACCGGAAGCACATTTTCATCAAAAAAGATGGCGGCGCCAGCGTTCCGGTGAGCTTTTCCGGGTAGAAAGCTCACCGGAAGCACATTTTCATCAAAAAGATGGCGGCGCCCAGCTGATGCCGGTACCGGTCGCGGCGCCCAGCTGATGCCGGTACTGGGCCGTGGCGTAAAAAAGGTTGGGGATCACTGACCTAGAAGATGTTGCCAAATCATTCTTTGACTTAGGAATACATATGAAGAGCTCAAATTACCAAAACAAAGGGGTTGTTTTCATCAGTGGAAGGTATATATAAATTCTGAACAAAATTATTGGAAGCATTTTCCTTGGGCAATATTCTTTCCATTAGCTCTATAATTGAGGAATAAAACACAAAATGGTATTTGCAGGGATGGTAGGATTTGCCATTATCAAGACTCATATCTTCAGTGTAAACTACTACTTCATGAGAATTTGTTTTTAGAGAATGTATATTACACCCCAACTCAAATAATACAACTCTGGGTGACTTATAAAAGAAATCAAAATAAAACCACACACACCACAAAAATAACAATAATAATAATCAATATATATGCTTCATATTGTTACCCAAGTCAGATGGGAACTTATTCATCCTGGCCCAATACTTTTTAAAGTGTTCCCAAAAGCCAGCAGAGTTAAAAAGACTTCTTTAAGATGGGTATCATTTCAAAGGGCAGTATTCAGAAGGAACATATAGGTCAAATCAAATGGCACTCTGTCCAGAAAACAACCCAAAAGTGTCCCCTCCCCAGAGGTGGTATTCAGCAGGTTCTGACCAGTTCTGGAGAACCGGTAGTGGAAATTGTGAGTAGTTCAGAGAACTGGTAATGGAAATGTTGAGTAGTAATACTACCTCTGATTGGCCTCACCCCCATCTATTCTCTGCCTCCCGAGTCCCAGCTGGTCAGCTGGATCTTCTTTTGTTGCCCTGCACAGGAGAATGGAGCTGGAAAGGAGGTTAGTGGGGTGGGGAAGGAATGGGTATTTTATAGTATCCTTCCCCTGGAGTAGGGTGGGAATGAAGATTTTGCAGTACCCTTCCCCTGCCACGCCCACCAAGCCACGCCATGCCCACAGAATCAGTAGTAAAAAAAATTTGAATCCCACCACTGCCCCTCTCCCTCAGTTATAATGAATAGGACAGGCAGATACCCTTAGCCAGGGGTAGTTCTTCAAAACCCAATCCTGTAGCATGCAGTAATGTCACATTGTATATAATACACAGCTTCTGGAAAGAAATATATACCTAGTACTGTGAAACTTTTAGAAATAATTGAGGCAAACATACCAAATTTTAGAGATCAACATCATTTAATCATCAGGACGTTGCAGGTTTTTTGGGTCTTCTCGGGATTATGATCTAAGTCTCTGCACATCACTTTTGTTTTAGTTTTTTTCACTCAACAACCAAAGCTGCTGCCTTCAGCTTTGATTCTAGGTAACATTCTTTTTTCCTCATTCTCCTGTTTTTTTTTTTTACTGGTAAGGAAAGAAAGAAAGGAAAGAAAGAAAGAGAGAGAGAGAGAGAGAGAGAGAGAGAGAGAGAGAAAGAAAGAAAGAAAGAAAGAAAGAAAGAAAGAAAGAAAGAAAGAAAGAAAGAAAGAAAGAAAGAAAGAAAGAAAGAAAGAAAAAGAAAGAAAGAAAGAAAGAAAGTGGTCCTGAAGTCTTAATGCACAGTGAAACTTGCACAGGCAGGACTGATGTATAGTTGTCATACATTTCTAAACTAACTTGACTGCAGAGGTAGCTAAGTAAAATGTACCTTTGTGCAAAAATTTCTGTTTTCCTAGGTACTCAGAATGTATAGTAGACTTGCATTTCAGATTTAACCAAATATGGATAACTGGATGAAACTGTGATTTTTAAAATGTGAATAATTGGTTACTTAGAAATATTTACATTCTGGATCTACTTTAGAGAGAGAAAAATAGTTGGGATTTCCTTTCCTTTCCTTTGGCCTTGTTACTTTTATGACATGATTCTTGTCTAGGCAAAATCCTTGTTAACATTCACAAGTGCCAATGCAGGGCAAAGATATGCTCTTTTCCTGGCAATGTCAAAGCCAATTACCACCTTGGAGAGAGAAGGAATTGCAGACATTTGTTCCATTTTCCTAATAGATGGTCAGCATTTCCAAGGTTGACTATACTAATGACACATAAGAGGGAGGGAGAGATTCTGGCAGAGCAGCATGTGTAAGTACATTCCTACAGGCAAGGATTTCTGGATCAAAACTGCTATTAAAATCCTTTATTGTTTATTGTGGAAATTGAATAAGTAGATAGTTATTATACATTGTTCCTTCCCTAAATTATTTTTTGTTCCAGTTAAACCTTAGTTATACAAAGTAAAATGCACTTAAAAATTATTATATGGCCTTTATATAAACTACTAGCTGGATAGCCGTGTTTCGCTATGAAACTATGTGATTGGGCTTAGTTTTGGGGGAGGAAAATGAGGAGAGAAAAAATCTGTCTCTGCCTACCAGCATCCATTGGTATTCATGTGGCTAGCATCCTGTCAGTATGTCAGAGAGTTGAGGGCTGCTTGAAAACTGAAACAGTATTTGCTGTGTGAGCAAGAAGGAGACAGTAAGGAACCTGGGCGTGGCTTAGCTCAACTGTTCTATACTAAAGCTGCTTGGTGCTGTGAAACTGAAACTGAAACTCCTCTCCTCTGCTTGTGTTTTGCAGGTGGAGAGGGGGAGTAGAACTCCTTAGCATCAGAGCGTGTTAATAATAATATAAGAAATACTAATGCTCTGATGGTCATTTTGAAAAATCTTTTCTTAATGAGCACCTAAAAGTCAAGAGGAACATATGTGCCAAATTTAAAGTTTGTAGGCTTTACGGTTCTGGAGATTTTGTGATAATGTGTGAGTGATATTTCATTTTTATATATATAGATTAGCAAAAAATTGTGGTAATTTGGATTTCTGGAATAAAATTGAAGGTTATTAATTTCACAACCAGTATTGGTAAAGTAGTTTACTGAATATAAAATAAATAAAAACAATAAATCAAAAACTGTATGTTGTTGGTAATCATACAGTAAAAAAAGAGTGCAGAGGAAAACAAAACTGATGCAGAGAAGGCTTGTACAATATTTCTTTTCATTCATGAAATTTTCAGTGATTTAATAGGAAAACAAAACATGATGAATCAGCTCTGTAGAGCTTAGATGGATAACTTGTGGTTTATGATTCAGTGTGAACATTGCAGTGGTGGGATTCAAAATTTTTTACTACTGGTTCTGTGGGTGTGGCTTGGTGGGTATGGCAGGGGGAGGATACTGTAAAATGTCCAGTCAGAAGTAGTATTTGCCGGTTCTCTGAACTACTCAAAATTTCCGCTACCGGTTCTCCAGAACTGGTCAGAACCTGCTAAATACTATCTCTAGAACCTTGTGGTCTCTCAGTCCTGATCTCATATTCTTCCAGACAATCCTATCATCCTTTCAATCTATCATCCTAAACACCACTGGGGGGGGTGGGGGTGGAATTGTCCCTCAAATATCTATAATTGTTCCCTATAACAGAAGGAACATTGCACAAATTGAGGCAAAATAATGTCTAGATGCAAAATGCTTCTTTCATTTCTGTTTCTGATTTAATCAAATGAATACGCATGGGGTCCACAATTCTGCATAGTGTAGACATACAGTTTTAATTTAGTTCTAGAAGTAGCCATTTTGGAATGCAGAACCAATTTTTTTTTGGCAAAGTTATTGTGGATTTCAACAAAGGATGAATTTTTATTTGTCTAAGGGAAGGATGGTAAAAAAATGTAAATAAAACTTTATTTTCAAAGTGAGCCAATTGGTTAGATCATGCATTTTGCCTATGAGCCTTTTAATTATTCTATGTTGGTATGCTGTCAATAATATGATTTTAGTTATACATTAATCACATTGGTAGTTCTGCAACATAACCTCAATTAATGTTACTTCAAATAGCCAATATGATAGAAGATGTTCTTTGTTCTGCCACAAAGCCGGAATGATTTAGTTTGAGTTTCTGAGGGATAAACTGTTTGAATTGCTTCATATTATAAATTTTTCAAACATCATTAAAATGACAGTAAATTCCCACAGCAACTTTCACAATTACATATATATATAAATCTCATTGATTCACAGCAGGTCATAGTTGTTTTCCTGTATCTGTTGCACATACTAATGACATTCCAAAGAGAAGCTAATTCAGAATTTTAATCAGCTGTCAGAAACCAATGAAATTCAGAAGTCAGTAGTGTGTTAAAAACAATTACGCGGAAATGAAACGAAATATTTCTTCTTTTGCTGGGTTTCAACAAATATTGCAAAACTGTTGTTATTTTTTATGGAGTCTCAGTCAGTCTGCCTGCAGCTGATATTTTCTGGAGGTGTTGAATTCCAGCCATTAGGGTTTATTGTTAAGAACTCTAGAAGTTGTATTTTATCTGGAAGAACTTGGGCTAGTGTTAGGGTTAGCCCCGTTATTTCCTTCTTTACTTGGGCTATAAAATAAAGGGGCTTCACTATTCTTGCCTGTATGTTCTATAAACCCTCATTGTTTTTGCTTGTAAACATACAGGTGAAACTCAAAAAATTAGAATATCGTGCAAAAGTTCATTTATTTCTGTAATGCAACTTAAAAGGTGAACCTAATATATGAGATAGACTCATTATATGCAAAGCAAGATAGTTCAAGCCGTGATGTGTCATAATTGAGATTATGGCTTACAGCTCATGAAAAACCCCGAATCCACAATCTCAGAAAATTAGAATATTGTGAAGAGGTTCAATATTCTAGGCTCAAAGTGTCCCACTCTAATCAGCTAATTAAGCCATAACATCTGCAAAGGGTTCCTGAGCCTTCAAATGGTCTCTCAGTCTGGTTCAATAGGGAGCACAATCATGGCAAAGACTGCTGACCTGACAGTTGTGCAGAAAATCAACATTGACACCCTCCATAAGGAGGGAAAGCCTCAAAAGGTAATTGCAAACAAAGTTGGATGTTCCCAAAGTGCTGTATCAAAGCACATTAATAGAAAGTTATGTGGAAGAAAAAAGTGTAGAAGAAAAAGTTGCACAAGCAGCAGGGATGACCGCAGCCTGGAGACGATTGTCAGGAAAAGACCATTCAAAAATGTTGGGGACTTTCACAAGGAGTGGACTGAGGCTGGAATCAATGCATCAAGAGCCACCACACACAGACAGATCCTGGACATGGGCTTCAAATGTCGTATTCCTCTTGTCAAGCTGCTCCTGAACAACAAGCATCAGAAGCGTCTTACCTGGGCTAAAGAAAAACAGAACTGGTCTGTTGCTCAGTGGTCCAAAATCCTCTTTTCTGATGAGAGCAACTTTTGCATCTCATTTGGAAACCAAGGACTCAGAGTCTGGAGGAAGAATAGAGAGGAACACACTGCAAGATGCTTGAAGTCCAGTGTGAAGTTTCCACAGTCTGTGTTGATTTGGGGAGCCATGTCAACTGTTGGTGTTGGTCCACTGTGCTTCATTAAGTCCAGGGTCAATGAAGCTGTCTACCAGGAGATTTTGGAGCACTTCATGCTTCCTTCTGCAGACGAGCTTTATGGGAATGCTGACTTCATTTTCCAGCAGGACTTGGCACCTGTCCACACTGCCAAAAGCACCAAAACCTGGTTCAATGACCATGGGATTATTGTGCTTGATTGGCCTGCAAATTCGCCTGACCTGAACCCCATAGAGAATCTATGGGGCATTGCCAAGAGAAAGATGAGAGACATGAGACTGAACAATGCAGAAGAGTTGAAGGCCGCTATTGAAGCATCCTGGTCTTCCAGAACACCTCAGCAGTGCCACAGGCTGACAGCTTCCATGCCTCGCCGCATTGAGGCAGTAATTGCTGCAAAAGGGACCCAAACCAAGTACTGAGTACATATGTATGCTTATACTTTTCAGAGGTCTGATATTGTTCTATGTACAATCCTTGTTTTATTGATTGCATGTAATATTCTAATTTTCTGAGATTGTAGATTTGGGGTTTTCATGAGCTGTAAGCCATAATCATCTCAATTAAGACACATCATGGCTTGAACTATCTTGCTTTGCATGTAATGAGTCTATCTCATATATTAGTTTCACCTTTTAAGTTGCATTACTGAAATAAATGAACTTTTGCACGATATTCTACTTTTTTGAGTTTCACCTCTATATACAAACAGAAGAGTAGATATTTTTAGATGTCTGTCCTATAGCTATGTAAAAGCTATACATATGTTATGATATGTAAGATGGGGTGCTGGCCAGTCATCAAAACTGATCAAATCAATTTGAAAATGCTCCCTTAGAAATTAGTCCCATCTCTTTTGACAGACTTTATTCATGTCAAATAACAGAATTTATTATTATGGTGGAGAATTATATATCAGAGAATTACTAGAATGCAGGAAACGTTTGTGGAGTCAGGATAGGGACATAAAAGAGAAAGAATTATTTTGGTAAATTCTAAAACTGCAAGCACTAACGCTGAAGAAAACAGATATTAATCACCAGAGGGTAACAGCTTCATCCTGATTGCTATCTTTAATATGCTATTTTACACAAGAAAAGGTAATCTATTTAAAAGCACTTCATTTTTGTGTTTTGGGTATGCAAGTCACAAAACATAGGCATATGTATGCATGTATATTTTGTAAAGAGGGCTTTTTGCCAAACAGAATGCTCTGATAATGTGATGGTACAGCTGGTGTCTACTGCCGGAGACCACTATAGCAAAAACTGCATAATTAAATGAGTAGCCGCAATTCCCTTCTCTATCATTTATATGTGCTGCTGCTACTGACTGCATTTTATCATGATGAAGATGGAGCACAAAATTAAAAGTTGGACCAAGAATCTCTAAATACAGTATTTTCTGTCTAGTATAACAAAACCAGGGGCAGGTGAAGAGTTGTTGATCAGTTATCACAAAACTGCTGTCATCTGCTTGTCTATGAGTGTATGTTCTAAAATGGATTTACCATTTAGGATGGTGTTCTAGATTAAGTAGTATGGATTAGTGTTTTAAATTAATCTGTTATGTTATCTTTCTTTACTATCATAAAAATGTTGAAGCTTTTCGAAAAACAGTCCAAAGTATCATCTCTTTTCCTTTTGTTGCTAATCTGGCTTGTATTTCTCAGAAAAAGACATAGATCACATATACATTTTTATCATTAAAACCATGCAGTAGTAGTATATTATACATCATTTAAATTTCACCAAAAAAGAACTTCCAGATTGTTTTGTTCTCAATTAAATATAACATTGTTAAGTAAAATAGCTTCTTCTTCCATTTCAAATGAAACAGAACCTATTTTTTTTTTTATATTGGTTTGTGCAATAAACAGTGTATCTTGTGGTCATTCACTTGCCATTTTCAAATTGTTCATATTCCAGAGGACCTGGACATTGGAATATCCTAAGCCCAATTTTGAATGTATCCCATTTCCCATGTGGTGTCCAAAACAAGAGATAAATTACTGATTTAAAATAGCGACCAACCTATTAGTGATCTTGCTTTAACTTTCACTATCTAGACGTAATGAAGAAATGTAATTTCTTTTGAATCTGAAGTCAATCTTATAATTTCCTATGGTATGTTAAAAAAAACAAAAAAAAAACAAACAGCACAATATCCATCCATCCCCCCCCACACGCCCTAGTGAAAAATCATGGTTTCCAGTTATATTTCAACTGTCTTCTAAAGCAGGGGTCCCCAACCGCCGGTCCGCGGACCGGCACCGGTCGCGGAACAAGCCTTACCGGCCGCTGGTTGCTGGGCGCCGCCATCTTTTTGGTAAAAAGCAATTTTTTCAAAAGATGGCGGCGCCTAGCTGCTGTGAGTTTTTCCGGTAGAAAGCCATTTCTACCCGAAAAAGCTCACCAGAAGCGCCGCCACACGAAAATCACTTCCGTGACATCACCGGAAGTGATTTTTCGTCAAAAAAGATGGCGCCCAGCTGACGGAACCGGGCGCGGCGCCAGCTGACGCCGGAACCGGGCGCCGGCCGAAAGGTTGGGGATCACTGTCTTCTAAAGTGTCTGTCATACAGAGCTCAGACTCCTCAGGCAAGGATCCTCCACCAGAGTTCCTGGAGGATCTGTTGTCTGAAGATCTGTAGGCAGTTGAGGTGGGGCCGTCTGGTAATCCATAGGAACAGCAATGATCTCTGAAGATGAAGATTTGCTGCTTCTCCCCAAGGAAGGCCTCACCACATGGAAAAGAAAGGACTCACGCTCTTCGATAATGAGCAACAAATCCAAGACTCTCCATTAGAAACAAGTCTTCTTTAGCCCAGATGCTATGTGCCCTGAATTTTGACTTTTGAGTGAACATTTTGACTGACCTTCAACTGACTGCCAAACTTTTGTGATTCTTTGACCCTTGGATCTCATTTTGACTACTCTTTCCCTGATACTTTGGAATTAGTAACTTTGGGGTGCTGTTAAGGCAAACCTACTTGACTTTTGAAATTTTTTCAGGAGAGTATCCATCATGAAAAGAACAAATCAAGGCTAGTCTAATAGAATACAGTATCTGAAGCTCAGGGTTGAACTACAGAGTCTTCATGCTGTTACTTAGAAGGGTAATGAAACATCTGCAAGCAAATAACCAAGCTCAGAGAGGACCATGGATTCCACAAGGTTATTCTAATGACATCAATTTACTTTGAACAGTTCATATGGAGTTACTTATATACTTACAACCTTATTTGTTTACCTACTTACTTACTGTCTCATTGTTACAATACTTTTGTATTGTAACTTTTGCAATGTAACAATACTTTTGTATTGTAACATTAGTGGACAATACTTTTTTTCTAAAATGCCCAAATGTAATATTGTTATGAAGCTGAAAGGAAAGGATTAAAAAAAACGCATTGAGAGAATCTCTCCCAAATTAAAAATTATTTGAAATACAGTTCAAAACCAGCCAATATTAAATAATGATGCCTATAAATCTTTAATCTCAAATAAAACAAAAAGCTATCATACAAATAAGTGACACACTGGGGAGCAGAGGTTAGATCAGTTGTACAAATCATACTGAGTATTTCCAGATAAAAAGAAAATAAGCAGCACATTGCTGTTTTTAATATTATAGTTTTGTAAGATTGTATAAAAACCACCAGCTGCCAAGAGGCTCTCAGGTCAGTTTCTAATGCAGTTGAAGATCAAAGCTCTAAATATGGTTTAGATGCCACTTCAAAAATACTGTTAAGGAGCCGATAATGATCAGAAGTCATACAAGGTAATTACATTTCAATGAAACGTAAGTAAAGTCAGCTAAAATAGCTGTTTTCATTGACCCTAGAAGCATTCAGCCACGATAAGTAGTAGTTCCTAGGATGGCATTAATCATGATTGGGTGATCATTGGTACTAGAGGCTTAATGAATCTTAGTGCAAAATCAAAATAGTTAATGTTAAGTGTCAAACAACAAAATAAAAATTATTTCTCATATATTTGAGCAGTTTATTGACAAAATTCTTCAAGTATGGTAGATATAGTCTAAAGGTAAAGGTAAAGGTTTCCCTATTCAATCATGTCAAACTCTAGGGGACAGTGCTCATCTCCATTTCTTAGCCGAGGGAGCCAGCATTGTCCGAAGACATTTCTGTGGTCATGTAGCAAGCCTGACTATATGCCAAGGCACACGAAACACTGTTACCTTCCCATTCAAGTGGTACCTGTTTATCTACTTGCATTTGTTTGCTTTTGAACTGCTAGGAACTGGGTCAGGAACCGGGGAAATAAAAGGAACTCATTCTGATGCCCAGCACTTGGGTCTTGAACCCAGGATGTCAGTGCTGACAAGTTCAACATCTTTAACCGCTGAGCTATCGTGCTCTCTATAGATATATTCTAACAATATTCAAAAAAAGCCAAAATGGATGGCCATCTTCCTGTTTGTTCCAAAGCTACACAGGCTTTCAGCTCATTGCTTGGTGGTTGGCTGCACTTTTCACATGCATAAGATCTCGGATTCAATCCCTGGCAACCGAAAGATGAAAAAATGCTTTGGAGGATGCTGTTCTGCTAATTGTCAGTACTGAGTTAAATAGAACTAGTAATTTTAGATGAAATAAAACAGCTTCTTATATTCAGTCTGTTTATTATGCAAAGGTTACAGTGGAGCCATAAGGGGCATTGGGAGTAGAGCCAATGAATGTAGCTCCACTGTCCTTCAATGTTTTCTTTAACACGTAGAAGTGACTTCTGAAACATCTAAGATACAGCTTTTGGGATGATTTTGAAAGAGATTAGTCAAGCTCACAAACAGCTTCTGACAGCATTAAGAAAGGGAATATGATAGGGCTCTTTACACAGAAGTACAAGACCTGTTTTCCACTGTTCCAGAGTTGAAAACATAGAATAAGGAATTTAAGCTACAGAAAACCAGATTCAATTAAATGTTATATGGGAAACCCTAAATTATGATGCTTAGAGCAGCTTAGCAATAGAATCCGTTGCTCAAGGAGGTAATAGTTTTCCTCATATCTGATAAGTTGAAGCAGAGGCTAGAAAACCACCTACAGAAGATAATGTTAATTTGGATTCCTGTACTAAACAAAAGTTAAGTCAGTGGCTGAAATGATCTAACTACTCTGATTTTCTGTCTCTGTGATCAACAGCTATTAACTGCGGTAGCCAAGTGGAACCTCTTTGTTCATTAACACCATTCGGTATCAGATGCTTGATGAAAACATTAGTGGAATATGATTAATCTTTGATATGAATTTTTATGGTCTTATGAGTTATGCTAATCCTCCTCCTCCATGCCAAAATATCTTGTCTCTTTTGTGTTGATACAGCCTTCTTTCTTTCCTTCCTTCCAACCTTCTAGCCTTCAGCAGAATCTAGCCTTCAGCAGAATCCCCTTGATTGGCAGCAGCGCAGCCAACCAACCCAGCACACCAGCCCACCCCTCCACACACACCAGTATTTATAGAGAGACGGCAGCTCTGATCACACACTGCTTGCACTGGCACGAAGCAGAAAGCACCAGCCTGAGGATGGCGAGTGGGACCTCACCGAAACATCGCCAAGATACTCTTAATCTTACACGGGAAAAGACCCAAACACACCTAGACATATATATATATATATACATACATACATACATACATACATACATACATACACACACACACACACACACACACACACACACATATATATATACACATACATACATACATATACGTATACACACACACACACACACACACACACAAACACAAAATCAAAAGGCAAGACATAAATACATTAATTGGATGATCCATCCTCTCATTCATCTCCAAACTCCTGGTGTGCTAATTACTTTACCCAGATAAAGTAGTTAAGTTACATATAAATTCCAGCAGGGAATAGTCCTATATTATATTCAAAAACAAAAAAACAAAACAGCCCTTTCTGTTTAAAGAGCCTCACTGTTAGGAAGCATAAAAACCGTAAAGACAGGCAGTCTGCAGCATTGTATGGAAGCTGATGTATTAGTTCAGCATATTTAAGATTTTGTGCCTTTTTTCCAGAAGAATTGGCTTACTCCATTCAGAGATATTTGTGAAAGATTAAAGAAAAATCCTATTTTTATAACCTTTGAATGGATTAAAGCAGTTGCCCCAAATCCAAAATGTGTGATTTTAAACAGACGTATCTGCAGGGTGCAATCAAAAAGGTTCGCCTGCTTTTTATGTGTATTGCACGGGCAACACCTGTAGAAAAAACCTGGCAGTTTTGATTGTCATCTTGAGTTTTTTTTTGTTTTTGTTTTTTACCATATCCTGTGGGCATTCTGATTTTAAATGTAATAGGAAAGTTAATCATTTTATTACATTATTGTGGCTTCCTCTTTTGTCATTTGTCTTTTGTTGCCCTGTTTTTGTTTTATTTTGGTTTTTTTTGAAACAATAGCTTTTCTTCCACTGCAGCAGAAACGTTATGCCATGGAAAGCAAGCATTTGCTTATATTTTGGATGGGTTTGCTAAAATCCCTGAAAATTTGACTGTTGGAAGAAAGGGGAAAAAAAGAGCAAGATTTAGCCTTAAAACTTAATCATTTCCAATTAACCTGAGTAGAATATAGAGAACGAAGCAATCATATTGATTGAAGAGTGTCCATTCTACACCAATATTTCATTATTAGCTATTGCACTCTAGTTATGATACACTGTAGATTAGCTTTCCTCCAAAATAAGTGAAAACTACCATATTGCCTGTAAAATATTTATGTAAAAAAAAAAAAACCAGTGAAAATACATCACTGGGCTGATTTCAGGAAAATTAAGAGAGGAAGAACAACTAGCAGGATAAGACTATTAAGGCATAGGTTAAAGCAGTGGCCCCCAACTTTTCCAGCTTTGTGGACCAATGTGGTGGGAGGGGAGAGGGAGAGGGAATGGTTCTGCGTGTGCAGTGGGCAAGTATGAGCACAAGGGCACCTCCATTTGTACCAGCAGTGGGCACCCATGCCTACTGCTCATAGGAATGGAGCTGTTAGTACACGCTCACCTGCTGGTCATACCAGTCCAGTGGAGCTGCATGCGTGTTTGCAGCCTGGTTTTGAACAAGCCGCAGCCTGGGGTATGGGAACCTCTGGGGTAAAGGATCATTTAGATTAATTATTTTAGCTACAAGGATAACCAAGTTTTTTTAAATTCATACTTATAATTTGTTTTTTTAAAAAACCCTCAAACTTCCAGAAACCTTTATGTAGTTTTTGTTTCAACAATAAATAATACAAGAAAACTTGTGTTTAAAAATGTGGAATGATGAGATTTTCTTAAAGTGAATTCTGATGTTTGAATTTATGAATTCCGCAGCTGAAATAACAGTAATGGCTTCAATTTAGGTTGTTCTTTTAATTCACTTGAGAGAGCAAATTCCTACTAATTCCACATTCCTAGCTTATTCCATATGGATTTCAGCAGTACCAGCTGGGATTGTGTTTATTAGGTCAGTTCAGGTTAAAGCTGTTCAAATGAGACACCTGGCTTTGACAGTTCAAAGAAGGCAAAGCCACATCAAAAGCAATTGGTTAAAATAGTGGCCAGGAAAATCTAGCCCCCAGATTCCATAGATTTGTTCTACTGGCAAGTTCAAGTTGAACTCCAAAATAACGTTCTATAAGCTGATTCTCTCTGGAAGGAAACTTTTTTGCACTGACCATTGTACACAGCCATCATCATGCAGATGTTCGATATCGGGTTGGAGACGGAGTGTTTTCCAACCTTGGCAACTGTAAGATATGTGAACTTCAGGTCTCTCTGAGACCTGAAGTTCACATATCTTAAAGTTGTCAAGTTTGGAAAACATCACAGTAAAGTCTACGGCTGCAGCAGGTGCATAAAATATTCAAAATGAAGGGAGAGGGAGGAACTAAACAGAAGCTCTTGCTACAAACCTCTTCCCACTGCTGCAACAGACTCTACCTGCTGCCACTCTTATTTCCTGCCCTCTTATTTTTTGAAAAGTAAAAGTCAGGTTGTAGAATCATTGTGAATTGCAAGGAAACCTTACGCCTCTCTCTATGCACCTCCTGACCTTTCTTAGCAAATAAAAAGCAGTGAACTGCTGCCCACTGCTGAGTTTTAGTGTTATCCTGGAAAACATTTTTACTGGTTTTCCTTTTAATAAAGGTGGCCTTTATGGTTCACTAGCTTGCTAGTTAATGGCATGTTCTCCTCATTACAGACACCTTATGGGAGTGCCCACAACATTTGAAACTTTTCAAAGGTGAGTACTGGCCTCCAAACATTGGACACTCCGACCTAAATTTGGAGGCTATATTTTAAAAATCATAAACATGTCACCATAAACACGTTCTCTCTCTGCTTTTATTCCTGTGTGCCTGAAACATGATAGGAGCATTCTTAATCTTGGAAGAACTTCATGCGAGGGGACCTTAAACTACCTCATCTCTCTAGTACGCACCCTTAGTAAATGAGTCCATTTATTCTATTTCAGCTGCTCCTCCACATTTTTATACGCTACTTAACGCAGCACTTTCACAACCCACTCATCCATGTCAATATTTCATCAATTTCCTGCTTTTAAAATTGGAGACGTACTTATGCAACAGATCCAAATCATGAGACAATGTGCCCTGAGATGTAGCATTTTTTAGTCTTGCAGCCATTAAGAGGATTTTTTTTATTTGGTTTAATAAATGCTATTTTTTTCTTTATGCTTTTTGTGACGCCCCCTCAAAAATTCTTTTCTCTTCGTCCAATTTATCTATCAAGCATTCCAAAGGCCTCCTTAGAGAAGGACAAAAAGCAGCAGTAACTTTTCCTTCTGGCTTGCAGGGCAGTCAACCTGGAAAATCTCTTCAATATGCTCATTTCCCCCTCTTCACCCCCCCTCCCCACTTTTCTTGCTTTTTCATGGGCAGATGAACATAAGCAAATTATATAATCCTATTGTTCCTGCTGCTGTTTTTTTTTTTTAAATCATCAGGCTGTTGCTGATGCAGGAACAATGAAATCTGTCTTTAAATAGAGAAAGCATATAAAACGTGGCTTCTGGAATTCTTTCCAACCTATTTACCACAGCAAGAGCCATAGGAGGCTTCTGTATTTTTTCCAGTTTATTGAAATCATAGCCTGTATGAGTGTGTGTGTGTGTGTGTGTGCGCACGCATGTACTTGAGGGTCTACTTTCCTCTTGTGTCATATTTCTGGGTATACCTATGGAAAGCCCAGGAGAAGTGCATGCATCTTGCTCTGTGACCAAAATAAAAAGAACCTGTTGGCGGCTTTGGTGCTGCTCCCCATCTGATTCTCCCAGAGGGATATGTTAGGGATTTTTTTTCCCCTGGAATATTTTTTTTCCTGCAGACCTGCTGTGATTCAGCTACTTTTGAGCTCAAGTCTTTCTTTTGCTCATTTCTCCTACCATACCAAAGCGCTTTTCATTCTATTCAGTTTTTGGAGACCTGTGGGTAGGTAGACAGAGTTCTGAGCCCCTTCACCTACCTTTTGATATTTTTCTGGATTGGAATGGATGAAAAAGAAAATGTCACTACATTATTTAGATGACATCTTTGCGTGCCTGCAGGCAAATGACATCTTTATGCGTTGTCCCTACCACCAGTGGGTGCCTCCAGCATTGTACACCATCCAGATTAAAAAAAACAAAAACAAAGCAAGAACAGCATTAGAAGCTTAATGGAACAACGTAGCTGTTAAACAGCATTTAAAGAATAGCAAAAGAGAGTCTGTTTTGGCATATTCTGGGTACCACAAATATGAGGGGCATTTTTTTCATTCCCAAAGGGTTGGTGGATCTATAGTGGAAAGTCTCATTGCAAACTACAGGTAGATACAATTAAGAGGAAGTAGACTTTAACATATCCTTGCCCCCAAACTATCCAGAGACTTTTAAGAAAGCAAGCGATTTGAATTTTTCTTGAAAGTAAGCACAAAGCCAGTAAACCTGATCCAGAATCTCTATTGCATGACATGTAAACTCACCCTTGTCATTAGTTTGGAAAGATGCCTTACACTACAGATGACAGCAAAATGTACAAGTATCTCCTAAAACAATCAACAAGATTTTGTCACGTTTTTCATGTTATACAGGTTCAACATGCTTAGAACAGTGGTCCCCAACCTTTTTTGTACCAGGGACCAGTTTCATGCAGAAACACTTTTTCAAGGACCGGGTAGGGGCGTGAATAACAGTAAATAAATAAGCGATGAACCCGTAACTTACCCTTTCCAAAAAAAACCTCTCCAGTGAACTCTGTTTCTGGCTCATTTTGCGAGGGCTAGCTTGCATTGCTGATGCAGGATAACTACGTGCAGGATAACTACGTGCCAAAGAGTCAAGCGCAGAAGTTAGGCGAGGGCGGAAGTGGTTGTCTTTCAAAATAAGACACCCGGAAGCAAAAACATATTTTTATATATATTTTAATCATGATTATTCATTCTTTGCGGCCCGGTACAAAATGATCCACGGACCTGTACCAGTCCGGGGCCTGGTGGTTGGGGACCCCTGTGCTAGAACACATTTTTCACATGCAATAGTTACAGTGAAAGACCACATCATCCCTTATATCTCCTTGGGCTGGTGGGGGTGTGATGAGTCATCAGTATGTTAGCATTTGTTCCTTCATTCATGGCTGGCTGGAGAGACAACTAAATGCTAGTAGGACAGGTAATCCTCATTTACTGACAGTAATTGGGACTGGAACTCCCTTGCTAAACGATGTGGTTATAAAGCACAACATCATGTGATCACACTGACTGATGACAACAGTTCCAGCATTCCCAGTTGCCATTAAGTGAGCCCCATGAAGTTGCAGCATACCATAATCACCATTGACCTTCCTTGTGGGAAACCGGGAATGAAAATCACAATTAGTTAATTGCAAAAAGCAGCTTTACTTGGGACAGCTTACATTCAGCAATGATCTATTTAATACCATCAAACAAGAACAACTACCTATTCCAGGTCCTTGGGAAGGACTCAGTAGGTGCATAAAAATGCCAAATTCAGTCTAAACATCAGGATAACTGCGTGATGAACCATAGTAAGGCTATCCTAAAGGTGTTTTTTTAAATGATAACTGGACTTTCTTGTTTTTTTTCTCTTTTGAGCACATTTTTCTTCTCCTCCAAGAAGCTTCTTCAGCTCTGACCGGATGGTGGGGAATGGAAGGATTTATATTCCTTGCAGACAGATGGTCATTTGCATTCTTTTAAAGAGTCATTGAGGCTACTTGGAGATTTATCTGTGTCCTCAAGGTCACCTGAGTAGTTGAAATGAGTGTGGAGTCTTCTTGGCTGCAGGATGTTTTTCTATCCTTCACTGTTGAACATAGGTGCAGGCTATTTGTGGATGAGTCTGTGTTGTCTTCATCTCAAACTGAAGTGCAATTTGTTCTGTAGTCAGCAATTTTTCTGGAAATCCATTCATACTCCCATCCCATTTGAAGAGTATTTATCTCAAAGTGCATAGGTTGTCCTAATGGTGCTTTTTCAGGAGGCAACTGGACTGTCCTGTTTTTTTCTTTCTTTTGAAGATATTTAGTAAGGCTAAAGAGTGGAAATATTATACTTCATATAGTAGGCATTTCTTTCTATTTCTCTTGTATTCTTTTTTTTTTTATTGGTCATCTTCCAGTGTCTATAAGCATCATATTCACCCTGAAAATAAAACACAAAATTTCACAACTGATTGTTACTTGACAACTTTTTTTTTAATGATTCCAGTCTTTCTTCTTCACCCCTTCCTTTCTAATTGTCAATAGCTGAATTGTACAGCTTTTCTTTTATAGCAAATTTAATATAGGCCCTTTGATGTGGCACAGCTCTGTTAGATTGTGAGTTCTCGATGGTTTCCAACTTTGTAGACTTTTTAAAAAAGAAAATAGTCTCTAAGTTCAAGCAGTCATTAAGCATATGCTCCAGTGCTTACCAAAATGACAACCCTGTCATACAAGAAAATGAGTAACAATAGTTGCTATGGATTTCTGAGCTCACCTAATCACATTTCTTCAGAGCCTATATAATTATTGTCATTAGGCTGAGCTTCAATAGCATGACAGATTTATTTAAAAGCTAAAAATAATGTCCAACAACAGATCATTCTCCTTCATTCTCCTTTTATTTCCCACCCACCACCACCCCTTTTCAAAATATCTGTACAGAGGGACAGAGGGAGCCTCACTGCAAAATTGTTCAGAAATCAGTGTGCTGTTTTCGAAACAAGCTGGATGACCTACTTTTGAATTTCAGCAAAGATAAGAGAGCTTGCTAAGGGAGGATGTAAGGCACCACTTTCTTTTGCAATTGTTTTATTGTTATTCCTTCTGGAAAAACAATGAACGGGGGGGGGAGGGTTTTCTTTATTCCTGTGCAATTAAATCAGCATGCAATCAACAATTTTTTTGGTAAAGTACATTTAATATGTGAATCCCATATTATTTATTCATGGACTAGAACTAACCCAGAGTATTCTAGCATAAAATTTCCCCTTACGTATTGAAATATGGACTCTACTGCCAAATAAAGTTTTTTTTTTTTTTTTAAACTAAATGTTTGGGTTTTTTTTAATAGTCCAGAATTTATTTTCGGAGATGTAGGAATTCTGAATAATTCTTCTACACAGCAATGGCAAACCACTGTGCATAATCATATGCATATTTTTGGAATAAATAATTATCAGTAAAAATGGACAGGATCAGACTGAACAGAATTGCACAATTCCAGGAAACTTCAGGCAGAGAGAAAGGAGAGTGGGAGCTGCTTCACATATAGTCAAAGACATCAGATTCTACCATTGTCAGGAAACCAGATCTGAGGGGCAGATGGAGTGAATCAACCTGATAATGTGGTGATATATCTAGCAAGTCTACAGTGCAGCCTGAAGCCATTTAGCAAATGAGAATTCATTTACTCCTCTGCTACTTTTTGTATTCCTTTTCTATTTGGGAAAAGGAAATTAAGAATGCAGCCAAAAATTATGATGCCCTCTCCATCTGCTACATGCTGCAAAGCCATGTTTATGTATATGTGTTTGTTTGCTTTTTACAAATTTTTATTGAAGTTTATTTTAATATAAAATACAAACAGAAATAAACAGGAGAATGAAGAGGTATAGGGGAAAGAAAAGAAGCAATGACTTCCCACTTTTTTCAGCACAGTAGATACAGAATAGAGCTACAACTTCAACTCCAAGAAGGCTCCACACCAATTATTACCACTCAGGTGACCCTGATGACTCAGATAAGCTCCAGGTGACCTTAATGACCCACTAAAAGAATGCAAATGAACAACTGTCTGCAAGGAGTATAAATCCTTCCATTCCCCACCATCTGGTCAGAGCTGAAGAAGCTTCTTGGATGAGAAGTGAAATGTCTCCAAAGAAAAACCAGAAAGTCCAGTTGCCTCTTGAAAAAAAGCACCTGTCAGGTTCCAAGTAAGGTAATCATGATAACACAATTATAAAAAGCACCTTTGGCACAATCATGACCTGGATGGCTGAGAATCTCCATAGACATCTATAGCTTTAACATTTTACCTTTCCATAGTAGATACTAGCCTTTTCTACAGCAGAAAACTAATAATTGAAAACCAAAGTCAAAATTTATTTTTTTCCCATTTCCAACACAAAGTCTAGAAGGGAAACAAAACTGGATATGTTCTTTTCTTTAATGAAAATAGCTTTGCCATTTCTGTGAGTTCCATCATTTTTTCCATCTATTCTTCCATTGTAGGAATGGACATATCTTTCTTTTTTTTTTTTCACATATAGAATTCTTGCTACAGTCAGGATGTTTAATAACAGTTTATGCATACATGTTTGTCTATTGGACGGTCGTAAAATACAAATGAAGGCAAATAGACGTGTCCCAGGATAATGTTGCAAGATCCAATCTGAGTCAGTCATCAGAACCAGAGGTTTTCTCTTCTGAGCTTTTGGACTTGTACTGGAGCCCATCTTCAGGGAACTTAACATGACATACTGTCAGGCCTGAGGAGAGGGGGGTGCAGGCGGCACATTGTTCTGGGGCCCATGGAAATCAAAGGGGGCCCATGAAGGGGAATTATTTTTTTTAATTTTTACAAAACCAACTTTTTAAAAGAAAAATGGCAGGACGGTGTATCAACCTGGACACGCCAGGCGGGAGTGCGGGACAGTGGGGGTGGCTCGCAGCAAAACACTCCAAAACTGGATCAAATCAACTCATTGGAGGGCAAATGGCAAGGAAGGAAGGCGTCTCCTTCCCACAAGCAGTGGCAGCAATGATCTCCCTGCCCTCCACCTCCACCTCCTCCTCTCTCTTTCTTCCTTTCTCCCCAGTTTATTTATTTATTTATTTATTTGATTTGCCAATTGTTTACAAGATAATAAGTATAAATGTATACATAGTTGTGAATACATGAAATGGGTACATATAAGAAAAATAAAAGAATAAGAGAAACAATAGGACAGGGACGGTAGGCACGTTGGTGCGCTTATGCACGCCCCCTACAGGCCTCTTAGGAAAGGGGTGAGGTGAGGTCAATAGTAGACAGTCTAAGGTTAAAGTTTTTGGGGTTTGGGGAAGAAACTACAGAGTCGGGTAGAGTATTCCAGACATTGACCACTCTATTGCTGAAGTCGTATTTCCTGCAATCAAGTTTGGTGCGGTTAACTTTGAGTTTGTATCTATTGTGTGCTCTTGTGTTGTTATGGTTGAAGCTGAAGTATTCATTGACAGGTAGGACATTGCAATGTATGATTTTATATACCATGCTTAAGTCAGACCGAAGACGGCGTAATTCAAGGTTTTCTAGTTCTAGAATTTAATAGAAGTTCTTGAAGAATTGAACGTCCACCTCTCACCATGTTGAAATCCTTCATGCCAAAAGGAAGGACGCACCACTGTTAGCTTAGCCGGAGGATTTGTGCACACCAGCCATGCCAAAGGATAACTGGCAATAGAGGTGGCTTTAAAATGCAGGAGGATAAACTGGAGGAGGAGAGGGGAGGGCAGGCAAGGGAAGCGTCACTTTTCTTTCATTCGTATACACTAGAATGAATCATTCCCCCCCCTTTTTTTTTAACAAGCCTCTTGGTTGGTTAAGGAGTTACGTGACTTTGTGCAGGGAGTAATGTGAAATCCACAGGGTGGTGGGGAGGGGGAGAGGAGATGTTAACTTAATGTGTAGGTGAGGGGGCCCATATTCAGGGGTGGGATTCTACCGGTTTACACCTATTCATTAGAATGAGTTGTTAACATTCTAAGCAGTTTGGAGAACCAGTTGTTAGAAGAAATTACTGGCCTAATCCTGTAAGGAAGGCAGGATTCTGGTGTTGCTTACAGAAGCTGCCTCTCCATTAACCCTTATTAGATTCTTGGCAGGACTAGACTTCCTGTCTCTGGAACTTCTCTGGAGTTTTTTTTCCTCCTTTGCTGGTACTTTGCTTGTGTGGAGTGACCATTCAAAGTTACAATGGCACTGAAAAAAGTGACTTATGAATGTTTTTCATACTTATGACTGTCACAGCATCCCCACAGTCATGAGAGGCCAGGTGAGGAGATGCATGCCTCAATGTGAGTGATGTTGAGTTGGCCACACCCAGCCAGTCATATGACCACCAAGCCATACCCACCAATTAAGTCATGCCCACAAAACCGGTTTTTAAAAAAATTTGAATCCCACCCCTGCCTATATTAGTCTTGTTTCAGCACTTAATAATCATTTCAGCGGCACTGCATCCTGTCATACTCATAACAGAAGTGAAATAAGCTTCCTCCATTAATTAGTTGTCAGTATGGCAGGTTCCTTCCAGCGCACCAAGCCTTGGCTTCCTCCTGTGGCACTGTTGAGAACTTGTGCGAAGGAAAGAACGTGGAACTTGAAATAATTGAAAGCACCCAGTGGCACTTTTAACTGAATGCTGAGAAGCAGATTTTGCATCCCAGATAAATTTGAAGCTACAGTGGATATTATGTGTTATCACTGAGAACAAGTCAGAAAAAGAGGAGAATGTTTCCTCTGTGCCATCAAATGGTAATATGTATAGGAGTCATAGAAGGAGGGAGCTGTGATGCAATTATCCTGAAGAGAAATGACGGAAGGCCTGGATGGCTTGTACGATGATGTGAGATCTTAAGGATGTTGTATAGGAGTTAAATAAAGAGAAAACAAGTTGTTTGGAGAGCCTGGAAAAAGACACGCAATAACGAAAGGGAAGTAATGGGGGAAGTGAAGGATTTTAGCATGCACTAAGCCATGGTGACCTGAGGAGGGTTTGAAAGATTTGGTTTTATTTTCATTCAGAGATAAACTGTTGGGAGATGGGGAATGTAAAAAGACCCAAAAGCAGCTTCTTGAGTTTCTAGTTCTTGTGTTCTTTCTTTTAATATGAATGCACATACAGTACATTTCTTTCTTCCTCCTAGTCTGCCTGCTTTTCTTTTTAAGCTCCATAGATTCATATTGTCAATGCCAGCCTTCCTGGATTGCTAAGCATCTTTATGAAATGCAGTAACATTGCTTCAAATACCTATGTCCTTGATATAAATTCAGGCAGAGTATTAAAAGAGGTTATAAAGTTTTTTTAAAAAACCACTTAAGTGATTGTTCAGTGCTGTCTTTGTTATGGCTTCTTACCCCCTTCATTTCAAAGACACTTTGCTTGTTTTTAATGCAAAATGCATTCCTCTTCTCATTTATGGACAGTTACCACTTTAAACAACAGTCTTATTTACAGTAAACATAAGTAGAAACCTCAGTTGCTTCTCCCCCCCGCCCAAAAAGGGAGAATCTTCTTATATTCTGTGGGTTTAAATAGAAGATCATAAAACTGAAGAGAATTTATAGTGTCAGTCCATTAAGTAGATTTAATGGCAGGAACACAACCAATGTCTCTGTGTAAAACTTAAAGACTACTTGAGACTCCATGAAACTAGATTAGATTAGATTAGATTAGATTAACAGAGTTGGAAGGGACCTTGTAGGTCATCTAGCCCAACCCCCTGCCCAAGCAGGAGACCCTACATCATTTCTGACAAATGGCAGTCCATTCTCTTTTTCAAGGCCTCCAGTGATGAAGCTCCCACAACTTCTGAAGGCAAGCTGTTCCATTGGTTGATAGTTCTCACTGTCATAAAATTTCTCCTTGTTTCTAGGTTGAATCTCTCTTTGATCAGTTTCCATCCATTATTCCTTTCTGTGGCAGCCCCTCAAATATTGGAAGACTGCTATCATGTCTCCCCTGGTCCTTTTCTTCACCAGCCAAGCCAAGCCAAGCCCAGTTCCTGTAACTGTTCTTCATATATTTTAATCCCCAGTCCCCTAATCATCCTGGTTGCTCTTCTCTGTACTTTTTCTAGAGTCTCAACATCTTTTTTATAGCGTGGTGACCAAAACTGGATGCAGTATTCTCGGTGTGGTCTTACTAAGGCTTTATAGAGCGGTATTAGTACCTCACTTGATCTTGATCAACTAAGTTGATACCTGCCCTCTTTAACAGATGACCTTAAACAAGGTTTGGTTTGGTATTTATGGTGATACCATCTAAGAAGATGTTGGTAAGATTCACGGTCATTTAGTGCTAAACAATTGTTTCTACTTCAGAGACAATAGAAGTTCCTCACAGGACAATCCAACAAAAGTATTATTGATTACCCAGGTGTTCTTTCCAATTATCTGGAATAGAAATTAACACTTTTTAAAGCTCCTAGTTGCCGAAAGACTGTTACAATTGATACCAATGCATTCTTTTGTACATTATGATGAAGGAGTTTATCATATTGTTGTTTTCCATGTCAGTGTTTTGGGTTATTTAGCTGTAAAGTTGACACATTGGGGTAAAGAGGAAACATATTATCTAACAGTTGAGTGATACATTACCTCTTGAAAAGTGTGTTGTGTTTTTAATAGCAGGTAATTTTATTATCTTTTACTCGAGTAAAAATTTAATACAGTATATTAAGTACATTAAAATTTAGTATAACTTTTAGTATTTTAGTATATTATATTGTTAACAAGTAAAAGTTACCCTACTTTTTAGCATATCAAAGATTCATTAAGACAAATCTTTATTTTAATACTCTAAAGATAGAACTTTAAGTTTTTAACAACTACTTTGATGAATTCTTGAACTACATCCTACAAATTATTATAGCTTGAAGTAGCATAATAACAAACTTTCAATGTTCTAATGATTTATTCTGTATTAAGTTATCAGATCCACATTCATAAAAAGCAGTGTATTTTTTAAAAAAATTAAGTTTAAAAAAGAATGTGTTCCCTAGTACAATGTAGGAAATAGCAACTCACTGACATCATAAAAAATTGCCAGCAAATAATGAATAAAACTATTAAAATTAATAATATTTATACAATGTTTTCTTATAAAAACAATATTTTTATCTTTAAACAGATAATACAAACAAGCATTTACAGTGTTAATACTACTGTATTTAGATGAATAGTTTTTTTTCCAGATAATTTATCTTTTAAAATGAAAGGTCATTTTAAGTTTATACATTTTAACAATAATTGATCATAATTTGAAAGAATAATGGAGCAGGTGTACTTGTCTAATCTTCCATTCTTGGCAGAATGGAATATTTTGAAAACATTCAAAATACAGTGTGTCTTTCTAGGATAAATACTGTACATTTTGATCATGTATGAATGTTTCTAGCTTTTTGGAGAGAATGTATGTTTATTTATATACTTCTGTTTTAGCAGATAAACCTAATTAATTCTGATATTATAAAGATAGAATCAGTTATCCATCACGTAGTTCTCTACAGAAGAAATAACTGGGTGTAATAAATTTTAACTACATTTTATGCATAATGTTAAATTCATAATGGTTATTATTTCTGTCCCCTGAATATGATACCCAAGTTGCATTGTAGAAAAACCACCCTAGAGAACAAAATCCTGCAAATGTCCCCACTGATTGGAAAAAATGACTGTTCAGTATATTAAAAACTGTGTGTCTCGCACTAACATAATAATGAACCAGCTCTCATAACCAAAGCTATAAAATTTAATCCAATTAATCCTCCAAGTGCTCTTTGCCCAATGTTATCATTCTGTGAGTATGTGTATAAGAGGTAGACATTTACTGACAATAATTAATATTTGCAGCATTTATAGAAAATAAATTTTCAACTTATACAGTATATAAACCATATTTAGATATGTGTGAACTAAAACCTGGGCTCCCTAATTGGAGATGAGAAGGAAGGTGAAGAACATCCAAGGTATAAAAATGTAATTTTTGTAAGAGAAAATATCTTAAAAATGTAGTAATGTTCAAATGAAAATCTAATGGGCTATAAGACTGGTATATGCCATAGCCTGATGGGAGGTAGAGAATGAATTGTTGCAAAATTCAGTGAGGTGAGATAGAATGGTGGGCTGATGGGAAGATTGCCAGTAGATTGCTAGGAAGTTAAGGAAGTTAAGTGGACATTTACATGTGTGTAAAATGGCAGATGGAGTTAATAGATATTTTGTTTGGAAAGTGTAAGAAAGGAACATGATGATGCCAAATCTAAAATAAATATCTTCTTTTTCCACTCAGTTCCACTCAGTGCTTCTCCATAATTTCCTATATGACAACTAGAGAAAATCTATTCCTTCTTCTACATTCAGAAGAAAGCTTGGAACTAAAAATCTAGGAACCAGGAAAGATGCTCAGAGGCAGAATGGGTGGGGCTTCTGTGAATAGGCTTAACCCCTACATCGTTCAAGCTGTGATATGCCTGTGTAAGGGATGTGGAAATTCTGGTGTTTGTTATCAGATTGAGCTCTGAGATACATGGATGGATGAAAGGGCATTAAAAGGGGGCGGGAGGGGAGGGAGGGAGAGAGAGAAGGAAGGAATTACTTGTGGGTGTCAACTCTGTTTTTAACAAAATGTAGTGATGACATACATTAAATTCAAACCAAAAACAATGTGAATATGCACTACCTCCAAATAATCAACTCTTGTAATAGAGTGATTAAAAAAAGCTACATGAACATTTAAGTATACATTATATTACCCTTCTATTGAAGATTTATTGTATACATGATTATTCTATTGAAAGTCTTTCAGATTAATATTTGTACATCGCAGTATTGTGCATTAAATAAATAACTTGAAAGAGAGAGTTGCTGTGAAATTTATTAATTACTTATTTAAAGGCTCTGCAACAGCGTATAACAATAAATAATTCAAGAAGACCTCTAATCTTGTTTTCTTTCTTCTTAATTGGTTTTATAGCAACATTTTGGTATTTAGCCCTTTATTTTTTTTAAAAGAAAATATTTAACACTGGGGGAAAAAAGGCAAGCTTTGTATTGCTACACTTGCCAAATAACTATCTGTATGAAGGAACTTCAGCATGCAAGAATTCTGGTCTGAGTTCATGACTGTCATTAGTGAGAAATCATATGAAATGTTATAGGTTTATCAATTTGCCCAATGTAAGAAATCTATGTACATATATTAAATATTTTTAAAAAACAGATTCATAAAAATATAATCCCCAGTTTGGGAAAGTAAACCATAATGAATAATTATAACAAAGTTCTTCCTCTGTGTGCATGAAAAAAGGAACAGAAGTCAAGGGTGATATTTGAATGTGCTAGTTTAAGAACAGATTTTACCTTTCAGATATAAATAACTTTAGGCCACAGGAATAAGACCTACACAGTAGCCTTTCTGTGTTCACTGTTAATGGCTTTGACAATGGTGCGCCAAAAAGACAGTACAGTGACATAGCAGATGTCTAGAATTAAGAACTACTGATACACATTTGTCATATGTTTTAAGACTCAACAAGTTTCACATAAATATAGACATAACCTCTTCTTAGATAACCTCTGCACTTATTTTAACACATTAGAATAATTGTTATGAAAAGTCAATATTCAGTGGGTATTCATTTAAAATGTCTAGAATTGTAGAAGGAATCATCTGGACCATCAAGACTAACCTTCTAGTCAATGTAGGATTTCAAATTCAATCATTCTTCTTGTAGATGCCTATTCAATCTTTAGAATAGAGTAGAGTAGAGTAGAATAGAATAGAATAGAATAGAATAGAATAGAATAACAAAGTTGGAAGGAACCTTGGAGGTCTTCTAACCCAGTCCCCTGCTCAGGCAGGATACCCCAATCCTATGGTGGTGAACCTATAGCTCTCTGAGGGCACATGCAGTGTTGCCCCAGCTCAGCTCCACCGTGCATGCGCCCATGCCTCCCGCCAGCTAGCTGGTCTTCGGGCCTCTGCCATGCATGCACCGGGAGTGGGACATATGTGGGGGGCAGGGCACATGCACAGGGAGGTGGTGCATATGTGCGTGCACAGGGAGGGGGTGCGCATTGGATTTTGGGTATGCGTGCATGCGCTTTTGGCACTCAGTGCCAAAAAGGTTCACCATCTCTGCCCTATATCATTTCAGATAAATGGTTGTCCAATCTCTTCTTAAAATCTTCCACAGTTGGAGCATTCACACTTCTGGAGGCAAGTTGTTCCAACTGATAATTGTTCTGAGTGTCAGGAAATTTCTTCTTAGTTGAAGACATCCTGATGTGCCATATTGTAATCCATGCACCTTATTCAGTAGGGGCTTGTCACCTTTAACTTCTTACATGGTGTCCGATTGTACCACCAAGATCTGAAAGGTGCAATGCCCCAGATCTCATCTATGAAATTGTGTTCTCTTGCAGAATGGAGGAAGCATGCTTTGCCTGTTGTGGTACCCACACTGTGAGCAGCTTCTTCCTGAGATCTGGAGGGTCTTAACTCTCCTGGCCTCCTAAAACACTGCCAAGACTTAGCATTTCCCAATTTTCCCATGGATGTTAGCGAACCCTCTTATATATATGCTTGAGGTGGGAATTCATTTTATAGCATCTTAACTTTCTTTTGTATTAAACTACAACTTTATGGTGTATTTGTATATGCATTTGTAAACTGGTTATTAGCTATCCAAAATTGTGTATTTAAGATGGGCATATAAGTTTTCTAAACAAATAAACTAGACTGTTAGTCTTCTTTCTTTTTTTAATTTCTCTATGTAGGACATATTACATTTTCTTAAGACTCTGATCATGATTTTCACCTTTGACTCATTCCAGTTTCTCTTCTCAGAATTGAAAGCTCAGAACTGGACATAATATTTGAGATGGAAACTAATCAACAGAAAATAGAAAAGTATTACTTCCAGTAATTTAGCAGGAATGCTTCTATTGATGTAGCCTAAAATTCTATTTGCCTTTTTTTTTTTTGGTAGATGTTACAGGCTTAATATAACGCAGCAATGAATATGCTGGGTCATATTTAGTTATATTATCTACAATTCCAATACCCTTTTTACATATATTACCAAACCCCCATCCTTATTTCATAATTCTCTTTACAATTACTGTACATAAGAAACTTTGTTTAGAATTTATTGAACAAATATAATTGCTTTTTCCTATGAATTTATTTCTGTTTGCTTTTATTGTGTTATTTCAGCCAATATCCCTAATCTAATTTAAATTATTTTAGAATCTTAACTACCATTTTAAATTCAATTTCTGTAGTATTAACTTTACAATTCAATCTGTACCAGTGGTAGAATTCAAATTTTTTTACTACTGGTTCTGTGGGTGTGGTTTGGTGGGTGTGGTGTGGAATGACATGGGAAGGATACTGTAAAATCTCCATTCCTTCTCCACCCCACTAACTTGCTTTCCAGCTCTGTTCTCCTGTGCAGGGCAACAAAAAAAACCCAGCCAATCAGCTGGGACTCAGGAGGCAGAGAATAGATGGGGACAGGGCCCGTTAGAGGTGGTATTTGCCAGTTCTCCAAACTACTCAAAATTTCTGCTACTGGTTCTCCAGAACTGGTCAAAACCTGCTGCATACCACCTCTGATCTGTGCCATTTTTAGATACAATAATTATTCTACCTCTCATCCAAGTCATTATTAAAAATACTGAATGGCACTGACCCAAATTGAACCATGTACAAACTCATTTCATAATTTGCATAGTATTGTTTTCAAAACAATTGAATCTATCAAATAATTGTGCCACAAAACTAATTCAACCTGTTTGCTAATCAGAATGTTATAAACTACTTTGTTAAATTTGAATATATTATGCCTAGCATTCCTACAATTAATAGAGAAGGTACCATGAAATCTGACTGGGAAGTTACCAAAAAAAAAAAAAAAAAAGGTAAGATTTAACCTACAGTTTTATCTAACAACATTTATAATTTGTCTAGTCAAAATTTCAGTGGGCAAAATGCAAGTTTAATCTTATGTACCTGTGTTTCCCCCAAAATAAAACACAATCTTATTTTCTTTTGGGTTCCAAAATAATAACTAAGGCTTATTTTAAGGGGTGTCTTATTCCTCCCCCCACAACACTCACACTTCTGCTTGCTCGTGGTAGGGCAGGAGGCCGCATGGTGAGCCAGCGCTGCTGCCACAAGGCAGGGGGAAAAAGCTGTTCCATGTGCCCTGCATCAGTTTACCTCAGGGCTCCTGCAGCTAGGCCACCCACAGCCCGACCGCTGCCTTACCTCATGGTCATGGCAGCCCTATCCAGCAGGACCCTGCATGGCTGCCAACTCTCTTCTTCTGCTTGCTCATGGCCACAATGGAGCAGAAAGCCGAGAAATGTACCAGTGCCAGTGCCATGGCCATGATGCAAGGCGGATGGAGATGCCCCCATGCACCCTGCACTGGTTTATGTAGCCCTGACACCTGCCTTGCCTCATGGCCGCAGCATCACACAAGCAACCAGATGGAATGGGTGGGCAGTGGCTGTGCTGGCTTTTAAATAGGGCCTATTGGGGGGGTAGTGCTTATATTAGGTGCACGTGTAAAAGCTTGCTAGGGTTTATTTTCAGGATAGGTCTTATTTTCAGGAAAACAGTGTAACTGTTGTAACTTCAAGCCAGTATGGAATCCTGACAACTTCGAGAAGTCCTGCAGTTTTCAGGGTAAAGTGGATTTTTGTTTTTGGAAATGGTTTGCCATTTCCTCTTTCCTAATGTTGACAGAGAATCTCTGGCTCAAGGTCAATGCTGGTTTTGTGCCTAAAATGGGATTAAAACTTACATCTTACCAGTTTTTAGGCTGGTGCCTTAAAGCACTACCCCAAACTGGCTCTTAAATAAATTAATACACAGCATGAAATCAATGTGACAACACAGTCATGACTAACTTAAATGCTTCAGTTTGAACATGTCTCTCCTAAATTCAAAGTGGCTCTGGAATATTTAATTCAATGTAACATGGATCAATGTGCCTCCTTATAAACAAATGCAATAAACTTTATTGCACATTAACAGCAATATAACACTTCAAAGTACCTTTATTTTAAGACACCTAGTTTTCCTAATTTTTTTTTCCTGTGGTGGAAAGCTTGAGAATTTCAAATTTGGAAAAAAATGTATCACATATAATGATGTGAGTGCATTAAGGGAAAATGCTTTGTTTTTAATTAATGTATGTGAAATAGATAAATGATAAAACATTGTATACTGAGAGTCTGCATTCTTTTTATCCTAATTTACATTGCATTTAGGTGCCATTGAATATAGGGCTGCTGCTAGTGAGATAAGCTCATTAATTTAATTATCCTACTAGCATGTTTATTTTAGTTGGTTAGGCAATCTGTTATGAAACATTTGGATGTATTTATAACCTAAAGAAGAAAACAGTCAAATAATATTGATCTATTTACCCTTGCTGGCAAGTCCCTTTTCTAAGAAACCAAATCCTGCAACAAGGCTGGCAGTTGTAGACAAAGGGCTCTCCCATGGTAACATATAGTAGAACTATATAGTCACTCAGCTCTTTATTATACACAAATATCTCTGACCTCCAATTGATTTTGGAGCTTGTAAAATAATGAATAGGGTTTTATAAATAACTAAGACTATTGCCTATTCTCAGAGGACAAGTGTCACACCTCCATACTCTGTGGTTTGAAACCATTTTAGTCTGAAGGCATTTAATTATGTACTTTTGAATATTACATGTAGTTCTTAAAGTGATATGTTGTCAAGTAAGTACAATTAATAACTATTCTTTAAGAAAAAAAACTGATGGATTTTTTAAGTAAAGAATATTTTAAAACAACTTTTTCTTTCTTCAAGCAAGATAGGTGTCTTTTATTCATGTTAATTAATGCTTAGTGTAGATATGCATTCTTAATAAACACTATTAGGTAGGAGGGCAGCAGAAATTCAGAACAAATAACCCTGTAAATTACAATATTAAAAACAGGATAGTAGGAATAGAGGTGGTTTTGGACTACCAGAATGGGAACTTTATTATCAGGCAGCAGCACTAAATTGGATAAAAGATTGGGTTAAACTAAAAGATAAGAGAATGTTAATGCTAGAAGGTCATGACCTCCAGATAGGTTGACATGCATTTTTGTAGGGAAAAAAGGGATAAAGCACATGCCTATTTTAATTGACACCAAATAAGAGACTCGCTTATACAGACCTGGAAGAAGATCAAAAAGAAACATTATATGGAGATACCTCACTGGTTGTCAACCATGGAGGCCATGATGCATCCGAATAGATTGGATATAAGAAAAATGGTAACTTATAACAAACTGTTGGATAATCAAGGGGAACTTAAATTGAATCAAGAACTAAGGGAACAAGGAATTATAACTGATTACAAATACTTGTAATATAATTGAAGTACAAATACTTACAAATTCAAAATAGGTATAAAAAAGATTTAGAAGAGCTTGGATTTGATAAAGGGCAAAACCAATTAGACAAATTTTTAGTTGGAATGGAGGAAAAAATTATATCAAAAACAAATATTTACTGGGAGTTAAAATGGAGGAGGAAATTGTGAAAACTACTATGACAGCATGGGCACGGAACTTTGGGCATAATATTGAGCTGGATGAATGGGAGAAATGATGGACCACAAATTACAAATTAATGATATCTACGGCATACAAAAATTTTTTATATAAAATGTTTTATTGGGGGCACTTGGCCCCAACGAGATTGGCAAAGATATCCTAACACAAGCCCAAAATGTTGGAAATGTGAACAAAATGATGGTACCTTCTATCATATGTGGTGGTTATGCCCCAAGACCAAGAAATACTGGATTAAAATAAAAGACTGGCTGCAAGAAATCACTAAGTACCAAATTGAACTTAAACCAGAACTCTTTTTATTAGTACTAACTACAGATCAATACCCCAAAAAGATAAAATATATTATTCTACATATATTGATGGCAGCCAGAATAGCTTTTGCACAAATGTGGAAAGGACCCAACATCCCCCCAGATGATGTAGTTATAAACAAAATATTGGAATGTGCGGAAATGGACATGCTCACATTTGAAATGAAGTAGAGGGACTCCGAATATTACAATTTATGGCATAAATGGTATGAATGGTTAGAAGATAGATACAAAAAATAAGAAAATAGAAAATGTAATTATTATAAGAGACCTTAAGAGAATAATAGGCTAGATACATAGATTATAAGGCATATAAGATAAATGTAACTACAGATAAGACGTAATAGATACTGTGGATTTATAGAAAGAAAATGTATATATTAAGATATATAAAATGTATATTTGTCGATGCCGAACTACTGTCAAAAACTCTATATGAGATTTGTACTCGTGGAAAATATAATAAAAATCTATTTTTTAAAAAAAAAACAACTTTTTTTTCCAGCATTGCATGCAGATGAACTTACTTTGTGCATGTGAAGTATTTTCACTTCAAGTGAGATGGAGAACTTTTTCTGCAGTTTAAATTTTAATTTAGCATTAAATTTTATTACATGATTAAGAGAAATAAAATTGTTTGACTTCACTGGCAATGTTACTGATGAAAAATAAGGCAAATAATATAGAGGGAACAATTTTGCTTCACATGTATACTCCATGTAATGATTGACAGAAAAACCTATAAAATAATCTCCTTCATATTTATAATATAAAGAATGGATTATGCGCAAATCACATTAGGATAAAATGTTGGGATGTGCCATAATAGCTCAAGCTATGATTCAGGGAGGAACTTCAATATACAAAGACTTCTAATCCAAGACAAAGAGCAGAATAGTGAGCTTTTCATGTAAAGACATTTTAAACAAAATGCTTGTAAGCAGAAGCATCCATTTCCCTGTAGTTATTTCAGTGACATCAGGCTGCTTCCAATACAGGTAGTCTTTGGGCTATAATGATAATTGGGACCAGAATTTCCATCACTAAGCAATGCAGTCAGAAAACATGAGGCTGCATTGCTTACTGATGGCAATCCTGGCAGTTTCCATTGCTGTCATTAAGCAAGAGCCATGCAAGTTGTTAATCAAGGACTGTGGAACATGGGAAAAGATGAACCTGCATCCCAGGCAAACAGCTGGTGGATGAGAGCTACAGGCACACAGGTATTATGGAGCATGGGTGGGTGCCACAGGCAGGTGCTACAAAGCATGGGCAGGAACTATGGAGTACAAATTCACCATGCTGCCCAGGTACTCTTCAGAGAGAAAAGTGGGTAATGGGAACAGGAGCAACTTGTGTGAGACACTTGGAAACTCTGGCCCATTTCCCCATTGGGTTTGTTTTTGGGAAGCCAGCCAAGAAGTTTGCAAATGGTGATGACATGACTATGTGACACTGCAACCATTATAATTGAAAGCTGGTTGCCAAGAGCCCAAATTGTGATCATGTCTATAGGAACGCTGCGATGGCTGCAACTCTAAGGACTATTCATAAGACACCCTCATTTAGTGCCATCATAATTTTGAATGGTTGCTGAATGCGTAGTTGCTAAGTGAGGGCGATCTTTGTTTGCTATTTAACACTGCCGTTTTTAATATATGATTATAGGGAAAAATATAGTAACAGTGCCATCTTTGAAGGTCCAAGATGAGTACTTAGTTGATGTAAGTATATTGTTGGATGGAGACAGGGAAGAAAGGATTTCATATTGCAATTCTGGAAGAAGCATTAGCTTTTGCAAAATTAAATATTTGTGTTTGCAAGGATTTATCCAGACAGTCACCAGGAGTTAAAAATCTAATTCAAAAGTGCACACACGTGCACACGCATGCACACACATCCCTTTAAAAAATAGTCTCTAAAAAATAGTCTAAAACTTATTACTATATAGTTGGGGATTTATGATTAATCACTAAAATGAAGTGAGGGAAACACTGCTGAGTTAAAAAATGAGGGGAGGCTGAACACAGCAGCAAAGCGATTAAAATGAGCTGATGTATTAACAGAGCCCAGTTGCAAATCAATTCAGATAGAAAGAGAATATCAGCTTACAGGCCAGTTTAATAGGAGGTAATTAAAGCTATTATTGCTTCATTCTTAATGTTGCCCCAGTCAATTAAAGATCCTACCAAGATCACCACTGCAGAAATTAGAACATTAGTGTTAGTTTGCACAAATAAGCTAGTAACCAAAATCTGGTCAATGCATAACTCAAATTTAGAATTCTGTAATTATTCATAAGTCTACCAAAGCCATTTTTTCCTTTCTACGAAGAAAACATATTGTATGTCTTTTCATTATCAAGCATAGTTTTGTTATTTCTAGGAATTAACAAAATTCTGGACCAGCATATAGCTGGTTCTGAATTTGGGGACTTAAGGAATCTGTGGTTTTCAAAACTAAAGAAGTGATAACTCTTGAAAAAAAAAGTAATTCAGAATAATATTCAGAATATGGAGCATTATGTATTCTTCACCTAAAAGGCCATATTCACTTAGCTATAGACAAATGTAAACAAAGTTCATAACCATAGTTTCTAATAGTAAATGTAGCCTTACATTTTTTACTTTATTACCATTTTTGCTACAATTAGCAATAACAATAGCACTTAGACTTATATACTGCCTCATATCCATAATGCTTTAGAGCAGTCTGAGCAGTTTCCAAATGTTAATATATTGTGCCCAATAATGTGGTTCCTCATTTTATCAACCTTGGAAGGATGGAAAACTGAGTCAATCTTGAGACCGTCAGAATCAAACTCCTGGCTGTGTGCAGAGTTAGCCTGCAATATTGATTTCTAACTACTGAACCACCATGGCTCCAATTAATTTAAATCAGATATATAATGTAAACTGTTCTTGAGTATTATCTACAGCTTGCTGCATTACATTAATTTCCCCCCTCTTAAAAGTAGACACTAGGCTTATAGAAACAGGTATATGCATTGCTTTAAATTGTGCCAACATTTAACTCTTAAGCTTTTTAATCTGAAAACTATATAGGCAGTTCTTATTTTGTGACCACAATTGGGACTGGCAATTCAGTCATTAAGCAAAATAGTCTCTAAAATCACAACTGTGCTCATGATATTACTTCAGTTTTCTTTTGCTTTACAGACTTGCAGAGGTCATAATTTTGTTTTATTTGTTATCATAAATAATAAAAAAGCCCTAGTATCATGTTAGGAAATACTATAGTAATGATCATTATTTTAGGCTTGTTGTTATCTAACTTATATATAAAAACCCTTCAAACTTGTTTCTTCGTTTGATATTTTAATAAGTAATGGCAACATTAATTCCACAGAAATAATAAGTACAATGCATACCTAAAGAGCTATGTCCCATAAATAGCATTCACTGGAATGAAACAATGAAGCCAGTTGGGATTTTCCCCTCATGCTATTCAGTCTTGTATTATAGAATTCTTTTACTATTTACTATTGTAAATAAGTTATACTATTTCATAGAAGGACATGAATAAATTTTACACTAATTGTGCAGGTTTAATGAACATTAGTGAATGTTACCGCTGAGTCAGGGGAATTACAGCAAAAAATATTCTTCGGATCCCTGCAGCATTATGAAACAACCAGTGGTTTTTTAAATGATCTTAATCATAGAATGGTTAAAATTATAAAAGACTGAATGCTATCAAATGTACACAATTGCTACATAAGAATATCACAAGAATCAGTGAACATATGCATCAATAAATGGTTGTTTAAATATACAAAAGAAGAACATGAACCTCTGTTCATTATAAAAGCAAGATGCATTGATTGCAATTTTATTATGATGTAAATCAGAACATCATTTCTTTAGGAAAAGAGAATCCAGAGCAGTTCCTAACATTAACAGTCAAAAGAGAGTATATATGTTTTATCTTCCTTTCTTTAATAATTTCCTGTCGTGAGACAAAAATGTAGGGAATCAAAAATAAGATCTATGTATGGAATGTAATATGTATAAACATGCATGTAAGATTTAATGCTTGAAGCCTCCGTAATTGCACACCAATGTCTTGCCTGGACAAACAACCTGAACAAGTGTAGTTGCATCTAAATATACATTTGGAACATAAGAATATGTGTGTTCATGTGTGTGTATGTGTATGTATACACACACACACACACACACACACACACACACACAAAATTTGTTTTCCAAAAATTTGTCTATTCTTTTCTTTTTTCCTCTAATTTATATAGTTCATTAAATAGCTATAAACACCTTTCATTTACAAAATGAAATATATGCTTATAGTTCAGGAAAAAAAACTGATGTTAGTTTACAGTTATGCTACCTTTTTAAGAAAGCAACTGGATTAGAATGAGAAACAAATATGAAAAATCAATATTGCCCTGTCACATTAGTATTTATTTATTTTTGTTTATCCCCAGTAGCCACCCCAGAACTGTGATCTTCTCACACAGGACATATAGTCTTTTGGGCACTGCACTTCTTAGTGCAACTTTTCCCATCTATTCTCTTCCATATGTGTTGGACTATGGAGATTCTTGCTGAAAGATTCTAAGAGTTGTAATTCTAGGAATAATAATTCTCATCATCTATGTCTTTGAGGGACTAAAATATGCCATACTCTATCTGGATTGGTTTGCCTGTATCTGTCCTGTAATAAGGCCAGTAGGACAGGGGAAGGGAGAGAATGAAAGAGACTTTTCAAAGGGAAAATACTGCTGTCAGGTCTAGACCAAGAACAACAGAGAACAATCCAGCCAAAGTTCACTTATTTATTTGCTCACACCAAATAGAGATTCTAGGGAGTGACTCTCCTAATTCTTTTTCTCTGACACTATTCAATTCTGGACTGAGCTGCCTTTTGTCTCACCTCCTCCTTGGAATGTATTCCCTCCTTCTTGAGAAACTGCTGCTTCATTGTAGTTCATCATACTACCTCCCCCTCCGTGGGCAACATCCATCAAATCACCATTAAGTACATTTCTTTTGGAATCAAAATGTTTTTTGCAAGTATTTATTATGTCATTACTTCCTCTAGCATTTCACTGCCTGAAAATTAAATGCAGGCTGATGAAAACAGTAGAAAGACAAAAATGTTCTAAACAGGCCATTTGAGCCATCCCTCCTGAGATGATCTAGACCAAGGGTATCAAACTGGCGGCCCACGGGCCAGATGCATCACACGCAGGCCATGCCCACCCTGGCTCCACAAAGGCAAAAACATCACAATACATCTCAATACGTCACGTGACGCAATCTAATTTGACACCCGTGATCTAGACAGATCAGGGATATCCAACCTTTTTCAATTAGTGAAGATAGTTGGGATGTTGAGTACCTATTGTTAGTGGTCTTACCAAAAGATAGCAATGTGCGATAGACTTTTGAGAAACAGGAGAAAGAAATGCTGCCTAGGGAATGGTCAAAGAAGAGAAAGTGCAAGCTTACTTCCAGTTGCAGGGTTCTATTGATGTTGAATTACAATAAAGCAGAAGGAGCTCATTCAGTCTGTTTCCTGCCTGGTATACCTGAATAAACTAACCTTCCTGATATCTTCTCTCCTTCTTGATATCTTGCAAGTCGGAAAGAACAAATGTCCCAACATTTCCTTTAGAGTGAGAGAAGAGTGAGACCTTCTGAAACTCTTTCTCCACCTATTATTTAGCTGCGGACTGAACCCTCTCTTTTGTGATTGTTCCCCAGGCAGCATCTTTTTGTTCCATTACTCAGAGTTTTTCTCACACAATGAAGAACATTCATTCATTCATTCATAAATCCATTTTATGAAGAATATTAAGGTAAAGGCTCCCGTCACACATAGGTGCTAGTCGATCCCAACTGTAGGGGCCGGGGCTCATCTCCATTTCTAAGCCGAAGAGCCAGCGCTGTCTGAAGACGTCTCCGTGGTCATGTGGCCAGCATGACTAAATGCTGAAGGCGCATGGAACACTTACCTTCCCACCAAAGTGGTCCCTATTTTTCTACTTGCATTTTTACATGCTTTCGAACTGCTAGATTGGGACAAGTAACGAGAGCTCACTCCGTTACATGGTGCTAGGGATTCGAACGCCAAACTGCTGACCTTTCTCAGTGTCTTCGCCACTGAGCCACCGCTGAATATTAGCTGTTACAAAATCTCTAATTTACCTACTTTGTTTTGTTCTTGTTTTATCCTTTTCACAGCAACAGATTGATCGGCAGCTATCCATAATTTTTATTTATTTAATTTTCCAAGCAAACTTATGGCCTCTTTTAAACCCCAGAAACATTTGTGAAAATAAAATTCAGGCTGGAAACTGATTTTTTTTTCCTTTGGCATGTAATAGTTTCACATAGATTAAAAAAATGTCTTAAAAGTAATATGGGACTGGTAATCTGGTCCATTTCTCCCCTGTATGTATACAAACCAACTTTCTCATATGCTTCAGAATAACTATATGTGCCACTTTAAAGAGGAAAAACTTTTGATTCCTTTTTATGCACAGTGATCTGGAACCTGTTCAGTAAAATAAATAATTCCTTTTGGGACTATTGGCAATCATGTATACATAAACTGTGCCTAACCTTTGAAACAATTAATTAACAAGTATGCTAGCAACAAAATCATTTGTGAGTACATCTGTTTGCCTTAAAAATAGCTTTTCCTTTAGAAGGATAGCAAGTAGGAAATATTTGAATAATTTACCATATTTTATGCTAAAATTTTCCATTTGATTATATTTCATTATACTGTATTTCTAAAAGGATCTTAATTCTGTTATTGTTGGAAATGATAGTTACAAATACTTTAATACTTCAAAATAAGAATACCATCACTTTTTAAATTAGTATTATGGTTAATCTTCAATTTGATTCACAGTCTGGGGCTGGTAAAAACTTGAACTCTTAAGTCCTAATCCAGGACCTAAGAGCTGTTAAGGTAGGATCTGAGTACATAGTGTCAAAAAGTAATGCAGCTACTGAGTTTATCCTACAGATTTAATGTCTGCTGAAATACATTCCCTTAGGTAGTCAGGCTCTAAGTGCTTAAAAAGGCAATTCCCATTTGGTTATCCTACTACCCAAGGGAAACATAGTCCAAGCTTTCTGGACAGCACCAGGTTGCCCATCACTATCCAGGAGTTTTCATTCCCTTTTTAAGTTTAACTGAATATTTGGTATTTATTTTCCAATTGATGATTCTTCTTAGGAAAGTAGATGGGTGAGCCAAACTCACCAGGTGGGAGATATTTTTCTTTTCCCATGTGATTTCCACCAATTAAATTGTCTCTGGAAGCCATAACCTACATTTCCCATTGCAACAAAAGTTATCTGAACCTGCAGAATTCAACTTTACTATTTGTTTGTTTAATTTAACCTTAATTTAACTTTTTAATTTAACCCATCTCACCTATAGGCAACTGTAAGTGGATTAGAATCAATAAAAACAAAATAAGACCTTAACATATTAAAACAAATGTTAACCCTAAAACCGTTTTTAAAATGTAGTTCCTCCTAAATTCCTACTAGAGGACAACAATGGTTCTCTTGAACTATCTAAAATAATCGATATATTTGGCCATAAATGTTCCCTGTGAAGAGTCTTTCAATTGATAGAATGTTTTTCTTTTTCATGCCACAAAGAATTCAAAATAATTTTAGAAGGAAAGTTATGGATGCAGTGTGTGGGAAAGGTTCTCACTTTATTTCCAAATGTCAAACTGTACAGGTATCCCAGCAAGTTGCTTTCTCACAGTTTAGGCAGTACCTTGTTTATGAGATCACAACTACGTTAATAAATTTTGCAAATATGAGAGGCTTTACATAAAAAGGAAACTCAACTATTGATATTCCCAATCTCGCCCCCAAAGTTTTGTCAGAAAGGTCTTTTTAGTATTCTACATCCCTCCTATAATTTATCTGCCTTTAAAACAGAGATTGGTAACCAGAGTTTTACAAACATCTATCAAGGGGTCTGCCACCCGATTTGGATGCCAAAAATAAATATTGAAAGCAAAAATGTAATATAAACTTGCAAAGCAGAATGTCAGTCTTGTCACCTCTATTTCTAGGAATGCTTTGATGCCCTACAAAGCAGAATACTGGGTAGGTGATGGTATCACAGTCTCTCTAGAAGTTGAGATTCCTGTTGCCCTCCCTTCTCCCCACCAAAAAGGCAAAAGACCAATGGTATAGGAGAAGACATTCTGAGTAAATAAGGATAGACTTAGATGACTGCTGTTGTTAAACTTAATTTTTAAATGTCTAGGAGACAACTGTGACCTGCTGGGTAAATCTTTCAGACCTGTTTCCTTACCAAGACCAGCACCTTCAACAAGGACAGAGATCCCAATCTGATGCCTTCACTTGAAAAGCTAGGTATACACTCAGAGATAGCCCCTATTGAGTGATACTGTATAGCACAGTCAAATGACAGCATAGGAGATGATTCATGACATTTTGTGTCACATCATAATCTATTAGTTAGCTGTGGATAGATGCTAGGTATGTACCGAATAATACCCAAAGCAACTTTGTAGTTTGGAATATGGAGAGTGGTAAGCTAGAGAGCAGGATGGGGAGAGGGAGAGAGGGAGGGAGGGAGAGAGAGAGACCCTGAAAAGTCTATTGAATAAAAGAAGGGAGAAAATGGGAGGTGAAAATTTCAGGAAAGGCCTCAAATCTTCCAATGAGAACTGAGCCTACAGAATATCCTTAAACTGGTAAGAGGGAGGGAGGGAAGGAGGGGGAGAGGACAGATGGTGATAATTTTACCTAGTTGAGTAATGAAACATCTGCAAAAAAACAACCCCACTCAGCACCAAAGACTCCACAGTTCAGCCATGAGCTATAAATATACTCTTATTTTGGTAAGGAATGTTTGCTTTATGTTCCAATCTACTCTTCAGGTAAACATTAGTTGGTTTAGCTTTTCAGGTAGTTCTTCTCAAGAGAACTTGAAGTATTGCAAATAATAGAACATTGCAGAGAAACATTAGGGGAAAAACAAATAAAACATTTCCCTGAAAATTAAGCAGTTAAGCTTTCTGACCCTTTGGGTAACTTGCATTGTGGAAAGTTTTGATGGTCCTCAACAAGCAGAGAGTTTTCTGCAGCTGTTTGGAATGACTCTGGATTTGTAATCTAGTCTGAATTAATGTCCCATGGACCATTCAAAGAATCCAAGGTTTTATAGTCAGAATGTATTTTGGTGAGTTTCCTGTGAAGCCTCAGAGACACAGGTAGTCACCATATATCTGCACAGAGACTTTACAACTTTTGTGGGTTTTATTAAATGAATTTGGTGATCATAAAAGATATACCATGATAGCTCAGTGCACACCGCAGGGTCTATTTGAACAGAAATTAGACAGTAATAGCAATAGCAATAGCACTTAGACTTATATACCACTTCAAAGTGCTTTTACAGCCCTCTCTAAAGGGTTTACAGAGTCAGCATGTTGCCCCCAACAATTTGGCTCCTCATTTTATCCACCTCAGAAGGACGGAAAGCTGAGTCAAAATTCAGTCACATGACCTCAAGGCGGGGGGGCGGGCGGGCTCAGGTGTTGGAATTTGTCGTCTAGTTTCTAAACTAATGCCATATACATTCCTTCAACCAGATACTGTACTTGGTGACAGCTCTCCTGAAATCTCACTTGGCTTGCAATTGCTTGATAGCTAACCCTGCTGACTATTTAACTTTGATGATTATCTTCCTGCACTTCTGGAGACCTCAATGTTCTGCTGCTGCTACGTAACAAAGGCATGCTCTTCATTTGTATGTCAGAAATATTGCTTTTATTTGAACTATATACTGTAGCTGTTTAAAACTAAAGAAGATTATAATAGGCAATGACTTGTTAGGAAACATGCAAGTATTCAATTTTTTTATGTCTATGAAAAAACATTTTACACTCGATGGTAATTGTTATCACTTTTATTTAACCACATGTTTCTTTTTAAAGAATCAATAAAAACTGATGTGTGCAATAAAAACTGATGATGTGTCATCCTTCAGCCTGAGGTATGGAGTAGAGTGTTGAACCTACATTAAAGCCTCAGGATAGCAACAGTTTATGAAAACATGCCAGTTTGTTTATATTGCCCTCCAGATTCTTGATTCTGGTTTCTGTAAGTTGAATTGGGAAAGCATATTATTTTAATTTAGAGTTTGGGAAATCAACACCAGAACTCATAAATAACAACACCATGCCATGGATATAAAGTTTTATTGTTCTCAGAGGGTTAATACTAGCTGAAATGGCAGGAATTTACTCTTAAGGAACTCTAATACCCTTGAAGATTCTTCCACGTTTTTAGGACAGTCCAAGATACAATGGATTGTCAAGGCAGAAGGGAAGACAAATAAATTTGATAATAATACACTGCTCAAAAAAATAAAGGGATCACAAAAATAAGACATCCTAGATCTGAATGAATGAAATATTCTTATTAAATACTTTGTTCATTACATAGTTGAATGTGCTGACAATAAAATCACACAAAAATTATCAATGGAAATCAAATTTAGCAACCCATGGAGGTCTGGATTTGGAGTTACACTCAAAATTAAAGTGGAAAAAAACACTACAGGCTGATCCAACTTTGATGTAATGTCCTTAAAACAAGTCAAAATGAGGCTCAGTAGTGTGTGTGGCCTCCACGTGCCTGTATGACCTCCCTACAATGCCTGGGCATGCTCCTGATGAGGTGGCAGATGGTCTCCTGAGGGATCTCCTCCCACACCTGGACTAAAGCATCCCACAACTCCCGGACAGTCTGTGGTGCAACGTGGCATTGGTGGATGGAGTGAGACATGATGTCCCAGATGTGCTCAATTGGATTCAGGTCTGGGCGGGCGGGCCAGTCTATAGCATCAATGCCTTCATCTTGCAGGAACTGCTGACACACTCCAGCCACATGAGGTCTAGCATTGTCGTACATTAGGAGGAACCAAGGACCAACCACACCAGCATATGGTCTCACAAGGGGTCTGAGGATCTCATCTCGATACCTAATGGCAGTCAGGCTACCTCTGGCGAGCACATGGAGGGCTGTGCGGCCCCCTAAAGAAATGCCTCCCCACACCATTACTGACCCACTGCCAAACCAGTCATGCTGGAGGATGTTGCAGGCAGCAGAATGTTCTCCACGGCATCTCCAGACCCTGTCACATCTGTCACATGTGCTCAGTGTGAACCTGCTTTCATCTGTGAAGAGCACAGGGCACCAGTGGCGAATTTGCCAATCTTCGTGTTCTCTGGCAAATGCCAAACGTCCTGCATGGTGTTGGGCTGTAAGCACAACCCCCACCTGTGGATGTCTGGCCCTTATACCACCCTCATGGAGTCTGTTTCTGACCGTTTGAGCAGCCACATGCACATTTGTGGCCTGCTGGAGGTCATTTTGCAGGGCTCTGGCAGTGCTCCTCCTGTCCCTCCTTGCACAAAGGCGGAGGTAATGATCCTGATACTGGGTTGTTGCCCTCCTACGGCCTCCTCCATGTCTCCTGATGTATTGGCCTGTCTCCTGGTAGCGCCTCCATGCTCTGTACACTACGCTGACAGACACAGCAAACCTTCTTGCCACAGCTCGCATTGATGTGCCATCCTGGATGAGCTGCACTACCTGAGCCACTTGTGTGGGTTGTAGACTCCGTCTCATGCTACCACTAGAGTGAAAGCACCGCCAGCATTCCAAAGTGACCAAACCATCAGCCAGAAAGCATAGGAACTGAGAAGTGGTCTGTGGTCACCACCTGCAGAACCACTCCTTTATTGGGGATGTCTTGCTAACTGCCTATGCTTTCCAACTGTTGTCTATTCCATTTGCACAACAGCATGTGAAATTGATTGTCAATCAGTGTTGCTACCTAAGTGGACAGTTTGATTTCACAGAAGTGTGATTGACTTGGAGTTACATTGTGTTGTTTAAGTGTTCCCTTTATTTTTGCGAGCAGTGTATAATAATCTATGCTACCCTATTATGCTCTTTACAAAAAAAATAGGTGTTTTTCCTAATAGTTCCCCAGCTAAGATGGGGTCTCTGATCAGGTGTTGCATCTGCCTACCTATGACTGATAAAGGCATGTTGAGTCCATAGATAAGAGAGTAGACATGATAGTCATCCACTATATATGGAAGGTTTACAGTCCAGCCCTGTTAGGCATTATAAAAAGGCATTGCCAAGAGGGAGGTGAAAATGTTCCACCAGCAACTATTAAATTTTGCCTCTCTACTAACATAGCTATGAAAATTAATCACTAGTTCAAATTTAGAGAGGAAAGACTCATTGTTGCTTTTCTAGCACTGACTTTTAAATCTTGGGTTGAAATGCCTGAAGAAATCTTGCTTGCTTTCTCTTCCTTCCTTCCTCCTTCCTTTCTCTTTCTTTCTTTCTTTCTTTCTTTCTTTCTTTCTTTCTTTCTTTCTTTCTTTCTTTCTTTCTTTCTTTCTTTCTTTCTTCTTTTTTCTTTCTTTCTTTCTTTCCTTTCTCCTTTCCTCCCTCCCTCCCTTTCTTTACTTTCTCCCTTCTTTCCTACCTACCTACCTTCCTCTTTCTTTCTTTCCTTCTCCTTCCTCCCTCCCTCCCTTCCTTTTCCTTTCTCTCTCTTCCTATTACTCCATTCACTTTTCTCTTTTCTACCCTTTCTACCAGGGCAGCTATGATCCCTACCTATTATTATAGTACTATTATTCTTGCTTCTGCTTCTGTTCCTGCTCCTTTGTTTTCCTTTCAGCTACATTTGTAAATAACCCTGTTTTGTGACACTAGCACACAATTGTTTTTGCATCTTTCTGTGCAAAGTGTGTATTTCAAAATATAACAACAGCAACCATTTACTAAAATTACATGCCACCTGACTCCAAGGGATTCTGTGTGGTTATCATATGAGTGAAATGCATATGTCTCATTGATCTTCTATAACAGCTATCTCTAATAAGGTGAAAGAAGAATATAATATACCTTATTGATAAAGCAGGTATGCTGCCAATCTATTGGGAATTTATTTGCCTTCCTCATTTCATACTTCAGCAAATAAAATGAAGTAACACTATTCCCCCTTTCCAGAGGTGGTATTCAGCAGGTTCTGACCAGTTCTGGAGAACCGGTAGCGGAAATTTTGAGTAGTCCGGAGAACTGGCAAATACCACCTCTGACTGGCCCCTCCCCCATCTATTCTCTGCCTATCAGTCCCAGTTGATTTGTTATCCTGCACGGAAACGGGCTGAAAGAAGGGGGGAAGGAATTTTTACAGTATCCTTCCCTCCCATGCCCACCAAGTCACACCACAGAACCGTAAAAAAAACTGAATCCCACCACTGCCCCGTTCCCTTTCACTCTTCTGTGTCCATTGTACACCCAAGTACCATGCAATCTGGCATTTAGGCTAAGAATTAATCAAAGAAAGCCTTCCCTCAGAGTTCCTTCAGTGAAGATCCATTCATGGAAATGTGATCCTTTTACCAATATGAGCTTCTGTTCATAGGACGGCTTCCAGTCATTGGAAAGTAATGCAGAACCCTTAGTTAAGAAGACAAAATAGCAAAAGGCTTCTGGCCATTCTGTACTGAGGGGTATGTTTGAGATAGTGGGGGGAAAATACTAATCTTGGAGGTCTCCTGCAAAATGTCTTTTGGGAGGCCTTGTCCTGAAAACAAAGCACAGATTTAGCAGCATGTTACTTGCCACTGTGTTCCTCCTGCCCATGCTCTATTTCTGGGCATAACTTACAAGCAAAGTTAGCGGGCCATAAACACTCATCAAGCTTATGGGATCCTTATGGGAGGCCAGGGCCATTATTAAAATAAAAGAGATGCTGAAAGCTGCTAGTGTACTTTGCAACATGTCAGGTTTACTATGGCCATATATGTTTCACTGAAATGGAGTCCTGGATCTTTTCCTTCCAGGGATGTTCAGAAAAATTTGTACAGCAGTACAATTCATTTCTATAAAGAAAGGAGCATTATGTTTGGAGAACAGTCTTGACATTATCCAGAATAGCTGGAGACATTTGCCAAGAGCATTATCTTGTAGTTTATAGAGCTAAAATAAGTCAAAGCAAATAAAAACATTTATGTTTGTTCCTGCCGTATGTAGAGAATAATGAATCATGCTTTAGGTGCTGTATCTTCCCCTTAGATAAATCTGAAACCTTTTGTCTGGAATTATAATGAGTTCCTTTTGTACCAATTCTTTCTCTATTTCTAATCATTCCTATATGGGGTTAAATGAGGAAGAAGCAGGTACATGGTTTATCCAGATACAGATACAGATAATCAGAGTTGGAAGGGACCTTGTAGGTCATCTAGTCCAACCCCCTGCCCAAGCTGACAAATGGCAGTCCAATCTCTTCTTGAAAGTCTCAAGTGATGGCATTCCCACAACTTCCAAGGGCAAGCTGTTCCATTGGTTGATTGTTTTCACTGTCAGAAAGTTTCTCCTTATTTCCAGGTTAAATATCTCCTTGTTCAGTTTCCATCCATTGTTCCTACAGGAGCTTTAGAAAATAGCTTGACCGCTTCCTCCCTGTGGCAGCCCATCAAATATTGGAAGACCACTATCATGTCTCCTAACCATCCACCATTTGCATATATCCCAAAAGCTAAACAAAAAGAACTAGAATAGAAGCAAAAATAACAGGAGAGAAAAAAAAAACATGCTGCTGCTTCTTGTTGCATAAGACAGGGTTGAAAGAGCTGCTGATGGGAATCAATATTTGTTTTGTTTCTCTTGATGTCCACCAGGTTTCTTGCCCTTCCTGATTTTATTAAATAAAGCTGACTAGTTATAAGTTGAAGCTTCCATTTGTGGTTTTAATTATAAATGTTTCTAGGCGCCACAGTTTTTTTTAAAAAAGTTATTGGTTGTATGCCAGTATTATTTTGAAAACATCCTCTCAATCACCCAATAGACACAGAGATAGAAAGAAGACAAAGATAAAGTGGTATCATAGAGAAAGACCTGGAGAAGGAGCATCCCCACTAACTGTTAGCCTTCTGCTAAAAGTTTTTCAACTACAGCTGTAGCATCCCTCAGAACTTTGACACACTGTCAAAAACAAAGAGGTTATAATTTTAATCTGTTCATTTCATTCTGACTTTCAAAGACTGTATCAATATTTATTTATTTATAACATAATAACAGAATTAGAAGGGACCTTGAAGATCTTCTAGTCCAACCTCCTGCTCAAGCAGGAGACCCCATATCATTTCAGACAATTGGTTGTCCAATCTCTTCTCAAAAACCTCCAGTGTTGATGCACCCACAACTTCTAGAACCCACAATTTCTAGAAAGAAGTTGTTCCACTGATTCATTGTTCTAACTGTCAGGAAATTTCTCCTTAGTTCTAGGTTGCTTCTCTCCTTGATTAGTTTCCATCCATTGCTTTGGAGAATAGCTTGACTCCCTCTTCTTTGTGGCAGCCCCTGAGATATTGGAATCTGCTATCATGTCACCCCTAGTTCTTCTTTTCATTAAACTAGACATACCTAATTCCTGCAACCATTCTTTGTATGTTTTAGTCTCCAGTCCCCTTAGCATCTTTTTTGCTCTTCTCTGATTTCCAATTTGGTGTGGACTATCATCATTATGCCCATGATATCCAACTACAGACTTAGACCAGGGTTGCCACTGGTGGACCACAGGTCATATGCTTTACGTGCAGGCCACACCCACCCCAGCTCCACGAGAAAAAACATCGCAATATGTCACGTGATGGCAACGTGACATGGCGAGTTTGATACCCATGACTTAGACTTAGAATAACTTTATTGTCACATTGAATATACATTGTATCACTAAGCCAAGCACTTGACCTCTAGTGTCTGGAAGTTGGGAGGGACACCATGGGATGGAAGAGACCGAGATTTAATCCTACTGAGAGGGAATTATCATTTGTGCAGCTCTCCTCTGGTACCAAAGAAACTCCATCTTTATTTTGGAATTAAACAGGACCTTCCACTGAAAGTCCACCATCTGCTGTACAAGCTACTGCACTTATAGCCCCAGCTACAGAAACAGAAGACCATCATAGCCAGAATAGTATTCTGTGACTTTTCTTGATATGCTGATTCATTCACCTTTTTCATCTTCCAATTAGACTACTGCAATTCACTTTACATGGGACTGCCCTTAGGGATGTCTAGGAAGCTTCACATGACACAAATTGCAGTTAATCACCTGCTGGCTGGAGGAACCTATATAGAAGTGTAACACCTATACTGTAGGAGTTGCATTCCAGTTGGCTTCTGGGCCTAATTTAAATAAGAAATGCTTAAAAGCTGCAGCTTTTAAAATAAGTTGAAAATGCTGTCATAAATTATTTCCTCTATTCTGGTCTTTATTAATTCCACTGGACTAGTAAACAGCAGTGCTATATTATAATAGGAGATACAGCTGCAGTTTTGTGCATTTGATCCTAGTGTAGTCACAATCAATTTATCATATACCGCATACATAAAAGACCTAGTTTCATATATGTGAAGAAAATGAGTATCATTTTCTACTAAATAAATGGGCATAATATGCAGGATTTTTCCCATCAAAATTATGTGCCTTTATGGCGGACATGCTAATGTTATCCTTAATTTATTCTGGAACAAATAAAGGTATTAGAAATTATTGTTTCTAAGAAGGTGCTTCAAGTACTATCTTCTGAACTGTCCAATGCATTTGTTACCTGGATATGGGAGGTTGCCTGTAGATGCTTAATCCAAAATCAGGCATATTGTGAAGCTTTTAAGAACTTTCCTTTTGTCTCAGCTGAAGCGGTTTTTGTGCCACAAAATGATATCAGACCAATGGTCTGATGTAAGTACAATTCACTGAATTATTTCAGATATGCTGATTTAAAAAAGAATATTGTGTAGCTGTGAAGCTCCAATTTAATTTGTTCCAGATCGAAAACAAGTTCAACAGGATTTATGAGATTAGTGAATCTGTTGTTGAATAGACAAGAACATGATTTTGTTTTGGGGGGGGGGGGGAATCTAGAAAAGCTTCCTTCTGAAGCCCAGAGAAGCAGCAGATTGACAAGTATGTAGTCACAATTCCAGAATTATGTATTCCAGATTTATTATTCCTGTGCAAGTTTGTTTCTCCAAAGCTGTGGGGTGACATTTCCCTGAACTATTGCACAGAATACACTATTCTTCTTAACAACACTAAACCAAAGGCAAGGATTTAAAAGTGCATTTGAATACTGGCTATCAGTTTTAAGAAGTGTACTGCAGTATTTTTCTCTGCACTGTGTTTGTCAGGATATGATAGGTTTATAAGCTGTTCTGAGATATGGTTTTGGACATGAAGTTTGTTTGTATGATTAAGAAAACTAGGTAATGTTCTGATTATTTGAGAAAACTAAGCAGGGTTTTAGAATTATTTGGATAAGAAAACACCAAAAAAAGTTTAGGCTAATTTAGAGTAGGGATGTCAAACTGATGGCGTCATGGGACTTTTTTCCCCTTCGCTAAACCGGGCATGGGTGTGGCCAGTGTGTGATGCATCCGGCCTGCGGACTTGGAGTTTGACAGCACCGATTTAGAGAGTTTAAACAAGATTTTATGGCAAACCATTTCCACACTATTACAAAGAAACCTTCACAAATGTGTCCATAAATTACTAAGAGTTGGTTTTGACTCAAGGAAACTCTATTTACTTGAGAAGTAGCATATGAGGCATCAAATGACAGCACATAGCCAGTACTAAGAAGGCTCTGATCCAAATATACATAACTCCTGGAATATATAGGTAGTCCTCAATTTATGACTGTAGTGGAGCCTGCCATTATGGAGGCATTGTGGTTGTAAGTCATGATTGTTGTAAAGCAGGTCACCAGGTGACTGACCCTATTTTATTGAATTGAATACTTTATTTGGCAAAAAGTGATTAGACACACAAGAAATTTGTCTCTGGTGTAGGAGTTCTCAGTGTACATGCAAAGCAACATTAAAAAAATAAAAATAGAAATAGAACAACTATGGCAAGCGCAAGCAAGGGTAGTATTAATAGTAATAGGCATCTTGGATGCAATTCCAAAACAACTGGAGCACCACTTGAACATCATAGGCATTGACAAATTTGCAATCAGTCAATTGCAGAAGGTGGCTTTACTTGGAACAGCTTCCATCTTGCGATGATATCTGTAACACTGTCAAACATCCAGTTTTGCCAATTGCAGGTCTTTGGTAAGGACTCAATTGGTAGACAAAAATGCCAAACCCGGTCTGAACATCTGGCTGAATGTGTGATGATCAATGATGATGATGATGATACCAAAAAGAGGGAGAAGTAAGAAAGATTAGAATAAATACAATGCTACAGCCACACTACAAGGGTAAATACACATAAACATTAGACAGCACTGTGAGAATTAGGTGTTCAGCAGTGATGACACGAGGGAGAAAAAACTGTCCCTGTGTCTAATTGTTTTGGCCTGCAATGCTCAGCAGTATCCTGAGGGAAGGAGTTGAAACAGTTTATGTCCAGGATGTGAGAGGTCTGTAGATATTTTCACAGCCCTCTTTCTGGCTCGTGCAGTATACAGGTCTTCTATGGAAGGCAGGCTGGTTGTGATTGTTTTTTCTGCGGTCCTAACTATCCATTAAAGTCTGCACCTGTCCCGTGTGGCAGCTCTATCAAACCAGACAGTTGTAGAAGTACAAATGACAGACTCAATAATTCCTCTGTAAAACTGCATCATTATCATGAACAAAAAATGCAGATCTGCCCTTGGAATGGCAAAAGCCATATGAACTTTTCTTCCATTTCCGCTGTTTCAGCAGCATTCATTTCACATCACCATCACTCATTTTCCTGCAGGGATTCCTTCCTACTGTCAAGCTTGATGCATATTCTCCAGCCCTGATTATCCAAATTATCCAACTTAATGCCATCCAAGTATGTTGGATTACAACTCTCAGAATTTCCAGCCGGTGGTGACAATATCCATGCAGACTAACCATTCTGGTAGTTATAGTCTCACATATTGGAGAACAACCCTTGCTGGTAACCAAATATAGTTCTTTATATGTACAGTCTGCATTTCTATGGCCTCATTCCAATCTTGCTTATTTAGAATTATTGTGGAGATTTGATACAGGTCCTGCAAAGTGATAAATTGCCAACTGATAAATGCCAAATTTAAAGGTCTCATCTCGGCATTGGAACTCTGGGATCCCTACCGTGTTCAAAGGAGCAGAGATTGAATATGCATGAGGGAAGCCGGTTTGAGACATAAACAGTGGAAATAATAAATCTTTTCCCCTTGCCCGTAATGGGGGAGAGGGATATTTGGGTGAGGGTGGGGGATGAAATATTTTCTAAAATATTTTAAACATAAAAGGCAACTGTAGGCAAATCTTGAGCTAAACTTTTTGGACTGATTTTTCTGGCTTGCTGAGTGAAATAAGATCACTCCAAATAGTTGAAATACAATTAGGATTGTCATGATTCAGCACTAGTGCATTTTGTAGATGACCCTTCCATTTTATTTCTAATGACGTGTACAGGGGTGGGATTCTACTGATTCTGTCTGGCTCTGTAGAACCAGTAACTCTGAAGAGCAGCAGACATAGTACCGGTTCTATGTCCGCTGATGTTTTGGCCCACCTACCCACCCGGGTTCTTACCTGACCTTTATTTCCTGCTTTTTCAACCTCAGCTGCTGTGCAAGGCACAGCTGCAGTTGAAAAAGCAGGAAAAAAGTGCTTTTTCAAATGGTATTTCTCTACACTCAGCGCTGCTCAGCTGTCCAGGCAGCAAGCTGATGACGATTTACAGGCGTGCGCGCAGCGTGCAGGGAAGCACATCGTAAATCACTGAACTGGTAGTTAACCCTGTCGGATCTCACCCCTGGACATGTAGAAAGCAGTGCTTCCCAATGCCCAGTGTCATTCCTTCATGCTTTGGACATACAGTAGCCTACCCATATAAAACCAGGTAGTCTTTAAAAGCCGCTGTGCCTGCCATAAAGCTTGCAAAGCTATCTCTGATTGTCTGTGCTTCCACAAGGGCCACCATCTTCCAAGGGCAGACAGCCAGGGACAGGCTTCAGAGCAGCCATTCAATTCATACAAAAAAATATGCCCTGTCTTGTAGATCATACAGCTGCTGGAACGCTTTCAGGAATGGTGCTTTTCTTACAATAAAACATTTTTGCAAAGCAACTTTCAATGTTTTACACAGCTATATTAATTTCACATTTTCACATCGAAAATCCTGGGTGTCAGGTTTTTGATAAACTCAGTGGAAATGTTTTTACTTTGCTTATTTATTTATTTTTTGCTGAGCAACAGTCATGACTCACTGTTCAGGACAAAGTCTGAATTCCATCCTCAGTATATCTCAAGAACCATAAGCAGTTGCTTCCTTGGACATAAGAGAAAACCTTCATTATCTTTGTAGTACAGTTCCTATTTTCTCAGCTGGTTTCACTTTTTCCATGAAGTATACATAATTTGGAAGTAGATCTTGGGTGAGTAAATCAGTGGTAAAGATAAACAGCCAATGTGAAAGACTTTTCATTCTGGCCCAGCTCAGACTATGAAATTATTATTATTACTTTCATGATGGCATAGTTATCTGTTAATTTAACAATATAGTGAACATTATTCTATTATCTGCTAAGGTACACAAACAGTGTTTCATTTTATAAAAGTAGTAAAGACAATTGTTAAGTGAAAATGCAAAATGTTACACAACATCACAATTGCCACTTAAAGTATTTTCTGCTAGGGCTGTTTCACACATCCACTAGACATTTGGCCATCCCTTGAAAATCCAGGCTTTTCAGAAGCATCAGTATGAATAAGCTTTTGCAAGCCTTTTTAAAGATGCTTTCCAAATTCATGACTTTTTTAAAAAAATATTTTATTAAAGATTTTAAGCCCAATTGCAAAAACAAATACAAACTAAACTCAGAAAAGAGAGATAAAGAATAATATGTGCAAAGAAAGAAAAAATAGAAAAGAAAGCAATAGGATAAAGAAAAAGAAAAGAAATGTAAATAAGTGACTCCCAGTCTTCACAAGTAAAAACAAATTTGAGTATTCATCATCCTGTATAAAGTTACAAGCACATCTCTCTTCTTTCCATAACTCGTCCATTTAATACGAAAACTCATAAAACATCAGTGTCAGTGTCAGCAAAAGTCTACAAAAAGTTTTATAAAAGCATGCCTTATTTTAACTTTGATCAAACAAATCAATTTTATATTCCTTTCTTTTACTTCTAACAGTCTTGATCATTAATTAATTCAGATGCTATCTTTCTTTTTCTCATCACAGAGGCTTCTTCAAGGCTTTAGCTTTGTGAATGCAGTGGAAAGTCCTTATCACAATTATCGTCTTGGCTAGTCTTTTGTATTTCTCATTTATTTTTTAAAGTCTTATCCAGCTTTTGTGTATCCAGTAAAAAGTACTTATCAGAGTTGGTCTCTTGGTTCTTGCCTACACTTTTTCTTGCCATTTCTAGTTTGAATGCCTTGTCTGTTTATAATCCACACATTTTAATACAATACTGCTGATTCCACTATTTCTGTAACAAGCAACATTTGTTTCATATCTCTCTTTCTATTTTAGATATCGTTTATCTATAGAAGCAGACATTATTACTTATTTTTGATATTGTGACTACTAATGTCTGGCCATATTCTTCAAAGATCTCATTTAATACTTCAAATATTATAGCATTCTGTGTCATTTTGTAAATCCCAATCCTAAAGTCAAGGTTTTCTTTCCTATTTAGTCCCCTCAAGTGTCCAATTTAAATCACAAGGTCTCTTATCTCTCTAATGACTTGCCATAGTCATGAAAACTTGGTTTTCATGATAAGCTGTTAAACTGTATAGAATTAATCCCAAAATTTATCTACTATATGTTTCAATATTCCAAATATATCTGGACCTTTAATTCTTTATAACTTTCTTGTTTTGCTTTTTGCCATTTATTTCAAATTTTTAATTTTCATAAAAATACATTTTATTACACCAGGTGGCTTTTCAGACTTGTCATTCCAAAGACCTCTATAGACTTAAGTTGCTTACATAAGCAAGTTCCAAAAGTGATCAGAACTGAGGTTTGAGAATTTAGTGTCCTTTAAAAATCTCTGCTGCTGTTACAAGCAGGGTGACCAATCCCGGCACCCAAACTGGCACCCAAATCTGTAGGAGGTCTCCCTTACTTTCCTTCTCCAGAGATTCTGAAGAATCTTGTAGGGTTTGCAGCTTTGAGCCAAGTCTACAATTTTGAAAAACTTGTTCTATCATACTGTAAGATCCTGAGGGGAAGGCTCAGCACAGCATGAATGTTCTCAAGCTGGTCTCCCCTTTATCAGTCGAAGAAAAGCATTTGATCAGTTTCATTGAAGTGAAGCATGGTCCCTGTCATTCTCAGAGGTTTTCCAGTCAATTGACGGAGCAGAATTAAACAGGAAAAAAGTAGGCCAGGTAAGCATGACATTCGAATCCTGAATGTCTTTGGTGTGTTAAAATGCATTAAAAAAAATCTATATCCAGGAAACCCATTCAAACATGTTGTCAGGGTTCCTTTCTATGTAATCCTTTCTTCCATTTCATGTGCACTTGATCCAGCTGGTCCAAGCAGTGGCTCACTCCCATCTGACTGTAGTTACTAAGTCAGCACATTTTCAAGCTGTTTTACTGCTCTGACCATATGCTTAGTAATGGGGTGGATTGTCCTTACGTATAAAATCAATTGACTGTAAGCAGTGGCCGAGTAAGCCTTGTGTGATTAATGCAAAAGCTCAAATTCTTCCATTCATGGAACAAATGGCAAAGAAACTTCCTTCCTAAGAATCACAATGTGTTAATGGTGGGTAACCAACCTGCTTGTGTCTCTATGGAGAGGGGGGTGGGGAGAGAGAAACCAAGCCACTCAAGCCAAATCAGTCTTTTACATAGGAGAAACTACTTGAACGGTGTTAAAAGCTGGATATTGATCTGTGCTCCACTGAAAGTCATGTGCTGATGTAAATGAAAATGTGTCAAGAGTCAATATTGATTTTTTTTACAGCGTGCTTGTCCCCTGGGAAATACTGCCAGACTACTGCTGTGCTTGTCAGCAAGTGAAATAAGACCCTTTTTCCACAAGGCTACACATGTCCAGGCATCACATTTCCTCCTTTTACTGTAGTAAAGGGGACACAATGCCTAGCACATCTGATGTCAGTGACTTCTTCATGAGAATCAATTTCTGAAGGGCATAAAGTGCAAAGTGAGATTTAAAATCGGAATAATATCCTGTAACCTATACTCTATTCAGCTTGCTTTTACGGAAAATAGTGATGCCTCAAAGCTACCAGAAGTTATAAAAAAAAAAAAAAAACTTTTGAGGCATAAAGAAAGAATGGATTTGAACCAAGGAACCTAGTCAGGAAAGCAAAACCTTCCAACAATTGACCCCGGGTGACTTCGCTATTTATTGGGATTCCCTTTCTGGCCTAAAGACTGCAAGATATGGAAATTGTGACAAATGAGACCTTGAGAGGGGGGTGGGGGACATTCTTCACATGTGCAGAGAAGCTGCTATTTTGTACATATGTAAAATATAAAAAAGACTCCAAAAGTTCTCAACGATGCATCTGAGACTACTGAAGTGAGAAACTTAAATTGTGCAAAACTGTGATCCTCTAAAATGATAAATGAATTTGTGTATTCCTTCTACAATAAAACTAATGATTAACTGAGGTTGGGGGAGAGATAAATATACCATTTCCTTTTAAATTTAAGTTTGAAATCAAATGAAACAATGATAGAACCATCACCTAGTTTTTGTAACTTGTTCAATATGCTTGTTTTCATACCCTCAGTGAGTGATGTTTTCTGACAAATAATGAACTAAAGGCTTTCTTTTCCCAACAACAGAAACACTAATTGAAAACAAAAGAAATGTAACTATTTTCCTGACTTGGCCATATTTTTTGACAATGCTGGTAGAATGGTCACCTTTAGCTTTACTTTTGCCACCCAACAGCTTTTTCCCATGTTGAAAAATTGGCATTTTAAAATAAAGGATAAAATGAGAAAGAAACCTGATCTTTGCCAACATGTGTAGGAGAAGAAGAGGTGGCACCTGGCGGTGGAATCAAGAGAGGAATTAGGCTGGAGTTGATACATTGCCGCAAGTGATCCATGTCCAGCCTCCGCCTTGAATTCCATTAGCTCTTACCTTGGGCCAATTTAATGCTGACCATTAGTGAACTAAACTCTTGTGTATAGGTGTAAGCAATAAATTTTCTTAATTGGAACTTAGTGTGTAGTCTTAATTCTTCGCATCTGACAAATGTACACTTCTGTGAACAGTCCTAAAATTGTAGCTGTTAACTACCACACTTCATGTCAGTGGAGATTTCAGACCCACAAATATTTCTGAGAAAAGCCAAAGCCAATTGTCAATGGCCAGTGTGCATGAATAATTAATATCTGATAATTTGTCAGTTCTCATTTGCTGCAAAAATTAGAATTTTGTCCATGAAATTCATTACACTTTAAACTTTGAGAAATGTGAGAAGGAAGTGGAGGAAAAGAAGTTAATATTAGGTGAAAAGGAGTTCAGATTGTAAAAGCTTCAGGAAGCAAGGGTTTCTCACTTTAATTAACTCACTATGAGACTGGCTGGGAATTTACTCTAACCTGTTTTCAAGATTATATTTTTAATCCAGACTGGCATTAAAGAAATTCATGTATTTCTTCTTTCTTTGGTTTGCCAGTCATATGGGATTTGTCATATATCCAATTACAAACCTTTATAGACCGTTCGATGAAGTGTAAATTACTGTGAGCAGTACATTGAGCCCTTGTGCATTTACTAAAAAAAAACAAAAAAACAGCTGGGAAATCTTTTGGTCAATTTAGAAATACTCAAAGGTCTTGTCAAATATTACTGGGGAGATATGTGTGTATATGTGCAGTGGCCCTCCTTCTAAATTGTTTTTGACTTCCACACACAGGGGGCTGCGGGGGACAACCAAAGTTTGAAAACTATTCCATGTTATAATGGGAAGTGAGCTCTACAAACATGGGACAACTACAGAACATGTGTGATGCCTATTGTCAGTCTCATTGGCTGCTGTTGGAGGCAAGCGTTTCCAAATTAGCCAGTAGTGGGTAGTGAGAATTTTACAGGGACATTCTCTTAGATGTCCTGGGTCAAATATTTAAGGTCTTAAACTAATAAATAACACTTTGTTACAGTTCCTGGAAACAAACTGACACCCTTTCACAATGGGTGGAATAGGCCCTCTAGGATACATTGAATTGCCAGAAAATGGACTTTGGTGCTATCAGTGTATTGAGGACACTAAGATCTAAATATCCTGAGGATTTTTTTTTCTAATAGTTTCATGTAGAAGTTAAAGAGTATTGGGAACAAAATGGAGTCCTAATGATCCCACAGTTCCGTTCCTTTGCGGGGGGGGGGGGAGTGCTAGTTTTCTACTCACCTGAAACTTGTTGATAGATGGGACTGGAAGCAATGCAAAATGATCCATTTCCCAAAATTGTCAATTAATCCAGAAGAATTTTATCATCACTGGTATCAAAATCTATTGAGAGATTTCAGAGAACAAACTATATCCCACTCCACCTCTCTCTCCTCAAACGAAAATAATCCACGAGGCTGTCAAGGCAGATTTTACTCCACAGTATGTTGAAATGAATCCAGATAATCTATTTAATCTAAGACTGTTTGGAATCTGGGAAGCTACCACTATCTTGGTTGCCATGCCAATCGTACAATGTTAGAAACTGGCATGCAATTGTCCATGTCAGAGGGATCAAGGGAAGATTTTGTAAGAAATGGTCAAAAGACAACTTCCCATCCTTCAGAGAAGAATAAACCAGCTCCCAGAATTTCTCAGCATGAGGATACAATCCATATTGATCTGAGTTTAGCTTCATAAGAGGAATGTTGCAATACCTCCATCTCACAATCCAAAGCAGCATCCACTTTGAAACTGAGAAAAATTATTGCCAAGGATCTGAAAGGATCACAGTGGACTGCTGAAGGTTCTGGTTCCAAGTTCAGAGGCTGAGTAAAAAATATTACTTCTATCATAGCTCAAAACTGCTGAATGAGAACCTACAGATTTCTGCAGGAAATAATTCTTTTCTATATTTATCTGCACAGTACAGGCACTCAGTACAGTTTCTATCTGCCTTATCTAAGTTAAATGAGCCTCCTGCCACCTACCCTTGCTGCTTTGACTCATAGAGTTCTAAATACCTTAAAGGCTGATTTCAAAGTGGTTAGGAGCCAAATTTATCCACTTCCCTACAGAGTTATCTACTGCACAACTGAACCTTTGGATGGATTAGCCGAGTCAGTCTTCCACTCAGATGGAAATGAAGAATTGTTATCAGATCAAACTTGATTATGGAAGTAAATAAATCCTTCAAATCACATTTTGCCATCAGTAGTAGCTTTAACCTGCATCCATACATATAGTGATTATAAATACACATGTTGTCTAACATTCACCCCACCCCTATACAGTACACCTTAAGGATCTATATGAGGAGTAAGAGATATCTCCTGCAACAGATTTAATAATTTATGCTCACTGCAATCAAGGAGACTCGTGGTAGTTTACAATATATTTATTAGCAATACAATAAATTGTATGGTACAATAAATAAAAATGACGATGCAAGTAAAATAGTAAAATGTCCATAACACCAAATGTACATGTTAGTCAACATTGTATAGTCAGCATTACAGAATATATAAGCAATTACAGAAAATAAAATACACAGTGAAATTTCATTCCCTAAATTCAATGTAAACTACAATGTCCATTTTAATTGCTTGCAGAAATACTATTACTCCTCTTAACAACAATAATCATAATTTTGTAAGCCTTGGCCAAGGCATGATACCAACTCCTTCCAAAATACAAAACCAAACAAAATAACTACACATCAATGAAATAAAATTAGCATGAATATTAATAGCAATCCATAAATAAGCATTAACACGAAAGCAATCAATACAACAATATATTTCTAGAAGCTTTGCCTTAGGAACTTAAGAAAAGTGAAGAAGGAAAATTTGTGGGTTATCAGGAAGACATATTGGAGTAAGGACTGTATTTTAGGAACCCCAGAACTTTTCAAAACTGGCCTCTGTACATATGAAATGAAATGAATTGCCCAAGAGAGCTTGAAATCGGAATATTTTATGTTTATGTTTTTTGTTTATGTTTGCAGAGTTCTAAGAGTGAGGACACAAAAAATCTATTTTTTGTAATGTTTATGATACTATACAACTATTGGTTACAGTTGTTGCAAAAAAATAATCTTTGAAAACCATCTACTCTTCATATATGCACACAGCTACTACTTTTAAAGTCAGCTTGCTGGTTAGACTTTGAGGAAGAGACATAAGTACATAAAGCAGAACTAACAATTAATATATTTCTGTAACATAGAGTTGCGCGCTTTCCCCCCACTTTCTCTTTTTTTGCTGTGTGCAGTGTAACCTGGGGGATATAGTAGCCTCTTATTGGACTTCGTTTCTCTAATGGGGCAATTAATTCAAATACTCAGCAACTCTGATCTGCAGAGTCGTGTTTTATGATTACAGTGATGAAGTGGAGATTAACACTTCTGGGTGTACCAGGACTGATGAGATATGCCATATTAATCCTCTAAGAAAATCTTAATTGGACACTGGAGTAACCTTCCTCCATTGTTACACACCACTGAATCCCTTGAAGAGAGAAGTAGTTAGGGTATATGATAACAACATTAGTATAATTAAGCAAAGGCTAATAATTTAGAAAAAAAGCATATGTCATTTTCTTCAGTTGCTACCCAATATTTTGAATTAACTCTGCAGTTCTTGGTACTCTGTGAACTTTGTAATTTGCTTGCAGATATTTCATTACTTAACTAGGTAACATCATAAATTCATTATCATCAGATTTTGAATTAAGCTGAAACAGATTTGAGTAGTTATTAAGAACAGCAACAGAAGAAGGCATTTTGTGAAAAGTTTCTTATTTTAGGAGTATTGTTTAAAATCCTGGCTTTTACTGCTCAAAAAGAAATCTCAGCATCCAAATAGAGAATTAACAGTCAAATTTGGCGTTATTATTATTATTATTTAAAGAAGAAAAATGCATATCAGAAAATTCTGCAAATGATAAGGATGAGAGTAAGGTGCAGAGAAACAAAAATAATCATTGCAAATAGTGTAGTCCAGGGGTGTCAAACTTACATTGTCACGGCAGTGTCACATGACGTATCGGGTCTTTTTCCCCCTTCGCTAAACCAGGTGTGGGCATGGTCAGCATGTGGTGCATCTGAACCGCGGGCTGGGAGTTTGACAGCTCTGGTGTATTCACTGAGAATGTGGAGTGAGTAAGGTTAATAGAAGCAGAGTAAATGCAGAGAGGTTTTGTTTTGGAAGAAAAAAAAAGAAGGCTAAGCAAGGAATCAACAAACAAAAATGCTCTAAATGATAGCATGAATTGAATTGAAGAAAACCTGTATTTAATAATATTTTTGTATTATCTTGCAACACAGTTCTTTTGATTGAACATTTTTTGAAAAATTTGATGAAATCACCCAACATCATGTCGTTGATTCATAATTCACCTTTTGTAAACGATATAAAGAACTGACTTAATTTTTGTTACCTTTGTTACCAGGTTTGTTGTCACAAAATGAGGTTCAGTAAAATACTTTTATCAGTAAATATGAAAAATGCCATAATCTACATAAAAGAGATAAACATTATGGCAGTAGCTTATATTAAAAAAGTATGGTAAACTATATTAGCACTGTATAAATTTTTGAAATTTTAAAAAATAAGGATGGATAAATTGTTTAAGAAAAATTAATACCACAATGAAGAGATTTGAAAATATTGGGAAAAAAATGATAAAGCCATCTATAGCTACATTATTGGCTGTATTACTAATATTTATCCTCCTAGATTACCTTCATGTGCACAAACATTGTTCTGGACAGAAATATTAAAGTGGTTGTTTAATAAGCTTGTATTTCTCTTCATAGACCCAGTTTGGAAGAAAGCAAAGGCAAACCACTTCTGAAAAACCTTAGCAAAAAATTTTCATTGACTATTCCAGGCAATTGTCATTAATTGAAACTGTCTCAAAGGCACACAAACATAAAAAGACATATGTAGCTGGCCTTGGCTTCACTTCTCCAAAAATTCTCCAAAATTTTTCATGATACAAAAATTGAAATGAATTCAGCAAGGACCAAACTATAACTATTGGTGTTCTTTAATTTCAATATTCAAACACTGAACAGCTTCGTTAGGAACAAGTAATTTGGTTACAAATAAATACTGTGCAAATAAATACATAATTTATGATTAATCACCAAGGATTTCAATTTCTCACAGGGTGAGAGGGAGGAAGGAAGGAAGGAAGGAAATTATTCTAGTTTGTCTGGGTTTGGTATCTGCATAGGTAGAGCAGTTAAGGTAATTGGGAAAGAAAATCTGGTTTAAAGTAGTTGTTAAAGAGTCAGACATCTATTTCCTCCTTGTGAATTGCTGGATCTGTCCTTATACATTGGAAACAGTTATTAACTTATAGTAGCATTTGTTGGCAGAAAATGGCAAAATAATCAATTCTTTGCAGCGAGATGGCAGTCTTATCCTGAAAGAGTAAAGGGCAATTGCAACCAAACAGCTGCCCAGCTGAATATGCAGTCTATAATTTTAAAAAAAAATATAAGCAAGAGAGGCCAGCTGTATCTCTTTCTCTTTTTAAATCTCACACTGATTTAGGTACTATGTGCCCAAAGGAGTATAAATCTATAGGAATACATATTCAAATAATAGATCATCTGTACATTGGAACTGAATAAGCTCACTGTCCATATTTTAAAGTCTAAAGTGTTAAAGATCCCCATGGGATGATCTTCTTCTCCATATAGTTTCATTATCTTTTTATTCAAAACCAGATGTGGTATTCAGCAGGTTCTGACCAGTTCTGGAGAACTGGTAGCAGAAATTTTGAGTAGTTCGGAGAACCGGTAGTGGAAATTTTGAGTAGTTCACAATACCACCTCTGACTGGCCTTGCTGCCATCTATTCTCTGCCTCCCGAGTCCCAGCTGATCGGCTGGGTCTTCTTTTGTTACCCCAAACAGAAGAATGGAGCTGGAAAGCAGGTTAGTGGGATGGCGAGGGAATGAGATTTTGCAATAACCTTCCCATGGAGTGGGATGGTAACAGAGATTTTATATCCTTCCCCTGCCACGCCCACCAAGCCATGCCCACCAAGCCACGCCTACCAAGCCACACCCACAGAACCGGTAGTAAAAAAAATTGAATCCCACCACTGTTCAAAACATAAGCTTAATGGCTGCTCTCCATGCTACAAACCAAGAGACTGTGAGTTCTAGTCCTGCCTTAGGCATGAAAGCTGACTGGGTGACTTGGGGCCCAACCCACCTCATATATTTGTTTGTTTCATATTTTGCTGTCCATTTCCCATAAAAGGTGACCCTGGGTAGCTTACACATAATAAAAAGATAAATACAAAAGTAATTAAAATATTAAAACTAAGGTTGGTGTTACAGTGAAAATAAGAGGATGAAGGAGTATTAGGCATAATTGCTGCCTCAAGTTATTCATAAAAATAAAGGCAGTATGAAAAAAGGTTTTAAAAAATAAACCTTAATAACAATTTTATATGAGTAGCCTTTTTCTTAAAGCTGCACCAGGGAGTCATTCTACCAGATACATATATAAAAATGCAAGTGTATGTGTGTAGAGCAAAACATTTTACATACATATTTTGGAAAAAAAAAAAGGTCTTATTATTATGGAATGCTTACCTTTATTTTTGTCAATTAATTAATTAATGGTATCATTGTTCATAAATTATCAGAAAATACAAACTTTAAATAGTTATTTAATAATATTCAATTAAAATGAGATATTTCTGAAGTGTTATGATGAATGATTCATATTTGTCTCCTCAGACAATGACCCCATCCACAATTAAGAGTACAATTATATACTCATAATGAGAACAAGTCCACTAAACTCACTAGGAGATACGTATCAGATTGTATGGTAATTAATCTAGCATAAATTCAATAGCTGTTTAAAAGGTCATAAAGCTACCAAATAATAAAACAAATTGTTTTTGTTGGGATTCTTTTGGTAAACTTTTTGAATAATATTTTGCATGGTGAATTAAGTAATTTAACCATGAAATATCTTCAGTTTGCAATGCTTTGTTGTTATTATAATTAGTGTGAAACAGCAGAGAAACAAACTGTAATTGGCTGGCATTTCTATTTTGTTACTGTGTACTGATGGACAACAGATGGGTGATGACACCCCTAATATTTAAGCATACACCTGAAACCACAGTTTTGCTCATTAGATATAATTCCACAAAAAACCCAACAAGAAACATGACAATTTAATGAGATGCTCATAGCAGTGAAAATAAAATTTACCTAATACTCAAATAAAGATTCTATTTAGACAATATGTAATTAGGAACTTAATTTTGGTGAATGTGCAGGAATGGCAAAATTAATGGCTGCTCTCCCGCAATAATATTTATTATTATGCACAAATAATAATAAGTAACAATACAGAGGAGATCATACTACTTACTAACTAATCATCTTAAATCAGAAAGGTTATTGTATAGTTAATATTTTGATGCATAAGACCTCATAAATTTCTTAAATATTTTCACTGGTTTGCTTAATATTCATATTGTACAAATTAATTTTGCTGACATTTTTGCTGCTGCTTTTAATCAGAGTTGATTTAGCTACTGTAAGTAGCTTTTATGGTTATTTTAAGGTTGATTATTTCAGATGACCTCTATATTGCATTATTCCAAGGATGGGGGCTTGGAGCTGGATGTGGTATCCTCTTTGGTATGCTTTTTTTAAAAAATCTTATTCATCTAAAATAATCAACTTTTCCAAAATGCCTTAGAACCTAGAGGACACAATGTAACATGTAGAAAACGATGGAGGTAACAATCAAAATAGATTCTGCTTCCACTAAAGAAAGTAAACTGTAGCCATCCATAAGTAACAAATACATGTATTTAAGTGGAATTTTTAAAAATCAAAACTATATATATTGATGTGCTATTATTATCATCATTAATTTTATAATAATGAAAATTGAATTTTAAGTTGAATTTAGCTTTATGTTCAGATTTTTCTTTATTGTATTTGACTGGAAAGTTATTATACATAAGGATGCATCAGGAGAGTTAAATGATGTCAATAAATGTCACTTCAGCAAAGCTAATTGGAAGCATATCATTGTCAGTTACCAGGAAGTATAAGCATACTATGTTTGGATGTTCTATTTTAACTCTTAGTATAACTTCATATATTTGAGATGTTTAGAATAATGGGTATTTAACCTTCATGTTTTTCAAAAGTGCAAACTTCATTTCAGTTAAGGATAATTTCAGTAAATAGTGCTCACACATTATTCATCATTTCAAGCCAATTTATACTCTGGTTTCTAAACAAAACAACTACAGTGACCTCTTTTAATATAAATTGAATTTGTTGGTCACTTCTCCAATTTACCCAGTCAATAATGAGGTGTTCATATTTACTTGGCAATTTTGTGTCTTCATTATTCAGCTTTTGACAATGGGTTGTGATGAGGGAAGTGCATTTTGTACAAAATTAAATAAATTAATTCATATACCTGATGAGGATTATCAAACACGGAAGATCTGATTTCATTTCAGTTAGGTTTTTGATTAAGCTTCTATTCTTTTTATAGCAAACATTGATGGTTAACTGATTTTAAGTGCTACTGCAGTATGTTAGTGATCCCTAACATATTAAATCATATCACAATGGATTTTAGAAAAACACAAAATTACTTTTATATATAGCAAATATTTCTAAATCTTTTTATTTATCCTTCTTTCCTTCCTTCCCCATATCCAGTTACAAACTCAGATATACCTTAATTATAGATTAAGCACCTGGGTTGGGATGCATGCATGTCCCTCCTGTATTTTGCATAAAATGAAAACTAGTAACTCAAGCCAGGGAAAGGGTATGAGACAATGCATTTTTGACCTGAATATTAATGGACATCATTCAGACTGATAACCTAGAAAGGTTTTGAACATCATTAGCAACTCCCTAAAGATCAGATTTCTCAACACAAAATGAATATCATTTAATTCTTCCTAATTTGCTGTAACATTATTCACAAAAGTAAATGCTGTTCATTGAACATAAAAGTTTGAAGACATGATCAAAATATGTCGGAGTGTTCATTTCTAAAACATGGAATAATGCTTGGGAACTAATACAAAGTGGGGGAGGCTTAAATTGAATAAAGCCTAGGGAGATGCTGTCCATTTGTGATGGTGGCAATGCTGTCCATATTTATCTGCACTAAATTTTGGATGATAATCCCTTCCCCCAGCAGCCTTCACTCATTTTATGTTGTTTAGGAAGCCCTGAATCCTAAATAGAAACTTTTCAAGGGCTGAGGGCTATAGGAAAACATGGGACTCCTTCTCTCCATGCAGTCTCATAGAGGTTTAATAAAATAAATAAATACATTCTCACAAATTGTGAATGGGAGCATAAAAAGTCAAGACCATGGCTTCGAGCATACAATCAAAGCTCATTGTAAATATGCTATGTTTTTTTGCAAGTAAAAGGAAGTAGGATTAGGGTTTCAATTGTCCAATCATGACACCCATATTGATTTTTTTTTGGCTTCTCTCCAACAAACGACTGAATGTGGAAAAGCCAAGCTGTTCTTTTCTGAACTGGAACTTCATTGCTAAACCAAGAGGAATTTTCCAATCCTAAACTGATAAGTAACATTTTAAATTGTGAAAACCAGTGGGATTCCCAAGCAAATACTAAATTGTATTGGTTTATTAAAGAAAAATGCATTAACCAGTATCACAAAATAGTGAGCAACCTTTTACTTAAACAAATAAATTAAATAAAAGAGAAGCAGGAGAAAAACTGGAATGAAGTAGTTATTCCAACAAAATGTAAAATGTCTCATGCTTAAATGTAGGAAATATTTTTCCAAATATAGATTGACTAGTTCTTTGCTATCAGATCAAGCAGCAAACGATTAAAAAAATGTTGTTCTTCAGCCTTTAGAAGAATTTGGATAGTACTCAAGATATTTCTCCATATTTCTCTATTGAATTCTATTGTATTACATTTTTTCAAGTCCATTACCACATTCAGTCATTCATTTAGGACACTAGCCATCTCTTCTAGATTGATGATATCTATTGATGGCCTTAACCATCTGATTCTTGTATATGACATTCATGGTATACAGTTTCCCAAAGCCATATCAAAATTTCTCAGTGCCATCTTCTTGAATCAACAAATTAAAAAAGAATTACTATTAAGTAGTCCAACACTTAGTTCAGTTAGCCATTTCACGACAATATTATGTCAGTGATATAAAAAGTCATTGAAAAAGATTTAACAAGCATTTTACAATGATTACAGGAATTTCAGTTCCAAAACCAAGTAAAAGCCTAGAATGATTTAGAAAATAATCTGACTGGATTTGATCAAAAGCTTCCTGGTCAATAACATGGAAGTTAGTAACTATAAATTAGTTAGTAACTATCCTGAAAGTAGAATTTTGAAGTTTCTAAAAATTGGACTGATATTTTATCTGTAACCATATATGTCAAGTATGCATGCAAAGCAGCATTTGTAAAAATATCTAATAAAACAGAAATAAAAGGATGAATCCCAGCATATGGTACAAACACATTGTACTCCAACCTGTAGTATTGTACTCCAACATAAAGAGAACTAATTTTTAAACAAACATATCTCATCTTTGAGGTGGTGGCATGCATGAAATACAGAGATGGCAGGGGTGGGATTCAATTTTTTAACCGGTTCTGTGGACATGGCTAAGTTGGTGGAAGTGGCTTGGAGGTCATGTTATTGGCTGGGCGTAGCCAACTCAATATCACTCACATTGAGGCATGCATCTCCTCGCCTGGCTTCTCATGACTGTGGTGATGCTGCAACAGTCGTAAGTGTGAAAAATGGTCATAAGTCACTTTTTTCAGTGCCATGGTTACTTTGAATGGTCACTCCACACAAGCAAAGTACCAGCAAAGCAAGAGAAAAAAACTCCAGAGAAGTTTCCGAGATAGGAAGTCTAGTCCGGCCAAGAATGTAATAAAGGTTAACGGAGAGGCAGTTTCTGTAAGCAACACCAGAATGTTTCCTTCCTGCCTTCCTTACAGAATTAGGCCAGTAATTTCTTCTAACAACTGGTTCTCCAAACTGCTTAGAATATTAACAACCGGTTCTAGTGAATAGGTGCGAACCTGTAGAATCCCACCCCTGATAGATGGCCTCTAGAATAGAGGTCCTAGCTTGCATAGACTAGAGCAAGAAGCAGAGGTGGTATTCAACAGGTTCTGACCAATTCTGGAGATCCGGTAGCGGAACTTTTGAGTAATTCAGAGAACCAGCAAATACCACCTCTGACTGGAGATTTTCCCCTGCTATGCCCACCAACTCACACCCACAGAACCAGTAGTAAAAAATTTGAATCCCACCACTGGCAAGAAGGTTTATGATAAAGAGTAAGATTAATAAATTAAAAGAAAGAAAAACAGATATGTTATATGTAAACCGGTTTTTGATAATATCAAGAGTGGATTGTGTTGGGAAAAAATTGTCATAAAAGAATACATGAAAGAAACAAGATTGACAATATGAATCCAGGAAGTAAAAGTTTGAATTTTATGTGATAAAGTGTTAGAAGCATTACTCTCTCAACAGAATTAAAGGAAATATGGCATCAGAGAGAGGAGCATAATAAAAACGACAATATCATAACATAAACTCCACCTTTTTTGTACTTGTCTCATGATGTCATGAGCCACATTTTAAGACTTTGACAAAATTTCCAGTTGCAGTTTATGCTGCAGATAGCCCACAAATGAAAAATGATCATGAAGAGTATGTGACAGCTACTTGGAACAGTGTGAAAAGAATTATGTTACTATCATGTAGCATATGAATTACAACCATATGCAAATAGGAGCTATGAAATAGAATGCTTGGTCGCATGATGAAATGAAAGTAATTCAAATGAGAAAAAAATGCATATAAGACAATGATGGCTGCAAAAGCCAAGGATGAGAGATAGATATTGTATAATATATGTAAATGATGTAAATAAACATTGCTGTGAATAACATAGTGCTCTATAGCATCGTTTTGTTTCAACTCCTTCCCTCAAAATGACGCTATAGAGTACTGCACACCAGAACAACTAGACACAAGGACAGGTTTTTCCCAAACGCCATCACTCTGCTAAACAAATAGTTCCCTCAACACTGTCCAACTATTTACAAAGTCTGCGTTACTAATACTATTAATCTTCTCATCACTCCTTATCACCCATCCCCTCCCACGTGACTGTATGACTGTAACTTTGTCGCTTGTATCCTTACAATTTATATTGACTGTTTCCTAGAATGATTTGATTACTGATTGTACCCTATGACTATCATTAAGTGTTGTACATCATGATTCTTGATTCTTAACGAATATTTACACCAAGACAAATTCCTTGTGTGTCCAATCACACTTGGCCAATATTCTATTCTATTCTATTCTATTCTATTCTATTCTATTCTATTCTATTCTATTCTATTCTAGTCAAAGAGAACAAGGGAACGTTAAGTTTTAAAGTAGGGGGAGAAGGAGGAGGAGGAGGAGGAGGAGGAGGAGGAGGAGGAGGAGGAGGAGGAGGAGGAGGAGGAAACATGAAATGAGATTATTTCTTTCTATTTAAACTAGTTTATTTGTACAGAGATTTTTATCTCTTTAAAAATGAAAGGGCAGAACAGAATACTGATTTTCCCTTTGAAGTTTGTGTTACAATAGTATTGATTAACTAATTTTTCTGCATTAAAAATATTTTAGAAGTTAATATACTAAAAATTGAATATTTAGCCTTTTGTAAGGAATAGGAAGTGATTTTTTTAAATAAAATCATATTTGTAATAAGATTATATGAACATGTATTTTTGACTGCAGTTAATTTAAATTATTACAGCAAGTTTAGGTACATTTACTTGGTCAGACATCAGTTAGTAATCTCCCACTCCCAGCATTCACTTACATTAGGAATTCTCTTATTCATCATCATCCATTTATCGACAACACAGACATAGAACAAATAACCATTTCAGTCTGTTGTATATTTGTAGTTCTACATATCTGCTATCTAAAAGCCCAGATATCCTTTGTTCATAACTATAGTAATTAGAACCTTCTTTAACATCCCATAGTATCATAGCAGCTTTAGCTTATTACTGGTCAAATTGAAATTCATTTTAATAAGACAAGACAGATTTTTGTCTCTGTCACACAACCATTTGTCCAGAATGGTATAGGGTTTTTGCTTGGGGTAGGGGGTTGGACTAGAAATTTTCCAAGTTCTGTATTCTGTATGGAGTTCTTTTCCCAATGACACTACAGTATAAGTGTCAAAGGCAGAAGATGTTAAAGGCTATAGGCAACATATCTCTGGTTATGGTCTCTTTATTTTGATTAATTTGCCATATTTACAAAGCACTTTTCTTAAACAGGTCATTCCGTCTTATCCATTCATCTTATCAAGTCATCTACTAGAACTATTAATGATCTAGAGCAGGGTCTCCAACCTTGGCAACTTTAAGACTTGTGGACTTCAACTCCCAGAGTTGAAGTCCACAAGTCTTAAAGTTGTTAAAGTTGGAGACCCAGATCTAGAGGTACTTATTTGAAAAGATGAGAATTACCATCCAGTGAAACCAAAGTATGCATTTCCAAATTAGGGAACTAGTATAAAGGGAACCATTTTGCATTTGCTTTTTTTTTTTTTTTTTTAACAGAATAAGAATAACAGAGTGAGAGAGCTGAAAGGGATTTTGGAGTCCAAAGTGTTTCCCTTCAAGATACAGAAAATTCATTTGGGGCTTAGCTCTTCCTAAGGCAATGTTAGCACTGTAATAATGCCTGCCGGGACTCCCATTGTTAACCAGCCTGCCTCCTGGATCTTGCTACCTTCTGTATTGTTTGAATCTCTTTTACACTAATTACACATTTAATTACCACTGGTACTCTGTCTCTTCTTGCCACCCTCATCGATAAAAAGAACCTTGAAAAACAATTGCCTTCCCTATATGACGTTTTCAAATTGCTTACAAATAAAAGGAAATTATTTTGAACAGTGGTGTTCTAAAAAAAATATGAACAAGAAAAAAACAGCACAATCACAAGCAAAACTCAAATAAAAGAACAATACATTCTGGCTATTGGAAGTCTGCATTCCAAAAATGCATTGTTAAAAAAAAAGTAACCCAAACCTCAAATGCTAAAAATATTTTACGAGGACATATATATAATATTTACTGATTGCACACCGCTTGCTTGAAAAATTAACTACCTTAGTAGTTTACGTTGCCCATCATGCAATGGATTTTTGGCAGCTTTATACCATCTTTGTGGAGTTATTTCAAACCTATCTCCGGCCATTTTGTTTCTCTGATACTACAACTGAACTGTGAAGAGTTTTTCTTGCACAGTTAATAGTGGTTCCCTCTGATGGCATTTTGAAAAAAAAGGGGTTCTTTCATTTGTCTTTAGAAATTAATAGTAAACAGGATTTTTGCCTTAATGCAGGGATGTCAAACTCGCATCATCATGGTGTTGTCACATGACGTATCATGACTTTTTCCCCTTCGCTAAACCGGGTGTGGGCGTGGCCAGCCCACGACACATCCGGCCCGTGGGCCGTGAGTTTGACAGCCCTGCCTTAATGTAAAAGGGGGGGGAGAGGGTTGCCTTTTAAAAAACAATAAATATTGCAGTTTAACTGCAGTTGTCTCCATGAAATCAGGAAAGAATCAGCACAGATGAAATCCACTCTAAATTTTGAGAATCCCTTTCTTTGTACTCTGATTTTCTTTAATAAAAACTAGTTGTAAGATCAGTTTTTCTTGACTATTGTGGTATTAGTTGTACGGACTTTTGGTTTGTGTCTTCAGCTTTTCTTCATTAGCAGTTATTTCATGTAATGTTCCTCTTATCAGAAAATGCAGTAATTTATATTTCAGAGGCTGCAGTGAGTTTATTAATGCTTGAAAAAAACTCCTTTTCAAAGTTATTTGCACCATTAGAACTATTTTCCTCTTTTGTATTATATGGTATGTGTGTACTGGCAAAACAGTAGCAGGAAATCTCCACTGTTATTGCTGCAACTATAATATAATATTAAAACACATTTCTAGCATGAATGGTTTTATTGTTACCTTCCTCCTGAGTGATTTTAACATATGTTGTAGTTTTCAAATCTTCCTGAATGCAGCAGGGTTTTTTTGTTTGTTTAATGCTATTTTCCTGTAAGAGAAAAATGGAATTGAAATAGCTCTCCTATTTTAATTAATCTGAAGCAATCTAACTGCCTGATTTAGTGAAAAAATGTTAATTTCTAGGCAGGAAGGTCAGGTACAAGTTGTGACAATATTTGCACTCAAATCAGACTAAGATTAGAGCATTTTTAGCCCCATATGAATATAAATGTTGACATATCTTTCATCTTCTATATTACAAATGCTATTTCATTTACCATAACCGCCTACTGCTAAAAGAAATGAAGTTATATAATAATTTTAAAAATGAATAAGAATCACATACAGGTGATATTAAACACAATTGAAATATAATCGTGTGCATTTTTATGTGCATGTAGTATTGCATAGCCTGGAAGCAGCCATACTTACTTTGGATAGCCTGATTACTGGCCCGCAAATAAAAAAGCTTTAAGAAAAAATTACATTATTTTTCTTTGGGGTATAAGGCTAACAAACCTGGGCTGCAAAAATCTGGATGACCACTATGGTGCAAACAGGTTAGAATTTCTGAATATTTTTGCCACTGTCTAGGGTTCATCTAATTTTCTTGCACCATTATCTAATCGCTATAATGAGGTGTTCACAATACTATAAGACACAATTGTATTAATAAATATAACTGGTGACTTAGGTGAGACCAAGAAATGCAAAGAGTTCTTGCTTTTCTTTTGGACATAACTCTTATTTTTGATATACCTTTGAATCTATCATGCTTCCTTCTACAATAGTTGATAAGAACATCCAAATGAAAAACAGAAGAGAGATTCTTGTGATTCACTTAGGCTACAGGAATATTCAAAGACCATGAATTGGGTTTTTGGGAAAGTTCAATTATTTGCAGTAAATGTTTTTCTTTAAACAGGTCTACAGAGAAAGCAGGTCTTTTTCTAACCAGTGGCTCCAGGGCTCAGCAATACTCTGAGGAAGATTTGTGTTTTAATTAACTATAGTATAGGTCACTCCAGTCAGAGATGAACCTTCTATTCTTCCTGGCCTTAGGATATACTGTAGTTCCTCAGAGTCTACAGATGATATTCCTACACAGAAACAACCTTTATTTCTAAACACTATAGAAACAACCATAGGCCCTTTAAAAAAATCCACATCCCACCCAGTAGGGTAGGATCCCTAGAAAACCATCATCTGCCCAGCCTCTTAAAGACTCGGTTTTTACAGAACACTGCTATTTTGTTTTTAATGAGAGAATATTTCAGGCAATAACTCCTCCATTGGTGAAGCAAATCCTTGGTGCTCTATGAATGGGCAATTTTAATTCTTTCAGTGAATTGACTAAATTAAGCTCTAATTAAGCCAAGAATTAAATCACTCTAATTAAGCCAAGAAATCCCATAGTTGGGCTCCTACAATGTTGAATAAAAACTAGGGGAAACTTGGCTTTTCTCTTGAGTATTGGGAAGCTGAGCCTGTTTTGTGGCTATTTAGGAGAATGATTTTGTTATATTCTTAGTATTGTTTTATTTTTATGAAGAATTTGAGTTTATGAAGAGTTTGAGAAAGTCCGAAATTAAGAAAACAACACAATCCAAAGCTGGATGGGAGGAAACGGGAAGAGGTTTAGGGTAACTACACTTGAATCTCACAAGTTATATTTTGTAAGCAAGAGAGTTATAGCTTTAGTTTGGCAAGATTCTGTACATTAGATATAAAGCAGATAAAGAATTGGACTCGATTGGCCTTCACTGTGTCATCTCTAGACTTGGGCCTGACAGGCCATCAGGACGTCACCTAATGGGATGTCTATGTGCCTCATGGTATTAGCACTAGAGCAGGGCTATGAAACTCATGGCCCATGAGCTGGAAATGTCATGCACTGGCCACACCCATGCCTGGTTTAGTGAAGTGGGGAAAAGTTGTGATACATCACATGATGCTGCCATGACAACACCAGAGGTGGAATTCAATTTTTTTTACTACCGGTTCTGTGGGCATGGCTTGGTGGGCGTGGCAGGGGGAGGATACTGTAAAATCTCCAGTCAGGTGGTATTTGCTGGTTCTCTGAACTAATCAAAATTTCCACTACCGGTTCTCCAGAACTGGTCAGAACCTGCTGAATACCACCTCTGGACAATGCGAGTTTGACACCCCTGCACTAGAGTGACAGACAATGTTGTTCCTATGATAGGATTCATCTGCATTATAAATCCTGTACAGGGGGAGGGAGAATCTCCACAATAAATTTCAGCTGGTCCTCAAACTTACTTCTAATAAATGCACTGGGGAATTTTAGGGGGGGAAATGGTCATGTCACTAGTGGAGTTTGCTTTGAGAACTAGCACACTAAGGGTACGTGTTATTTCCACTCCCAGTCCTTCCAAACCCATGTGAAACATCCCAGAATGTTGATCACACAATGCACTAGCTACTTGCTTCCCTCCTGTTAACAAGTAGAGTCTGCAAATAAGCCAGCCATTCAGTGCTTTGCCCAAGCAAATGTACTCCCAGAACAACAACAAGATCCCCTCATCTATCCTTCAAACCAAAAAGTAAATTAAATAAAATGCAAGCCGTATCCTTGTCCTCTCGTCCCTTATTTTCAGTACATGCTGAGTTGATTTGGCAGTTTGCAAAACAGCTGCAATTTCAAAGGGAGGAAGATGCCAGGCTCTAAGCTGTTGTGCCTCCTGTATTAAAAACGAGGGATGTCACAACATGATATTGTACCATCAATTTTGTAATCAGACAATGCTATAATAATAGCGGCCGAACTGGGAAAGAAGGGGAGCTCAGTTCTAAGAAAATGCATACTTTTTCAGCTGCTGGGGCACACCCACTTGGCTGAAATAATAAAAATTCTCCCTCACACTTCCCAGAAAAGGAGTGTGTGAAAAGGAAATGAAAACCCACAAATCCTCTTGCAAACAAAAGGCCTTCTTACCTATTTCATTCCTGCTGATTCTCAGGAGCAGGGGTGAGCCAGAGTTGCCTCTAATAGGGAAACTGGTTGCCCGCAATCTCTGCTGAGGTTCACCTTACCCAAAAAAATGAGTTCATTTTTGTAGCTGACTGGCTAGAAACAAATGAGCTTAGTGGCTGAACTCAGTCAATGTTGCCAGAGCACAAAGGTCTCGGCTTTTGCTGGCGCAGAACAGTTCATGTTCAAGCGCCCTATAAAAAAGAGATTCTTGAATTAATGCTTCTTGAGAAGAAATATACAGTAAAGAATTATGGGTAGAAATGTATGCTTATGAAACATTAAGACACTGTGTTGTGGTCCCACTGCACTTTCAGTCTGCAGCCCTTTAAGGAATGCTGTGGAAAGATGTTTCATAGAATGGCTAATTGTGAGTTTATTGGTTATTATGGTTAATGGCCAGTCAGTATAATAGAAAAATATAAGACACTTAGTCATAAACTAAGAAAAATAGAAAAGATAATCAAATAGAAAATGAGAGAGATGCATTTAAAATGCATCATCTGGCTGAGACAAAATAAAATTGTTTGTTGTCATAAAACAGAGTAAAGAAAAAGGTTGACAACTGAGGACACATTTAGATATACTTGCATAATAAAAAATGCATTTATTTTTGATACAGAGGGAACAGAATTGGAGTGGGTTGCAGTGGATTTGGTAGGCAAAACCATATATCAGATATCAGCTGAGATCAAATTTTCATAGCTTCAGGGCAAAATTTAGTTATTGAGTGAATAATATTAGTCCAGCAATCTGAGAGGAAAAGTGAGATGTATAGTTATTTCTACTTGGTAAATGCTTTCAGAAAGGCAGAATTAAGTTAATTTATATGTTCCTATAAAAGTTCCAGTGTTTATGTATTTGTAACATTTATATGCTTGCCAGTTCAACCCAAAGTACTCTGTGTGGCTTTCAGAAAATCCAGTAAAACATAATGGCAAGAATACAAAATCACATTGCATACACTGATAAATAATAAAAAAGGTGATCCTAAATAAAAGGACACCATCATCTAATCAGAGATGCAACACAAAAATCCAGAGAGCGAACCAATTTTTGACTGCCTTTCTAAAGGCCAGTAGGGTATGGTCAGGCTCTTTTATGGTCTTGCTAGCTTCATTGTAGATTTCAGGACTTCCTATGAAAAGCCAGTAGAGTCCGTTTATCCCTGAGATTTGATTTGCATAATGAGTGAAAAATACCTATTGTTATGAATAAACCTTGACTTATGATTACAATGGAGTCCAGAATTTTGGTTATAAGTTGAGGCATGTGATCAGTATCAATTTTACAATTATTTTTAAGATGTTCGTAAAGTCATCATGTTTATAAATCAAATCACATGGTCATTAAGTGAACCATATATTTGTTAAGTGAACCCAGCATATGCAGTGCAGAGGTAGTATTCAGCAGGTTCTGACCAGTTCTGGAGAACTGGAAGCAGAAATTTTGAGTAGTTAGGAGAACCGGTGGTAACCTTCCCCCAGGAGTGGGGTGGGAATAGAGTTTTTATAGTATCCTTCCCCTGCCATGCCCACCAAGCCATGCCACACCCACTAAGCCAGCCCACAGAACCGGTAGTAAAAAAAATTGAATCCCACCACTGATGCAGTGGATATTTTTTTGCCATTTCCCGCCAGAAAAATGACAAAAGAATGTCACAAATCGTGGTCATGTGACCACAGAATGCTGTAATCAGTTGTAAATGTGAGGTAGTTACCAAGCACCTTAAATGCAATCACTTAGAATTGATAAGTTAAGTGGAATTCTTATCTCCCAGATTCACAAAACATTATAGAAAATAGATGGCAGAAAAAGAGCCAGTGGTCTATCAAATCTGCCCTTTTTTGTTTGTTTTCTGTTTTCTTTTTAATTTATGTATTTATTAATGATTTTTATGATTTTTATTTAATTGTTATTCTTATTTTTTATTTTTTGTCAGATGATAGACGTATATGTCCCACGCATGTTTAAACTCAGTTACTGATGATTGACCCTCTATCTTCACTGGAAATTGGTTCCAAGTTTCCATTACTCTATTACTTCACGGTATAACATTATGCCTAGACAATTAAAAAACTTGATCTATTTTATTACCACTTATGGACCAATTATACTCTTTTGTTTTCTTTAGAGAGTCAGGGAGATGGCTTTGAAGCAAACTTTCAGAAACCATTATGTAAACAAAGAGGAGAGTAGTATTCCTTTGTCCTGGGAAGAGAGAGAATATTAAAAAGAGGCTTATACTGATTCCATCCTGATTCACTGAGTTATAAGAGGGAGAGAAAAAGAAGCACAATGATTCTTATAAGATTGCTATCAACCCTTTGAGGTAGACCAGAACAGGCAAGACTTAGATAAGCTCTAATAACAGAATCCTGCAGATCTGACTGTGATTCTCTTCTTCTCTTTCTTATCGTCCAATGTATTTGTCACCTCCAAAAGATTTTTTCCCTTTTTGCCGTTTTAATCTCCTGTCCCTTTATTAATAAAAATAATTAGTACATAACATATCTGATTTGTGTGTTTGTTTTTTAGTAATGGCTTCTGGGTCAGATATGGCACTTTAGAATCACAGCAATAATACATGTCTGATATAATACATGTCTGAACACCTGTCTGATCTTGATGAAAACAAATCACCGGGGCCTGATGGATTACATCCCAGAGTTTTAAAGGAGCTGGCAGAGGTCATCTCAGAACCGCTGCACCATATCTTTCAAAAATCCTGGAGCATCGGAGAACTACCAGAGGACTGGAAAAGAGCTGATGTGGTTCCCATCTTCAAAAAAGGGAAAAAAAACAGACCCAGGAAACTATAGACCAATCAGCCTAACATCAATACCCGGGAAGATACTGGAAAAGATAATAAAAAAACAGATCTGCCAACATCTAGAAACAAGTAAAGTAATAACTAGCAGTCAGCACGGGTTTGTTAAGAACAGATCATGCCAAACAAATCTTATTTCATTCTTCAACACAGTGACTAAATTAGTAGACCAGCAAAATACTGTGGACATAATATATTTAGATTTTAGCAAGGCATTCGATAAAGTAGACCACAACCTACTTCTTAGTAAGCTAGAAAAAAGTGGAATAGATAGCACCACCACTAGATGAATTCGCAACTGGCTGACAAACCGTATTCAATGAGTAGTCCTTAATGGGTCTAAGTCTGCATGGAGGGAAGTAAGCAGTGGGGTGCCACAAGGTTCCGTCTTAGGCCCAGTACTCTTCAATAACTTCATTAACGACTTAGATGAGGGAATAGAAGGGGAACTTACCAAATTTGCAGATGATACTAAGCTGGCAGGAATAGCTAACACCCACGAAGATAGGCTCAAGATCCAGATGGATCTTGACAGACTAGAACACTGGGCCATATCTAATAAAATGAAATTCAATATAGAGAAAAGTAAAGTCCTACACTTAGGCAAGAAAAACCAAAAGTACACATATAGACTGGGTGAAACCAGGCTCAATAGCAGTAACTGTGAGAGGGATCTTGGAGTCTTAGTGGACAACCAGCTAAATATGAGCCAGCAGTGTGCAGCAGCAGCCAAAAAAGCTAATGCAATCCTAAGTTGTATTAACAGAGGGATACAGACAAGATCAAGGGAAGTACTAATACCACTCTATAAAGCCTTAGTAAGACCACACCTAGAGTACTGCATCCAGTTTTGGTCACCACATTATAAAAAAGATGTTGAGACTCTAGAAAAAGTACAGAGAAGAGCAACCAGGGTGATTAGGGGACTGGAGGCTAAAACATACAACGAACGGTTGCAGGAACTGGGCTTGGCTAGTCTAGTAAAGAGAAGGACCAGGGGAGACATGATAGCAGTCTTTCAATATTTGAGGGGCTGCCACAGGGAGGAAGGAGTCAAACTATTTTCTAAAGCGCCTGTAGGCCAGACGAATAATGGATGAACAAGGAGAGACTTAACCTGGAAACAAGGAGAAACTTTCTGACAGTGAGAACAATCAACCAATGGAACAGCTTGCCCTCGGAAGTTGTGGGAGCGCCATCAGTTGAGACTTTTAAGAAGAGATTGGACTGCCATTTGTCAGAAATGGTGTAGGGTCTCCCGCTTGGGTGGGGGGTTGGACTAGATGACCTACAAGGTCCCTTCCAACTCTGATTATCTGTATCTGTATCTACATCTTTACTCTGCCATCTAAGAAAAAAAGCTACTTACTGGATTGAATATGTATGTATGTATGTATGTATGTATGTATGTATGTATGTATGTATGTATGTATATCTAGATATAGATATAGTTATATACAGTAGAGATAGATAGATAGATAGATAGATAGATAGATAGATAGATAGATAGATATAGATAGGTAGACAGACAGACAGACAGACAGACAGACAGACAGACAGACAGACAGATCGATCGATAGATAGATAGATAGATAGATAGATAGATAGATAGATAGATAGATAGATAGATAGATAGATAGATTGATAGATCGATAGATACATAGATAGATAGATAGATAGATAGATAGATAGATAGATAGATGATAGATAGATAGATAGATAGATAGATAGATAGATAGATAGATAGATAGATAGATAGATAATCAATAGATCGATAGATATAGATAGATAATAGATAGATAGATAGATAGATAGATAATAGATAGATAGATAGATAGATAGATAGATAGATAGATAGATAGATAGATAGATAGATAGATAGATAGATAGACAGATAGATCAATAGATCGATAGATATAGATAGATAATAGATTTTTGGGGTGGGGGGGATCAAGCTAAATGTTTTAATCTATGAATCTCTGAAGATAGCCTTTTTTTTACAATAGAACCCTTTCCTGGGTCAGAACTGATTATGAAAACAAAAGAAAACTACATTTTAAATCAAAATAATGGTTGGAAATGTAGCTCTGCAGTTTAAAAGTGTCATAATAGAACTAAATCAACCATTCTATTTAGAACTCCTTCGCATGTTCATTAGAAGCAGGAATTTAAACATTTGAGTGATCCAGTTGCCTGAAATGACCACCTACCATCTTCAGAACCTCCTGAAGTCATTATTTCCAGTCTATGCAGACAATCAGGGATATAAAAGTAATGTTACGCATTCTTTCATTAAGACATGTTTGTGCTACCTCTTGGCCCACCAAACACAAATGTATTTGTGTGTAATGTTTATATTATCTCACATAATACATAATCTTACCAAGTTGTCTCCCCCAACCTTTTAACACTCTTTAATCTAATGCTGTAATCCCCATTTTAAAATTAATTTATTCTTTGAGTTGCCAGAACTCAAAGGACATGTTATAGCCAGCTAGCTAAGGACCAAACCAGATGTTACAGTGACAGGCACATTGATTAGAAGTGACTCATGAGTAAATTAGTATGTAGGTAAGCGACAAAGGAGAATGGAAGGACATCATGGATGGTTTGGAAGGATGTTAAACTGAGCTCTCGTAAATGAGACTTTGGCAGTAGAAATAACTCTTGCTGGGGGAAACGGTATATGAATAAAACAGTGACAAGTCTTGTGGTGCAGGAGTTTTTGCTTATCCATACTGGATTTTAATTCATCCCATCAGTCTCACATTGTAATAATTTGACCTGACCCACATACAAGCAATTTATCATCAAAACACCTAATTTGTTCCCACTGAAACAAAAGCTATAAAGCAAAATATTTACATATTTCTATGTTCCTTCTCTGCCTTCCCTTAATACATACACTGATGTCAGAAAAATGCAGGTGGAATTTGTTTGCTCAAAAAATCTTGTGAAACTGATAAGTCTGCTGACCTTACAGAAACCCTACCAAGGACTTTATGCAAGTCTGAATTTGGAAGCCCTAAAATCTGGCACATTATCCATTAATTACAGGATTCGTGGAATATAGTAAATTCTTAGTTTGATACTATATGAAAACAGAAACTGTTTGACTGCCTGTTAATAAACATTTATCTGTATGTTGCCTCTTGCTCAGGAATGGTTTATATATTTTTGGTGTCTGCAGACTGAAGAAGTCCTGAAGATTGATGGAGGGCCATGCTATTCAAACAGCAGGCGTTGCTGAGACAGAAGCTCCTTGTGCTAGGCAGCCTTGCTATTGGAAGCCTTCTCTATCTAGTTGCCAGAGTTGGGAGCTTGGATAGGTAAGTCATTAAATTAGCATGTCCCTGTGATATCAATAATTATAAATGGCTGTAGGTGCTCTCCTCACCTCCCCCCACCCACTCCAATTTCCTCTTAAGCTTTGAATATAATTGAATAGATTTCTAGCTCTTTGTCTTGCTGCTTGCATTTAAAAAGACAATCTGCTGTAGTATTGATTTTCATTGTTAGTTTCCTTCTATATAAAGACAAGGGAAGGCATGGGGAAACTGAAGGAGGATTCACTTGCTGAACCCAGTACATTGGTCCATGTCCATTTATATTCCATGTGCAATGGCATTTGTGTTCAGAAGGAATGTAAAGCACCATACTGTAAATATGTTGCCACAGTAGGTCAGCTTTTGTGCGCAATAGCAGGCTAACTTCAAGTTTCTTGTACGTTTTCTTTTCTGATATTTATGGGTGAGCAATTAAAATGGTACTGTGTTAATTAAACTTGCAAAGTTTGTTTGTCAGCCTTTGGATCTTCTTGCACTAGAAAGATGGCTGAAGGATATAGAACATATTTTAAACTCTATTAATTAAATTTTAGTTGGGGTTGTTTTTTTTTAAATCCCCTTGAGAGGGATATAGTGAATGAAAAGATCTTGCTGGAAATGATTATTTTCAGGGCAATTCTGGGATATAAAACTAGGGCCAGTTCTGTTTATTATTCCTGTTAATAGTCAACATTGTTGGCTTTGAATTACAGGAAACAACTACTTCTAATTTCATATACAATATGGAACTAAGACTCAATTACCAAATCCTCTTTTTCTGTTTTATGACAGTTAAGTTGCTCCAAGAAATGGCAAAATTGAAAGAAAGTCTATTTGATGAAAGATTTGTGTATCAAAGTTGCTTTCTGAAATACATTTGGAGGCAATTAGTATCCTAAAATGGTAATTAAAATTATGTACAATATTGTAAAACCTCCATTCCAAAACAGCATTCCAGGCTGAGACTGTATTTAGATGGTAAAGGAGCAAACATAAACATTACATGTATTTGGTCAATTATAGGTGTGTTATTTCTTAAATCCAGTTGCATTAATGCCAAATTCACATGAGTTGTATAAAAATCCAAGTCACTGGTTGAAAAAACAAACAAAAACAAAGCCAAGCTGATTAACTATTTATACTTATTTAGTACATTTAGGACTTATCTTTCTTCATCATGAAATGCTGGTCTATGGAGCTTCTCAGACATCCAATTCATAGTTGTCCCAAAGGTGCTTTTTCAAGAGGCAATTGGACTTTCTTGTTTTTCTTTGAAGATGTTTCACTTCCCATCCAAGAAGCGTCTGCATCAAGAAGTGAAACGTCCTCAAAGAAAAAGAAGAAAATCCAGTTGCCTCTTGAAGAAGCACCTTTGGGATGAGTTCTGGTCCTTTTGTTTACTTTTTAGCTCTTTATTGTCTCCAAGTAGAAAACAATATATGTAGCTCAGAGTTGAACTGTGAGCTGCATATCCTTGGTATTTTGGTGCATAATTTTCATTAGTCAGCTAGGTAACGTCAATGATCATGTTATCTAGCCCAGGGGTCTCCAACCTTGGCAATTTTAAGACTTGTGGACTTCAACTCCCAGAATTCCTCAACCAGCAAAGAGGTGAAGTCCACAAGTCTTAAAGTTGCCAAAGTTGGAGACCCCTGACCTAGTTGACTAATGAAACATCTAAGCTCAGCACCAAGGACTGCACAATGTTTGTTCTTTTAGTCAATCATCTTCTTTTTAAATGCATTTTTTTTTTAAAAAAAATTATAAGCTACTGCCCAGAGTCATAGATACGTTAGGCAGTAAAAAAGCATGTATTTATTAGTTTACTTATATAATTTACATAGTCACCCATCTCTCAAAACAAATGACCCTGGGTAGTTTACAATGTGAAAACAATAAATACTAAAGTTCAATATTATAATTGTTAACAAATAAAACATCTAAAACTATAAAAAAAATCTGAGCTGAAGTAAAAAGAAGATGAAGCCATGTTAACAATAGTGGAGGCACCTCATTAGCTCATCCATCCCCTGGGGTCCTCAGGACTGCTGACACAACAAATCCTTGAGGGACTTTTGATAGCTGAGAAGAGATGGGACTGACATCATCTTAGGAGAGGTGAGGAAATTTCACAATGAGGGCACTATTGAAGAGAAGAACTGCTGCATACAACCTGTTAAATGTAGTTCCCTAGACAATGAAACCCATAACATACTTCCTACTAGATCAGGTAGGGCGAACAGATGAAACCAGGGAGAGGCAGTCCCTCAAATAGGACATTTTTTTTTAAAGGAAAATATCGGCTGTGGCATTGTTCCAGAAAAGACACGCACTTAATGCACAAAATTTAAACCTCTCCTTTTTATACTGGTTCTTGCCAAAGACTTGCACCATTAGCTGTTTTTGTCCCCAAATGTACTGCACATGGAAAACACATTTTTTAATGTGAATTACCTTGATCTATTAATTGGGCTGCATATATTTGTGCATGTAAAAAATCATGTGGAAATGTTCAGTTGTGTTTTGCCTGGGCAACAACATTACATTTCCTTTTGGCTTCTGGGCATCTGTATTTTTCCTCCATTTAGGATAAAACAGATTTTTTTTTTTTTTTAAAAAAAAAAAGAGGTTTATTTGAAGCTACTAATCAGGAAAAAGTGAGAGGGAGATTGGGAAATATTTTGAACAATTGAGAATACAATGTTTTTCAGGTAAGTTGTCAGCTTTCTAATATAATTATAACTTTGGTCTCTTTGTGGTCTTTATTTTTCAATAGTTAATGAAAATACACTAAATACACAGTTAGATAACATGAAAGATTAATCTTACATTGTACTTCAATGAGGGGTATTGTGTTTTTTCACACTCACTCATTTGTAAGAATCATTGGCTAATTTCATTCAAAAAAAAAGAAGGGATGTGCCTAGCCTAGCTTGTTTCCTACCATCATCTACCATCAAAATCCTATATTGTGAAGATATGTAAAATGGTCCAAGGCAATTATGTAGTTACATAGAGTGGACAGAAATTCCTTCTTGTCTCTTGCTGGAACTTGGCCTATGACCTCAGGCATGAAATTTAATTAACCTTTCCCCCAATCTAGGCTTGCCTAGCTACAAATGTTATTAATGGTCATAAAATTATCCAGACATAGTACTTGACTCTTGAACTTCTGCATTGGTGATTTCCAGCAGATCCATATATAATATGCTAATGGGAAAAAGGAATTATTTTATTTTTCTCTCTCATTGTGCATGATGGATATGTAATCATCAGTGAATTCTATCCTGATAATTCAAAAATATGAATATCTTATCTCTTGTAATATCTCTCTTTCATCCATTGAAATAGATCATGGGGCACAATAATATCATACCATCTGTAACCACCTGCTGGAGTTATACTACTCAATGCTTGTATTGTGGAATGAGCGTAATCAATCAACAGAAAGCAGCAGTTACACAAGAGCTAAGAACTGTGTTAGAGTATTAGATATGAAGAAATTAAGTCAGGAAATGAAGCCAAAGATTAACAAAATCACACTTTCCCTACTATTTAAGTTCCCCTCTGATGCAAGTCCCTGTCCTTTGTAAGATCCATATTTGATAACTTTCCCCTTGCTGAGGCTGCTCTACATCAGATGAACAGGAACAGACCAGATTTCTCCTACTACCAATTGGGGTAGCATGGTTTCCTGCCATTTTAAGGCCAGAACATATTGGTTTAAAATTGTAGAAAAAGTTTCCAAATAGGCTTGACATGGTTTTAGAAAAACAAAGAAAATCCTAAAAACCGCAAAAAAGAAGCAGACAAAAAAAGAAAAACCTGTCCCTGGTATTGCACAACCAATTTCTATCTATTTCCATTCAATTTCTATCTCATCTACTTCTCACCCTGCAGTCCCCAAGTAACCAGACTCTTGAATACCCCAGCTCTAAATTACAGCTCTGGTGTATTGCATAGAATAGCCAATTCCTTTCTTGACATGCTGGCCATATACTGAGCTGTTTTTCATGAAGCTGTATCACTCATCCATGTGTTTCATTGTTTTATTTGTGGCTAAAATTGACATTTCATGTTCCCTTACAAAAACAGAGGTCCTCAGGTAGGATTCCAATGCACTAGAATAAAACAGGTGCTTCATGTTTTGTAGTTCTTTAGCCCCTATTCCTTCCCCTAGCAACAGTGCACAACAAGTGAGAATTTCACAAAAAGTGTACCGGAAGACAAAATACAATTAGGAAAATATGCAAGTGGTAAGAATCAGAAATTGTTCTCTATTTGAATAGATTATGCCTGCCATGACTATAAACACCAGAATCTACCACAAGCCACAGTAATGTCAGGAGGCAAAATCACCTTTATGTAATTGTGTAGAAGTTGCAGGATTTATGCTATGACATTATGGCATATACTTCATCACTTACCTCTCTTGCTCCTCCTTGGATGCCCTTATTGGCTATGAGATCTATGGTCCCCAGATAATTCTATTTTTAAGCTAAACTTATAAAATGTTTTCCAAATAAACCATGCACCTTGAGAATCCTTTAATTATATGATGCTGGCATTGAATTTAGGAATGTGCAGCCTAGATATGGAAGGCTTTTTCTAATCATAGTAGAAGATTTGGAGGAGAAAATTCTAATGACAGACTGAGGAAAGAAGCCATATTTTTCATTTTCTTTAAGACTTGCTGCACCAAATAATCCCTGAAAAGTTGGAGAGTTTTGTTTTTTGTGAAATGGAGGATATGTTATTTAAGAGCCAGGAGTGAGGCAGAATACATTTACACAATATTAGCTAGTACTTAGTGTGTTTGGACCCAGTCACCCCCAGGGTCTCAAGATTAAAAAAGACAAGGAGTGTCATGGATAAATTCTGAACATTTTGTACAAAATATGTTTTAGATCAGGGATCTCCAAACTTGGAGACTTTAAGACTTGTGTACTTCAACTCCCAGAACTTCCCCAGCCAGCCAGGCTGGGGAATTCTGGGAGTTGAAGCCCATAAGTCTTAAAGTTGCCAGGGTTGGGCATCCTAGCTTTAAAGAATATGAATTCAGCGCATGTGATCAACACAGTGCATGTGAAATACATGTGTATCATACAGACGGCGACTTAGTTCCTCCCTGCATGTGTATTTATGGACTGGGGAATGCTCTTCTTACAGCACAGAATATGAAACTGCAGTGGTGGGATTCAAAAAAATTTATTACCGGTTCTGTGGGCATGGCTTGGTGGACGTGGCAGGAGAAAGATACTCCAGTCAGAAGTGGTATTTGCCGGTTCTCCGAATTACTCAAAATTTCCGCTACCGGTTCTCCAGAACTGGTCAGAACCTGCTGAATACCACCTCTGAAACAATGTAACAATATCAAAGTTTTTGTATCTGATAAAATCTTAACTGATGAGCAATAAGAAAAAAGTTAATTTTTTAAATATTATGTGTTATGGGTGTGTGTTTCATGGTTAACAAGCTTCTTTTAAAAAAAATCTAATTCAGTTTTTTCCTAAATGTGATGGTGGGGAGAGGAGTATATTCTTGTGTAGAAAGCAAAACTAAATTTCCAAGGCAAAAGGACATTACAATTTTAGAAAATAAAATGTTTTTCTCCCAGGGTATTAAGTTGTGAAAAACTTGTGCTTTACAATAAAGTTAGTTATCAAGTTATCAACACTTGTTTTAGAATTATACTACACAATACACTTTACAGTATCATATTTTAAAAAACAGTCTGGGTGAGACTTTATACAGTTCTTTTGAATGGATGCATTTCCGGGCAACACCACCACAAAGAATGAAACATAGAGAGGGATAATTAGCTTTTTTTCTTTGACCTTCATCCCAAATAGCAAAAATACTTTATATAAGGAATGGGATAGTAGGTACAGATTCAAGGGTGATATTTTCAATAAAAAAAGCACAAGGAGTTGAAGTGAAATCTATTTTATACCTGCACTGCAATTTGGTCTGGATTGCAGTTTTCTTTTTATTCATCATCTCAATAGTTTGCACATAATTTAAAACACCTATGTAGATTGGTTTTTAGCTAGTGTTTGTTGGACAGCAGCTGATTTTGAAGCAGTTCTCCAAGAATAAGTTAAAATAATTATCCAAATAGCCAAGAGCTACTTGCTTCTTTAAAAAAATATGCTTATAATAATATACACCAATATGTAAAAATGCAGATACATATATTACAGTTTCACCACAGTGCTGTATTTAATACAAAAAATATAGCAAAGTATGAGGTGCAGGTTTTATAAGGACATGCTTCGCAAGTATATGCATAATATACAGGCATTTACAAATACATATTTTATCCTCTGATTTTACCATGTTGCAATAATAAAAATGTCAAATGTTGCATTAACTTCCAACTTTTGTAAACCAGAAAAGATACCATTTCACTTACTTTGAGATATAGAGGTAAGTACATAATAAATAGTAATGTAGGAATAGTCAAGCGATTTATTTTGCCTGAATTTTTAAATTTGATAGACTTAGATCCAGGTTCAGAAAGTAGGCTTGAATTGTTCCAAATTACATAAGGCGAAATCCGTGGCAAACTTGCAGAACTGATTGTGTGCACACCTGTCTTATAAATTACACAGAGACAGAGGGGGGGAGGAGAGAGAGAGAGAGAAAGAAAGAAAGAAAAAAGAAAGAAAGAAAGAAAGAAAGAAAGAAAGAAAGAAAGAAAGAAAGAAAGAAAGAAAGAAAGAAAGAAAGAAAGACAGACAATGAATATAGATAGATATAGATATAACACTGCCAAAATTTCAGAATGTTGTTAACATATATGAGTGCCAAAAATATGCCTGTCTTCCAAAATGTAACTGAAAACAAAGAATAGATCAGCGTGGAACTTTCTGAGAATAGAACAAGTACATAATTTAGTGGGATTTCAGCAGACAAACTGTATATTAGCTATTCAATTCCTGCCATGAAAATAGACATCAATATCTTACCTTATGAATAGGACTGTGTGAATCATCTAAAAATTCATTATAAATTAATTATTTATTGTTAAAACCATTAATTATTCCTGGTATCCTAAATCTATCCACTGCAGGATAAAGGTCTCTTAGTTATAAGTGTTGAACCATAATCTACAAGGCTGGTCTGGATTGATAGATAAATGAATGAGCACACACACACATACACCCACGCATACACCCACATCACAATCTCCATTCTCACTTTAATGCTTATGTGGCCCATTCCCATTTATATGGCATTAACTTTAGTGAACTGAATAGAGCTTCTTGGACATGTATAAAATTTGAGTGTTACTAATGCAAATTACTATTTCTCCTTTGTTTCCCCCCTCCCCCCCCAATTGTAGACTGCAACCCATTTGCCCTATTGAAGGTCGATTTGGACTCCATGGGCAAGATGAAATCCCACTCAGAGCTCTACAGTTTAAGCGTGGATTGTTGCATGAATTCCGAAAGGGTAATAATGCCAGCAAAGAGCAAATTCGACTTCACAGCTTGGTCCAACAAATCCCCAAGGCCATAATAATTGGAGTGAGGAAAGGGGGAACGCGGGCACTACTAGAAATGCTCAATCTTCATCCAGCAGTGGTCAAAGCCTCTCAAGAAATACACTTCTTTGACAATGATGAGAACTATGCCAAGGGCATTGAGTGGTATAGGAAAAAAATGCCATTTTCATATCCTCATCAAATAACCATTGAGAAAAGCCCTGCATACTTTATCACAGAGGAGGTCCCTGAAAGGATTTATAAAATGAACTCATCCATCAAATTACTGATCATTGTCAGGGAGCCCACAACAAGAGCTATTTCTGATTACACTCAGGTGCTGGAGGGAAAGGAAAGGAAGAATAAAACCTACTACAAATTTGAAAAGTTGGCCATTGATCCTAACACCTGTGAGGTGAACACTAAATACAAGGCAGTCAGAACCAGCATCTACACCAAACACCTGGAGAGATGGTTAAAATACTTTCCCATAGAGCAGTTTCATATTGTGGATGGGGATCGTCTCATTACAGAACCGCTGCCAGAACTCCAGCTGGTAGAAAAGTTCTTAAATCTTCCTCCAAGGATAAGTCAATATAATTTGTATTTCAATGCCACCAGAGGGTTTTACTGCTTGCGATTTAACATTGTCTTTAACAAGTGCCTGGCGGGAAGCAAAGGACGCATTCATCCGGAGGTAGATGCCTCTGTCATTACCAAATTGCGCAAATTCTTTCATCCTTTCAATCAGAAATTTTACCAGATCACAGGAAGGACATTTAACTGGCCCTAAGATAAACTTCCTACAACACTGTGTGTTGCACCTGGAGATATGCAACTATATCTCTATTAGAGTATATAAAAAATATGCACTTTTCATACTCTCAGTTATCAAAGTAATCTTTTTTTTTCATGCGTACTTGTACATATGCAGTGTGTGACCAAATATAAGATGGGATCAATTTTTCTACAGAACAGTGCATAACGTGAAATTTATTCTCTGCATAATTGCATCATTTTATGCTGTACAATTAAATGAGAAAATGTCATTTAAAGAAATTAACTCAGCTACTCGGTTCAAAGGGTCATCACTATTATTTGCTCCATAAAATTTAATATTAAAGGTATCTGGAGAAAGGCAGAATATTGCTTTAAAATCCATTGCAATTCTAATTCACTGCAATTAGAATTCATTTCTGAAAAATCTGCAATGTAATATTGTATTTCTAAATATTGTTTAGAAATATTATATTTCTATTATAACATATTTCTAAAAGAATATTGGCCCTTTAAAGAGAATACATTTATGCTGCAGGCTTATAATGGCTTATCACTGCTCCCTAGGAAACCTCTATTTTGGTAACAAGAAGGGGCTAATAACATTTTTATGAATAATTCTCACTGCTTCCATGAATTGGGGTGGGGCAATTATGCCAATTAAATGGATGAAAAGCCAATATAAGTTTGCTGTGTGATTATACCCTATATAATGCTAAGTTCTTTTGAAAAATCTTTTCCTAGTGTTGAAAAGAAACTTTCTCATCCAATCAACATAGTTTCAAATTTCCTGTGGTGAGTTTGCACTATTGTTTTTAATTGTATGGACCATCTTGGCACTTAGAGCATGTCAATCATGTGTCAAAACGGAAGTCTTTTTTCTCCCTTCTATGCTTGTATGTTGACAAAAATTTGATGTACATATTGTATATTGTTTGTAAATACTGGTTTCACACTAAGTAATTCTATTTTGTAAACTAAATATGGCTATTTAATTTATTGTGAAAATTAAATTTATTGTGGTATTTAAAATGGAATGGATTAAAATTGCTATATGTGCAATTTGCTTTTTGTTTTCCTTCAGTGAATGTTTGATGATCCTATGATGTCTCATTATCTCAAACAGCAATCTTTTCATTGGAAACAATTCACAAGTTCAGCTGGGAGTCAAGGTCTGAGTAACTTGATTGAGTAATATTCAAAGATATGCAAATCCACCATTAAGTTGGTAATCCATAACGACTGCATTGTTGTCAAGTGTATTTTTAGCTGTGTCTGTATAAAGAAGACTGTGTACTATGCAAAAACATCAAGCAAGTATCATTAGTTCTGCAACTGTAAAAGCATTACAAATGGAAGGCTACCAAAAATGTTTTTAAAATGTTATTATTCTGATAATAAGATGATGGTGTTTATATGGACCTTTTCTGCTTCTGTGTATCTCATCCATAGGTGCAAACGGAGGTTTAAGGTTAAGGCAATTTATTATAACAATTTAAAAAACTGGATTTTCCTGAGAGCACTGCCTAGGACAGGGGTGTCCAACCTTGGCAACTTTAAGACTTGTGGACTTCACCTCTTTGCTGGTTGAGGAATTCTGGGAGTTGAAGTCCACAAGTCTTAAAGTTGCCAAGGTTGGACACCCCTGGCCTAGGATGAATTGGGAAACTCATTGTACTTACTAAAGCCTGGGGTTTCAGCATCAAATCACCTTCATTCCAATTCTTCATTCCAATTCTTTTTCATTGATTTCACCCAGAAATCTAGTTAAAATAGCCTTACAATGAAGTAAAGATGTGCGAAATCACTAGGACATGGGGTCTGTGATTTTTAAAAAGGCTCATTTTGGTTTTTTTGTTTCTATGGGAATGAAGAAAGAGAAGAATGTGATGCACTTAAAGGAATGGAAATGTCACCGGGTAATGGTTGCAAGGAAATAGGAACCCCATTTGGAAAAGAACCCAATCTTTTTCTTAAGCTGCGTAAAACACACAGAAGTTCCAAAAGTAATTTGTAACTACTGCATAGAAGAGGAAAATAACATTTCAAGAATATGTGAACTTTTAGGTTTTCTTTAGATTATCATCACTGTGTTCATAACATTAAAAAAGAGCAAAGAATGTAAAATCAAATCAAGTTTACTTTAACCGATTTGTAAAGTGTACGCTATTTCAGAGAAAGAAATAGATTTTTTACTTGTAAATATGTAACTGATCTCTAGGTAGTGAGCAACTAATGGAAGTTATTATTTTAACGAAAATTAGATGTAAAGTATATGTTGAATACATTTTAATTCCAATTAATCAACTTGGTTAATGAACTGAATAATCATCTCAGTTAATTCACAGAGAATCACAGGCAACTAAGGATTGTTAAGAGGGAACTGCCAGAGGAGCTGATGCGATTCCAGTCTTCAAGAGAGAAAAAAAAGTAGATCCAGGAAACCAAAGACAAATCAGCTTAATATCAATATCTTGGAAAATCCTGGAAAAGAAAATCAAGCAGCAGATTTGTGAGCATCTAGAAATGACCTGAAGCCAGTATGGATGTGTTAAAAACAGACCGCATCAGGCAAACCTTATTGCCTTCTTTGATAAATTAGTGCAGGGGTCCCCAACCACCGGTCCACGGACCGGTACCGGTCCGTGGAACAAGTCCTACCGGGCCGCTGGCTTGCTGGGCGCCGCCATCTTGTTTTGATGAAAAAGTGCTTCTGGTGAGCTTTTCCGGGTATCAAAACAAGATGGCGGCGCCCAGCTGATGTCGGTACCGGGCCGCGCCATAAAAAAGGTTGGGGATACTGGGCCGCGGCGTAAAAAAGGTTGGGGATCACTGAATTAGTGGATCAGAGAAATGATGTGAATATAGTTTACTTGGACTTCAGCACAGCATTTGATAAAGTAGTAGACTATAGCCTACTCCCTGGTATGTTGGAAAGTACCACCACCAGACTGATACTTGGTTGACCAACTACATTCAGTGTGTAGTCCTTAATGGAATTACATTAAATTGGAAGAAAGCATGCAGTGGGGTAGCTCAAGGTTCTAAGTCTGGGTGCTCTTCAAAATCTTCATAAATGATTTAGATGAGGTGATAGAAGGGGTGCTCATCAGATTTGCAGACAACACCAAACAGAGGGGAATTGCCAATACTTTGGAAGATTAGACTCATGATTCAAAAGGATCTTGGCAGATTTGAGCATTGGGCCCTGTTCAATAAGTTCACTGATGAGAAAAGCAAGGTCTTGGGAAGGAAAAACCAAAAGGTACCGGATAGGTTGTATCTGGCCCAAAGCAATATCTCTGAGAGGGATCTACATGTTCTAATGGACCACCACTCAAGTATAAGCCAGCCATGTGCTGTAGCTGCAAAAAAAAAAAAAAAGCCAATGCAGTCCTAGGCTACATCAACAGATGGGTAGCATCAAGATCACAAGAGACAGACAGTACTGCTCTATACTACACAAGTGAGGTGACACTTGGAATATTGCGTCCAATTCTGTTTGCTATGATACAGAAAAGAAAAGAAAAAAACACTGTGAGACAGTGCAGAGAAGAACAAAAAATGTGATAAGGAGTCCAGAAGCTAAAGCATATGATGAATGGTTAAGGGAACTAGACATAACTAATGAAGAGAAGAATTAAGAGTGACATGATAGCTGTCTTTCAATACTTGAGAGGCTATCATAGGGAAGAGGAGGATTGATTTGTTCTGGGGCAGGACAAGAAGTAATGGGTGGAAGCTTATTAAAGAGAGATCCAATCTGGAACTAAAGAGGAATTTCCTGACAGTACGAACAATTAACCAATGGAACAGCTTGCCTCCATCGCTGGAAGTGGGTGTTCCATTGCTGGAGGTCATCAAGAAAAGATTGGAGAGCCATTTGTCCAGGATGCAATAAGGTCTTCAGCCTTGGGGGCTGGACTACATGATCTCCAAGGTCCCTTTCACCCCTATGATTCTATGATTTAAGTTGTTTGCTGTTTTCTCTAACTATGTTTCAATTTTTTTATAATTTCATATGGTTTCAGTAGGTTTTTAGACTTAATATGTGTTTATGTCTATGAAAAAGACTAAAGGTAATCTTTGGTTAACATCTGCTTCATTCAGCAACCATTCAAATTTATGACAGCACTGAAAATGTAGATTTATGACCATTTCTTGATCTTATGGCCATTGTAGCACCCCCATAGTCATGTAATCACAATTTGGATACTTTCAACTGGTGCACATCTAGGAGGATCCCATGATCACCATTTGAGAACTTCACAGCTGGCTTCTCACAAGAAAAATCAATGGGGAAGCCAGCAAAAATTACAAGTCATGGTTAAAGTGACATTGCACTTAATAACCAGGGTGGTTCAACTTAATGATTAACTGACATTATCAGAGAGAGGTAGTCATGTGATGTGTCACTTAATGACTTAATGACAGAGTTGACTGTCCCAATTGCACTTGTTAAGTAAAGACTGTATTTTGAAGAAAAAAAATAAGGAAAAAAAGAAATGAGTAGAAAATAGTTTTATGCATATAAAGAGATATATTTCAGTAGATACTCAGTTTCTTTTAGTGACCCAGATTATTGGGGGCAATTTGCTGACTCTGTAAACTGCTCAGAAAGGGCAATAAAGCACTGTGAAGCAGTATATGTCTTGTGCTATTGCTATTTCTACTTCCTACCAATAATGAACAATCAGCAGGCATGGTATTCAGCAGGTTCTGACCAGTTCTGGAGAACCAATAGTGGAAATTTTGAGTAGTTCGGAGAACCGGCAAATACCACCTCTGACTAGCCCCGCCCCCATCTATTCTCTGCCTCCTGAGTCCCAGCTGATCGGCTGGGTCTTCTTTTGTTGCCCTGCACAGGAGAACAGAGCTGGAAAGCAGGTTAGTGGGGTGGGGAGGGAATGGGGTTTTGCAGTATCCTTCCCCTGCCACGCCCCCCAAGCCACGCCCACAAAACCAGTAGTAAAAATTTTTGAATCCCACCACTGACAATCAGCAATTGTTCCCTCCCCCAAAAGATAAATAAAATATAGTAAAAGAAAAGAAAGAAAACAGATTGGTGTTTCTTGTTGTACATAGTACATTTACCAACCCTAAATAAAAATAGATCGAGAAATCTATTACAGGTGATCCACAACTTACAACAGTTCATTTAGTGATAATTCAAAGTTACAACGGCACTGGAAAAAAGTGACTTATGACCGCTTTTCACACTTACAACTGTTTCAGCATCTCCATGGTGACATGATCAAATTTGCAGCTGTTTAGCAACTGAATCATATTTATTACATTTGCAGTGTCCTGGGGGTCATGTGATCACCTTTTGCAACCTTCTGACCAGCAAAGTCAATGGGGAAGCCAGAGTCACTTAACAACTGTGTTACTATCTTAACAACTGCAGTGATTCACTTAACAACTGTGCCAAGAAAGGTCATAAAATGGGTCAAAACTCACTTAACAAATGTCTCCCTTAGCAATGGAAATTTTCAGCTCAATTGTGGTCGTAAGCCAAGGACTACCCCTATATCAATTATATTACATTAATTATATTGCATTATATTACATTATATTGTATTATAATTCACACATACAAACAAATCCAATTAAAAGTTGCTATGTCAATTAAAATAGAACAATGTATCTAAACAGCTGATTCTTTAGAAAGTACAGGTTATCCTTTCTTAATGACCAGATGCAATTATTACTTTTCTTTTCTTTTTTGCCATAACCTCACCTTTTTGGTCAGTTTCCAGCAAAAAAAAAAAAAGAACCACACCCATAGGAATGTGTTCACTTGCTTAATGACCCCCATGGTCCACACTCACCTTATGACCATGTCATTCACTTAACAACCACCATAAAAAAGTTCGTAAAATCAGGATGCCTCAATTTGCAACTATCATATCTTAATGAAAAGTGTGGGCTGCCATATGATCAAGGACTGGCTGCATACAAATGATTCTATAATACTCAGAAGGAGGGTTGCATGGATTCATCTAATATATGAATATATTTGCCACCCGTTATAATGTGTACAAACCACTCCATATACCTAAATGCAAATGCTTGGATCGGGACACATGATCAATAGGTTTATATCTAGGGTTTTTTCCCAGCATCCTGAGATCATGTCATTTACAATAGTGTAGATCCACAAGTTTTCTGAATGAATATTGAATGAAAAAGCATAGGGCATAATCCAGTAGTGTCTTTTGCCTGTTGTTCCTGTAAATCTTTTTTATATGTGTGCCCTCTTGTGGTCATGTTTATCTTTAATCCTCTTAACAGGAGTCTAACAAGTAGGCTTTTTCAAGCAATAAGGCCATAACTATAAAAAAAGTTCTTGAAAAAATGTTTCTGTAGTCTCACTTGTGCACAAATCATTCAGAATGCTTCATAAGTTGTGTAGAGCTAGAAGCCATATAATCAGTGGAATAATGCCACTAAAAATCAAGACTTCAGCAACAGAGTGGTCAACATCTGGAATACTATACCTGACTCTGGTTTCTTCCCCAAACCCCCAAAACTTTAACCTTAGACTGTCTACTATTGACCTCACCCCCTTTCCTAAGAGGTCTGTGCCTACCGTCCCTGTCCTATTGTTTCCTTTTATTTTTCTTATATGTATCCATTTCATGTATTCATAACTATGTGTATACTTATACCTGTTATCTTATGATCGCTTGACAAATAAATAAATAAATAAATAAATAAATAAATAAATAAATAAATAAATAAATAAATATAAAAAGACAATTAATTCTAGTTTCTGATCTGAAAACTATCATTAGGATTAAAGTACTGGAAGAAAACTCAGTAATAACTGCATTTCTATTGATCTCCTTAAAATTCCAGGTGATAATTTAATATTTTATTTATATTTATTATTAAAACTTAGTATTCATAAGGGAGAGTAGTCATGGTTTGGAAAGGATTGTACTTAAAAAATGAGCATTAACTACTTTTGAGATTTTAACATTTAAATCTTAAGAATAATGTAAATAATTTATTTCGGCTAATTCAGTAATTTTCAAAAATTAATTAATTTCTTTACAGTTATATTTGTGATTGCCATATAATACCACAATGGCTACATTTTTTTACTTTAGTATTTCTCCAAGAAAAACAGTGTAATATATTTAAATTACTATGCTGCCTACACAATTAGAGAATAATGTACTTTGGTGACAGAGCACAAACATTTAACAATGAATAATATTGAGTTATAAATGAAGTTAAAGGACTTTGATGAAATCAGATTGACCTATGTCAGTATTAAGTAGTTCCATATACTTTTTTATTCAACTGCTGAGCACAGATCAATTTAAGAAAACACTGATTGGCAATCTGCTGTAGTATACTGACTGCAGAGTTTGTCTTGGAATAGGAAAGATTCAAAGGATTGAATGAATCCATTAATTAGGCAGAAGCTGAATTAAAACAAGAGCCCTCGTAACAACAAATATATAATCTTCCTCTTATCCAATGTCCTTTTTAGGATTCTGCTCACATGGAATTCCATTTTAGGTTCCAGTCAAGAGATAAAGAAAATGAACAACTTAATTTTAATCTAGGGATCCTATTTTTCCTGTTCATGCACGTGGTCAGCTTTGTTGTAAACTCAACAACAATAACAACCAGATACTCCTACCATTCTTTGTGCCTGATCTAATGTAAGTAATCTCAAGTGTAATATTATAAAGCTGAAGGTTTGTAACTTGTGGGGTTTTAATGCTGAGCTGTCTTGACAGGAACAGCTAAAGAGTCGAAGATTTCCCTGTAAAGTATTAGCCTGTCAGAGTTAACTCAACTCCTGCGTTAGCAAATACCCTCCTCGGTTGTTTTTCAAGACTAAATTAGGCAACAGCATTGCTGTAGGCACCATGAATAATTCTTTTAGCCCTGATATATATTATCTGATGCCAGAATCTCCCATTCCACCCACCCCCCACTTAGTTGACTTTGTGCAAGCTACTATGGAATAAAGGGATGAACTGCCATCCTTGAAATGTGCAGGCCTTTTGGAAATGTCACCCAATGTTATCATAGTCAATGCAGAGCAATCAGCTTACAAAACAGCTTCTGCACACTTGGATGTTAAAGGTGGAAAAAAAGCAACCTAATGCTTTTTCCAATTTCCAGTCATACTTTCCTAGCTTGGCTCCTCACCAAATGCCTGGGAGCTAAAACAAAAACGATCATGGAGTGGGATAGAAATGTTCCTGTTGGCAACTGGTGTAGCCCCAAATCCCAGGGCCCTGATAATCCTTACAGGATTATCTTTCTCTGAACCTGATACAGATTAGAATATATAGCAATAGCAATAGAACTTAGACTTATATACTGCTTCACAATGTTTTACAGCCCTCTCTAAGCAATTTACAGAGTCAGCCTCTTGCCCCCAACAATCTGGGTCCTCATTTTACCCATCTCGGAAGGATGGAAAGCTAAGTCAACCTTTAAGTCAACCTGGTGAGATTCGATCTGCCAAATTGCAGGCAGCCAGCAGGCAGCAGAAGTAGCCTGCAGTACTGCACTCTAACCACTGCGCCATCGAAGCTCTTAATCCAGGGGTCCCCAACCACCGGGCCGCGGACCGGTACCGGGCCGTGGAGCACTCTTTACCGGGCCGCAAAGAAAAAAAAATATTAAAAAATGGCGGCTTTCTTCGCCTTCGGTGAATGCTGCTGGGATCGGGGATCAAGGACACAAATGAAAGAAGGGGAGGGAGGAAGCAACCGAAGCCTGTCCTTCTCTCTGGGTCAGCTCTCTCAGTCGCTTTCTCGCTCCTCCACCAGCCCAGGAAGAAACTGCTTCAAAGAAGTGGGGGGGCTTTTCCTGTCGCCGCAGCTTCCCGAGCGCCCATTTCACCCCCACCCCGCCCGCCCGCCTGCTCGCGGTTCAATCCACAGTGCTCCGTTCTGCCTGCCTGCCTGCCTGTCTGGTTGTTTGGGAGCAGCTTGGCTGAGAATAATAACTATTCGCCTCTTTTTATCAGCGAAGCTGCTCCGAAGCGAAGAAGGCAGGCAGGCAGGCAGGCAGAAGGAGCACTGTGGATTGAACTGCGAGCGGCGGCGGCGGGTGGGTGAAACGGGCGCCGGGAAGCTGTGGCGACAGAAAGCCACCGGCTTCTGGGCTGCTGGAGGAGCGATAGAGTGACTGAGAGAGGAACAAGGCAGACACCTGAGGGAGGGAGGAGGGAGACACCTGAGGGATGGGGCTGAGGGAGGCAGGGCCGAGGCGCTCCCTGAACTTGGTGGTTTGCTGGCAGACGTTTTATTACCCGACTAGGTAACAACATCAGATGTTACCTAGTCAGGTAATGAAACGTCTGCAAGCAAACTACCAAACTCGATTCTCTCCCCCCGGTCCTTGAAAAATGTTTCTGCTTGAAACCGGTCCCTGGTACAAAAAAGGTTGGGGACCACTGTCTTAATCCATCTTAAAATATAAGTGTCCAGAATTGAACACAGCACATTGGACTGTTGTATCACAAATGCAATGTGATGGTGCACGCATGTACAAAAAGAGTCATGTTTGGGATGCAATAGCGCCATAATATTTTGCAGTTGCTCAATGCTTCATAATTCAAGAATGCACAGAACCAACCTGGTTCTCTGGGTAAAATGTTCCTTCTATTATAATAAACCCAGGCAGAAAACTACAACTTTTATTAATCATTGCTTAGCTTTTTTATCTCCTTACTGATACTATTTGCACCTAGTCTGCATCACTTCTTTCTAACTATCTTTGAGTTTTTATTTGACTGAGTATTACTTAAAAAAATGCCCTTTTTTAAAATAAGGAATGGTTTGTAAACATGAAATGATGTCAACCCACCAGAAAGATAGCTAAGTCAATTCAGTGCATTCTCTAAAATGTTACCAGAAGGAGAATATTTCAATGATTGCTAAGAGAGGTAGTCCTTGACTTACAACAGTCCATTTAGTGACTGTTCAAAGTTACAACAGCACTGAAAAATATGACTTATGACCATTTTTCAAAGTTGCAAACTTTGCAGCTTCCCCATGGTCACGTCATCAAAATTCATATGCTTGGCAATTGGTTCATGCTTATGACACCCTCAGTGTCCGAAGATCATGTGATCCCCTTTTGTGACCTTCTGACAAGCAAGATCAATGGAGAAGCCAGATTCACTTAACAACCATGTTACTAACTTAACAAACTTAACAAATGCAATGATTCACTTAACAACTGTGGCAAAAAAAAAATGGGCCAAACTCACTTAACAAATGTTTCACTTAGGAATATAAATTTTGGGCTCAGTTGTGTTCGTAACTTGAGGACTACCTGTAGTTTCTCTCTCTTTGTATGTGAATGTGTCTCTGTATATTTATACTTGTGTGTATACATTCAACTTGTATACACACTTGTATACACACTTGTATAATGCTATTAACCCTGTAACATGTCTACATCCCTAACCTATTCCGGTCCTCACTATCTGATCCCCACTTGATGCCACCTTCACCATGTTTTAACCTAAGGCTTAATTACCACCTATATGTGCCCCAACCCTCTTTAACAATATGCACCATATTAATACATGAAAAGAGCCATTTCCAGTCCCGCAGTTGCTTCAGAATCCATCCTCCATCCTGCAGCCAACAGCTCTGCTGAGTCATTCCAAAGCAACCCTAAACACCATCGGCCAGCACGCAAGCAGAAATACAGATCCGGTAGCAGCTGAGATAAGGTGACATTCTCCATGGCCAGCTGACATGCTGCGAGGCATGTTCAGAGCTGACGGGCTCCGTAGTGAATTCGGAGCCTGACAGTTGCACAATGGACCACAATGATCTGTCCTTATTTAATCATTCTCACTTGGCATTCCCATCCCATCCGACATTTTCTTAAATGGTTGAAAGGTGCTTTTTAAAATTCTCAAATGTCTTTTGGAATCAAATGTCACACAGCATTAGTATTAATAATTTATCCTACTGTTTTTTCTTTGTAGGCTGCAACTTCCTTGGAAGTTAGTGCTTAATGTCATTTAAAGCCGTTTAATCAAACTGTCATTGAAATTACGCATGGTGAAAAACTGTATTTTCAAAATGTGAGAAAATCTCAGACTTTTCTCTTGCAAAGAAAAACAGCCTTGTCAAATCCATTATACTCTAATCAAACTACCCTAAACAGATTAGGCAATGGCACACCAATAAACTACCTATTTCTGGGAGAGGAGGAGGCAAAATAAAATTAGCTCAATAGAATTCTGCACTTTTAGGAGTAAGTCAAATACTTCTTATGTGTTACTGTATTATAAATACAAGTTTTCCTAGTCTCGATAATTATTTATAAACTAACAATCTATACACAACACAGTATAAGTTTAAAGAATTGTGACTAAGGGGGAAAGTATTTTATTCTTAATTAAATTTCCTGCATGGAATATATAAGTACGTCAGAGGACAAAAAAAAAACTTTTAACCTTGCTCTGCTGGGTTACTACAGAACTGTCCATCTCCCCCAAAGAGAGACTCTTTGGCAACATCCAGGAAACTTTTTAGAAAAAAGGTATTTAAATAATTAAAGGAAATAAACAGCTTTTCATGTGAACCAATTTGCTTTCTCTATCCTAATAACAGAATTTAGAAACTAAATTTCATAAATTGGATACTACAGGGAAAAGCAAGAGCTTTAAGCAGGATCACTTCCTTCCATTAGTAATGACTAGAATTGCTCCAAAGAAGGAATGTCACCACCCATTTTCAAAGACCTGAGCTGATCTAGAAATATATCATGATCAATGATATTAAAGGCCACAGAGATATATATAAAAAAGGCCAAGATTGATGCACTACTTCAGGTCACAAATCATCAACAGCTATGATTAATACCATCTCTGCCCTGTGCCCAGATCTGAAATCTGATAATACCTGAAAAGATCCATATAATCTGCCTCATTCCAAAGGCCTTTGAAGTTGTAGCCCAATCACTTTTTCAACAACTTCCCTTAGAAAAGAAAAGTTGGAGACAGGCCCCAAATCTTCTAGCAGTCAGATCCACAATGAATTTTTCAGGAGAGGATAGAATACCACCTCCTTAAACACAAGTAGGATTACTCCGCGTCATAGATAAATTCACCATCCAAACACTCAACTCTCTGCTACTGCTATAAAGATAGTGATATCTTGGCATATATGATGATAATGATGGTCAGTCTGAGTATTAAATTGCTAAACTGTTCTGAGGACTCACACCCAAACTCTAAAATTCTTGTGTTCAAGTTTCAGCCAGTGGTCACAATGCTTGAATGACAGATACATTACATTTATAAACTACATTTCTTTCAAATAATTCATAGCGACTTAAAGCTTTTCTTTTAAGAGGTGCTTCAATTCTGCTTCTTTCCCTCCCTCTTTCTGTCTTGTATATCAATGTCTTGGTATGACCACACTTGGAATACTGCATGCAGTTTTGCCCACCACAATGTAAAAATGTTGAGGCTCTAGAAAAAGTACAGAGAAGAGCAACAAAGATGGTTAGAGGAGTGGACGCTAAAACACATGAAGAACAGTTCCTGTAATTGGATATGTCTACTTTAATGAAAAGGACTAGGGATGACATGAAAGCAGTATGCCAACCTCTAAGGGGTTGCCATGAAGAAGAGGGGGTCAATGTATCCTCCAAAGCACCTGAAGGCAGGACAAAAAGCAACTGATGGAAAATGATCAAGGAAAGTAACAACCTAGAACTTAGGAGAAATTTTCTGACAGAACAATTAATCAGTGGAACAACTTGCCTCCAGAAGTTTTGGATGATCCAACACTGGAAGTTTTAAAGAAGAGACTGGACAACCAGTATAGAATTTCCCGCTTGAGCAGGGGGTTGGACTAGTAGATCTCCAAGGTCCCTTCCACCTCTGTTATTCTCTTATTCTGTTATACATTTCATTGTCATAATACTCCTGTAAAAGTAGGTCAGGTAAGAAGAAGTGACTAGATGTACCAATGAGAATTGTGTGGATTTCATATCCATGCATTTGAAAGATGTCTGGCCATATAAATTGATTAAATAAATAAACAAATGTATAAATGTTTAGTCTGCCTGTTTATAGTCTGATATACTTATCACTGAATAATATATTTTAAATGCCTGCTTCAGTTTCTTTGGCACTTTAGATGATTGCTCAGTTTCTTTTTCCATCCTTTTCCAGAAGGGCCTTTGAGACTCTTAGGCTACTAAAATTAATCTTGTTCATGGGAAGAATTTGTCCTTTCTTTGGATTCTATGGTCCCAGCGCTCCAAATACAAGATTAGGCTATTGGCCATATGCAAAACAACAATAATATTTTCATTTGCACTAGGTTCATTGAGCAGGTAACAGAGCAAGGGAGAAAACACTTGGGTACGCTTCTTTATTTTGAATGTTTATTACAAACATTTCTTCAAATGAGCAAAAGCAAGACAGCTCGTGATTAAGGAACTGTGTATCAGTCAAGAAGACTTGGATTCAAGTCTTCACTCAACCATGAACATCTGGGTGACTTGCTTACTTACTCATTTGATTCAATTTATATGGTTACACATTTTGCACAAGCAATTCTGTTTTAACTGGTTGACAGACAAAACATCAATATAACCATACAGAAAATAAAAAAATACAAAATAAGAAAACAGAATGGCAGCAAAAGATAACTATCAGCAATAAATTAATGGAACCTCATAGACCCACCAAAGCTCCCAATCCCCATGCCTGGGAGAACAGCTAAGTCTTAAGCGGCTCCTTAAGAGGTCAGCAGAGTCAGGAACAATCTAATCTTAGGGGGAATTATGTTCCAAAGGCTAGGCACAGTTATATTTAAAAAATATAGATCCCACTATATATTTTTTTAATAGATGGTGTATGTCCCTCCTGCCAGACCTGATGAGGTTGATAGAGACAACTGAAGAAAAGCAGTCCCTTAGATATCCCAATCCATTCCATGAAAGACTATGTAAGTGCCAGTCAGCAACTTTCATTGCACACAGAAACCTAGTGGGAGCCAGTGCAGCTCACAAAGCCAAAGTTCAACATGAGCGAGTCCCGTAATTGTTTCCTGCAACACTTTAGATCAATGCTAGCTTCTGGATTCTCTTCAACTGTAACCTCATGTAAAGTACATTGCAATACTCAGTGTGACCAAAGTATGAGTGACTGCTCAGTGCCCTCTGATCCAGGAGGGGTGGAACTGACACATAGCCCAAAGTTGTGCAAAAGACCTCCTGGTCACAGTTGTAACTTGCTACTTGAGCAGGAGCTGCAAATCCAGGAAAACCCTCAGATTGAACACAGAGTCTATCTAGAGTACAACAACCCCAGCTAGACAGGAAGATGGAAAATCCTTGTGACCAAGAAGCCCTAAAACTCAGAGAAACTCTGTCTTGTTTGGGTTATGCTAAAGTCAATTGTTCCATGTGCAGACCCCACAGCCTTCAGAGACCAAGACAGGATCTCCTTAGCATCACATGGGACAGTTCTTCTCTTTCTTAGCTCATTTTATTTCATGGGGTTGATGTTTTTGAGGGGAAAAAAATCAAAGCAGACACTTGGCTGAGCTCTCAAAAAAGAAAGGTAAGGTATACGTTCAAAAATAATGACATTATTATAACTGATTCACCATCATTTGGATTTCTGTCCTAGTTTTGTTTATCTTGGGAGGGACAGAGCACTTGGATTTAATTGTTACATTGTTCTAGAATTCTACTGTACTGGGAATGGGAGTGAATGATTCCAGAATACCTGGAACACATTCTGAACATTAGTAATCTGAGATGGAAAAATACATACTTTTATTACTATCTCAGAGAAAGGCAATGTATTTTAAAAACTAAAAAGTGAAGCAATATTTTTTTAAAAAATATATCTGGAATAAATTTGTTTTCCAGTACTCCATCTCTAGTATGTTAATGGCAGAACTACAGACAGTAAATTGCTTATTCCTTTTCTGCTATAAAAGAGAAATTACATCCATGCTGTTCTCTCTCTCTCTCTCTCTCTCTCTCTCTCTCTCCTCCTTCTCTCCCTCTGTCTCTGTCACTCTCTCCTGCTCTCTCTCTCTCTGTCTCTCTCCTGCTCTATCTCTCTCCTCTCTCTTTCCTTCTCTCTCTCTCTCTGTCTCTCTCTGTCTCTGTCTCTGTCTCTGTCTCTCTCTCTCTCTCCTGCTCTCTTTTCCCCCACTCTCTCTCCTTCCCTCCCTCTCCCTTCTCCCCCCCATCATACACATACACATCCTAGATAGAACATTACTATATATTTAGACTCTTTAGTTGGATAGGAAATAGTACCTACTTAGGGAAGAAAAAACATAATGTATGTGCCTTGGAAAAAAGAAGAATGCTCCTAAATTGTCTCTCCTGTACAATCTCTGTTGGAAAGTGAACCTGAAAATTACCAACCCTTAATTGATGCCAGCTTTAGACACACAAAAACATTAATATATATATATATATATAATTCATATGAGACGAATGATGAGCCTGTTACCTGAACATATGATGACATATTTATGGTTTTTATACTATGTAGAACCATAAAGGAACATAAAAGTCCAGGGTGCACAGAATCCCTTTTCACTTTCAGAAGCATTAACTTAATGTGTCTCCAACTTACAACCCCATTTCTCACATGGGCATTTGGACTGTTGTGAATGCACTTCTAATTGCATTAGTTCATAAAAGTGGATGGAAAAGATACTAAAATACTGTGCTGAGCTCCAATGTTACCCATAATCATGAACTGTTGCTTTACTAAAATCTATATGGGAAAAACAAAAGGCATTAAAGAGCGAGATAGGAGTATATTTATTTAGGCAAGAGAAGCCATCAGAGGTTGCTACTCACCCTTTTTCTTTTTCCTTTAAAAGAATATCTGCAAGATGTAAGATTTGGTACTATGAAGTAGGTTAACAGGCAGAAGGGTGGAAAAGGTTAAGGGACAGAGTGAAAAAAAATATTAAGAAAAAAAATTCTTAATAAATTTTTGAAGCTGCACACTTAACAAGGTGGTACAACATTTACTATAGATATATAGTAAATCGAGTGTAAATAGAAAATATAATGAATGTTAATTTGCCATCTGTACGGTTTCCTCTCTGCTATATACTGCAAATGATTGTCAGACTCAGTTTTTTATAAAAAAAAAATAGGGTGATGGTTTTAGGGACAAAATTGGCATGATTATAAAGGCTGTCAGATTCAACAGTGAGTACATTAGTCTAGACTGACAGAAACCTAATGAGGATCACTTTTCTATGACACATTATGATGGGTGTTTCACAGTACAGAATGAAGAACAGCCATTTGTGGAAGTAGCTTGCCAAGCACATTGAGATTAGCTAGTATATCAGGAGTACGCTTTACTTCTGCCCAACTTGAAGGCAGTGCTATAGCTATATATAGGTGAAAGAAGCAAAGAGACACTTTGGTTTCCAACTCTTACACAGGGGTGGGATTCAACCGGTGTTACTACCAGTTCAGTGCTTACATTTTGCGCGTGTGTGTAAAAAAACCTTAAGCTGTACCACTCAGACAGCTGAAAAGCGCTGCGCGCAAGTGCGCAGCATTTGAAAAGTCTCTTTTTTTCCTGCTTTTTCAACCTCAGCTGTGCCACACAAAGCAGCTGAGGTTGAAAAAGCAGGAAATAAAGGACAGGTAAGAGCCCGGGCAGGCGGGTGGGCCAAACAGCAGCAAAAACAGAACCGGTTCAGTGTCTGCTGCTCTTCAGAGCTATTGGTTCTTTAGAACCGGGCAGAACTGGTAGCATCCCACCCCTGCTCTTACAGAGTTGTTTTGCTCCCCTGCATGGAGTAACTTGGAAAGAAGTAAATGTGGCATTATTTCCTTTGCAGTGAGAACAAGGCATTCAATTCTGTTTTTCACTTGATAATATTAACACAGCCTAAGATTCTGCTGGGGAGAGAGAGAGAGAGAGAGAGAGAGAGAGAGAGAAGTGACAGCCAGCAAGTAGAAACAATGAAAAAAGATTGCTAATGTGCAAAGAATGTAATTTTGAGAGGAAATGGGTTGGTTTAAGATTATAATTAATAAATGTCCAAAAGGATCTACAGCAGGTTATAACCTAGCTAGTTTAAAAGTTCAATTTCATGGAAAAGCTCATATACTATTTTTAGGTATCAGTTGGGAACACTAAAGAAAAGAGCGTGCCTTGATTAAGAATGGGTAGTCTATAGCTGAGAGGGCCTAGTCATGTTTCACTAACTGAGCTAATAAAAAATGTCATTTGGAGATATTAAAGCAGAGGGATACAAAGGGATGGAACTAGCATTCTAATTAAATTTTCAGAACCACTATGGAGAACTTTTACTACATAGTGTTGGCCCAAAGAGAATTTCAGAGAAATGGGGGGAAATGTGTCTTTTGCTGAACGCCATACATTAACATTCAGGGTCAGCAACAAATGTCTCAGCACAGAAAAAATTGTTTTAAGTCTGGGAAATTATCATCCAGCAGGAGACAAACAACAATGCAAAATGTATTGTTTCAGAGGCAACAATCTGGTCAACTGGGATGATCTGGTTTCGAGCCTGAGGGAACCAAAGCTATGAATGGAGATGAAGAAAATAAAAATAACAGCACTACACTATTTTCAGTCAGATCAACAACCAGATGGTGATTTGGTTGTTTTTCACCAAGACGAGCTTATCTATCCAGAGCAACTCAAGAATGCTGGTAATGGAAAGGAAGAACTTTCTCTTCATTTTTCTCAATGCTTACATGTTTCAAAGGAATCATACCCTACACCTCTTTTATATCATGAACATGGAGAAATCAGAACAGAGCTATGTTTTCAGGTGAATGCCATCATACAGGTGAATGCCTGTCCATACCTTTAAGTACCATTAGTTTACATCAGATGGACTTTTCTTTCTTTGGAGAGAGAGAGAGAGAGATGTTCAAATTTGGCTAAGTACTCTGTGTTAGATTTTGCAGCAGAAATTTAAGTCCAGAAAACACACAGATGACTGATTCAGCAGGATTGATTAACTTCTTTATATACATAATAACATTGAAGTAAAGTTTACAATAACAGTAGTTTCTTCCAGGTTACAAGCAAAAACACAAACTGCAGCTTGGAGCAGAGATCGGTTTCTGTTTCACTTTTGAGCTGAAAGTACAGAGCTAAACCAAGCTCAGACTCTCTCTTTAAGTTTCAGGCCCCAATTCAGCTCCCATTGGCTGATCTTGTTAACTATGTCTCTGCCAGTTCATGAATATTCTGACACTATACTTACTCAGTCAATTTATATAGTAAATTCTAGTGAAGCACACTAGGGCTAAGCAGGATGTGAGAATACATCAGGGAGCAAGGAGAATATAGTATGGACTTATCTCAGGGGATCATAGTAGAAAAGTTGTGCAAGCCTTCCTAGGACCAAACAAGAGATACCTAACCCTAGGCCCAAGGGTATTGCTGGCCCCGCAGCACCTTTGCCAGAATGCTGTGGTGCAATGCCTGACACAATGGCTTCTTAATAAGAAAAACAGATGCAAACTAACAGCTCTTCTGAACCAATCTGAAAAGCCTATGATATATTGTTCCACACTGTAGCCCATCCCATCCCTAAGTCAAAGGATAGATGTGAAACAGGAAGTCTTGGAGTCAGCCTTGCCTTTGTTGTTAATGTTGGTGAACTTGCATGTCTGCATGCAAACATCTCAATTGTGTGCTATCATCTATTTAGCATCTTATCTTCTGCAAGTGCTATATCACAAATATTAGGAGAAACAGCAGAATCAGGCTTCTTTAGGACAAAAAAATGCTATGTGAATGGAACACGGGTGCCAGTAGTTAGAAAGAAAGAAGAAACACTGCAACGTGTTTTCTTTGATATTCCAAATATGTTTCTGAAAGAAGACCTCATCTTATAGTGACTATGTTGACAGTAAAATAAATACATACAAACATATAGTAAATAATAATTCTTACCAAACATAACCAGATCTGGGATCCATGTTCTTTCTGTATTCTCATACTAGATTTTTAAAGGTTTTCTGAAATGGGGGAAAAATTGTGATTTGAAAAAAAATAATATTTCAGAATTAGAAAGGTTGCTTTTTCAGCAAGTTGTGACCTCTTTAGAAAGTTCACAGTCTTCAGCTCACCCATTTGTACGACCTAACTGAATTTTGTCCACTGCAAATAAGGCAATGAGATTACAATCCAACTAAAATATCTGAGAAAATCAGACAACCACCTGTATTATTGACATCTTTGTGGTGCCAGTGATCCTAATGAATTCCATTTCTCTTAATGTGGTATTCTATTGAGTTGAAATTCCTTTTAATCTCACTAATTCCAAATACATCAGGCAACATAGTGTGGTTTTTCAGAAAACAAAAGCCCCATCAGTTCAAGAATCCCAAAGATCAACAAGATAGATAGATGACCCACAGTGGCTCAAGAACGTTTTTTTTCAGAAAGCACAATAGTTCTTACTGATTTAAGACAAGTGAAGATATGGAAAAAGAACAGCCAGCTTTTAAAGGTTGAGATGCAGAAGATCTATGATCCTTCATAGGAAAAAAAAAAGCATCAATTGAATGAGAGAACAAAGCAAAGTATAGAGATCTCTACCACAACTCTTTCCCTTAGTGGCAGGTTGTTTTATGGTGCCAATGTAGGTGATGGGAGAAAAAGATATTGTCTGCTTATTTATAAATATACATGTTATGACTGAGGAAACTACAAAAGACGCATGCAGATAGGGCTAATCTTCAAAAAAAAAAAAAAACACTAGCTGTTCTGAAAGCAAAGAAACATTTTAATCCGAAAATGCAGAAAGTGGATTTGAAAGCATTGTGTTAGAAATAAAACAAAACCACACACTTCTAAAAGAAGGTAAAGTTAGCATCATAAATTGTGGGGGAGGGGCTCATATATAACCAGGTGCTCCATCTTTTTTCTGGTAGCTCATTCAAACAATTAATCATAAAAGATTTGCTTTAGAAATAAACCTGTTTACATGAAACATAAACAAAAGTTATAAATTTAATATAATGTAACAAATAACTGGATGAATAAACTAATTTCAATAAAAATAAATCCCTTTTCATTTTGGAAGGAAGGAAGGATATACAAGAGCTGACAATATAAATTAATATGGATTTGTTCGTAGTCCTAGTAGCAAAAAATGTTATATCCTTTATTATAGTTCAATGGATTAATACTCAGAATTGTAAACTGAAGCCCCAGACAGTAAACTGAAACCCAGAGAGCCAGGTCTTGAGGCCTTTATGAAAGGATAGGAAGGTTGTGGCCAATCTCAAATTGGGAGCAAGATGCTCCAGAGGGCAGGAGAAACAGCAAAGTAGCTTCACCTCCTGGCCGCCAGCCAGAGTAATCAGGCTGATGTGACCCACAGCATGCCTCCTCCTTTGGCCAGTACGACTGGGACAGGCCAAATTCAGTGGGGTAAGATGGTTGCTCAAGTAATCTGGACCAATAAAGCCTTGAAAGGCTTTAAATATGATCACCAACACCTTTACATTTGAAGGATATTTAAATAATTTCACAAAAATAGGCAAGTCACTCTCCTGTCTCTCCTCTTCTCGGCATTTCCCATTACAGCATATCCCACTGACCCCAAACTTTCTTTATCCTCCCTGCCCCATTGGCTGCCAATATCCTTGGCTTTGTCTTGCTCCTATATCCCTCAAATCACTTTTGCCCAACACAACTGAATTTCAGTTCCTTTCTAGAACAAAACATCCTTGATTTGCTCTGTGTATGGACCAAAAGGTTCAAAACACACTTGTTCTGATTTGGATGTGTACTATTATAAAGCAACTGTTCCAATTGAATTCCCACTCTATAGAGGCCTCTGATATTTGTTCAGCCTTTAGTATTAGAAAACATATACCAAAATATATTTATTTTGAATCTTCATCCGGAAGCAGTAGGATTTCACTTAAAGAAAAGGGATAATTTGATTAAATAATATCCTTGTGTATGCTTATTTTAATTCAAAAAATGGTTTTTAGTGGTAAATACACCAGGAGCCTCCCATAATATAATTTATTTTAAAAAAGGATGGTTTGTTTATTATAGCTTTCTCCAAATCAATTTAAGAAGGAATTCATGGTATGAACAAGAGCTCCCTCTCAAGGGCTAAATTAAAGGTTCAACCAATAATACCAGAAGAGCAGCTGTCCCACAATTATATTATAAACTTAGCATATGTTTTCTGAATTACATTTAATCACTGTAAAAAATATAAAGATTGTATATTAATGCAGAACTACAAGGGACCCTTCATTTAAATCTTTATAAAATAAGTAATCTTGTGGAATAAAAATAAAACCAACCTATTAGTTCATTTCAGCTACTTTTTACTAGTTTGCAATGTACAAAATTATTCCTGCAGATTTATCCTCATTCATTTCAGTGTAACAGTGTACATACTTTATTTAAAATGCAGGCCCAAACCTACAACCAACCAATATTTTTTTTCCAAAATGTCTTATTCAAAAGTAAATGTACAGGATTCTAGGTTTTATTTCCACTTACTTGTGAAAAAAAAGAAAGAAAAAAGGAAGACGGTCCTTTCTTCAGAGATGGAAAGTTTGTGAAACTTTTACAAACTTTATTGTTTGTAAAAGACAATTAAAAAGACCTGGGATGGCACAGTGGTTAGAATGCAGCATTGCAGGCTGACTCTGCCCACTGCCAGGAGTTTGATCTTGACTGGCTGAAAGTTGACTCAGTCTTACATCTTTCCGAGGTCGGTAAAATGAGGACCCAGATTGTTGGGAGCAATATGCTGACTCTGTAAACTGCTTAGAGAGGGCTGTAAAGCTCTATGAAGTGGTACATACATTTAAGTGCTATTGGTATTGTTATTGTGCTACTGTATATTACAATATATACAGTGCTTGAGTAATATGCTTCCTTTCTATTCAAAAAGGATATTTAAAGACAGCTTATTACTTACAATAGTATACACAGAAAAATCAAAGCTTAACTTTACAATAAATAAATATAAACATGATTTTTTAAAAATCATTGATTTTTTAAATCATCAATTTTTTAAAAAAATCATTAGTCAAGAAACAGATATCTTTATAGATTTCCAAAGACTAAGAGAAGAAGAACCAAATTCAATTCCTGAGACTTAGGAGTTAACTCAAAATAAATTCCACTCCCATGTGCTTGATAAACAGACCCGTGAAAGTCTCTCCTGGAGATCTTCAAGTCCCAATAGATATATAATCAAAGAGATTATCCCTATTTAGGACTAAAATTATTTACAGCTTCAAAACTGGTTGGAAGGTCTATACACTGCCTTCTTGCAATAGGGCTACCAAATCTGACCTGCAAAAATCTAGATGATCCCTAGATGGCAATTCAGAGTTAGAGTTTCTACATGTAGTTCCAGCTGCATCTTTTCTAGCTACTCTTCACTAAGAGTCGAATAGGCAGCAGTATAAATTTAATAAATAAATAAAGAATAGTAAGTGTAGTAAAAAAAATATTTCCCCATCAATGTCTTATAGTGTTTTATAGGATCACAATAGTGTTGATGGAATATAAAGCTTGTTTTTATAACTGTTATTTTGGCCCATCACTTATGGTTATTTATGGGGAAATGACCAGAACTCCTGCTTCTTCTTCCCCACACTTTTGCCCAGCTTCTTCTCTGCTAATGGAATAGACATTGTGCCAACACCATGTGATCGTTTTATTCTTTAACTTAGAATTCTGCTGTATCAGATACCTAGGCTTTCTGTCTAAATATAATTTCCTATTCAAGATAAACACCCAGTCTCCAGAAACCCTTTTGTGAATTGTTGTGTTATTTTAATTTCTCTCTCTTTTCTGTCTCTCTGTCTCTCTCTCTCTGTCTCTCTCTCTCTCTGTCTCTCTCTCTCTCTCTTCCCTCACATATAGAAATTTCCACAAAATTTTGCCTGGAAAGCAATTGGTAACAATGCAGATTTCCAAAGCAGCGCCAGTTAGCATCCTAGCCAGAAATGGTATTCAGCAGGTTTTGATCAGTTCTGGACAACCGGTAGCAGAAATTTTGAGTAGTTCAGAGAACCAGCAAATACCTGGAGATTTTACAGTATCCTTCCCCTGCCACGCCCACCAAGCCATGCCTACAGAACCGGTAGTAAAAAAAATTGAATCCCACCACTGATCCCAGCTGTAGCATTTTATATCAATTACAGCTCCGTGAACATTTTAGGATAGTCCCAGGTAGTAGAGCAAATTCATCAAAGTAGAATGTGGAGAAAATTCAAGTAACTTGCCAGGTGGAGTGTTACAGGTGTACTAGATGTTAATCTGTGGTGTTGTTGACTGAGACAGGAGGGATTTATTGTGTGGGGTTATTATTTATTCTTGGTGCCACGGATTATATATTGTATATATATCCCAAAGTGCTTTTTCAAGAAGCAACTGGACTTTCTTGTTTTTTCTATGAAGATGTTTTGCTGGTCATCTGCATTCCTTTAGAGAATCGTTTGACATAGATGGCCTCTTTGACTCCTCTTTCAAATCAGCTGGTTTGAAAGAGGGGTCAAAGAGTCCATCTATGTTAAAATTGAACAGTCCTCTCTCAACATTGGGGGAGGGATATGACATCATCTATCACCTATCTATAACACAGTCCTTTCAGCAGTTCCAAGAAGGATCAACACCTATTTGCACTATTCGGATGAGCCTGAGGACAGATAGACCTCCAAGTGACCTCAACAACTCTCTAAAAGAATACAAATGACCAGCTGTTTGCAAGCAATATAAATCCTTCCATTCCCTACCATCCCATCAAAGCTGAAGAAGGTTCTTGAATGAAAAGTGAAACATCTTCAAAGAAGAAACAAGAAAGCCCAGTTCCCTTTTGAAAAAGCACTTTGTGACAACCATGATCAGGATGACTGAGAATCTCCATAGACATTTGTGTCTTAATCTTTGTAACATTGATGTAATGATGAAGGCTAGAAATCAGGAGATAATGACTTCTAGTCCCATCTTACGATGTAGTATGAATTTGGACCATTCTGAAAATGCTGTCAATAAAACTGTAGGGACCTGTGTAGGCAGTTGCCAGAAGTCAAAACTGGCTGAAAGATAGGAAAAAATCTATCATCCATCCATCCATCCATCCATCCATCCATCCATCCATCCATCCATCCATCCAGCTAGCTAGCTAACTAGCTATCTGATCTATTTATCTATCTCTAGAAGAGAACAATCCCATCAAAAAATAGGCTTAGTCTTAATCCTTGACTGACATTTCTTAGTTTCTACTTTATCAACAACAGCTTGGTTTGGGGTAGATTTTACTTAAAATTGTTCTCCCTCACTTAGCCAATTGCTAAACTTGAACAATCTTCAGTAGTAGTACTGAATTTCAATGGTTCCTTGGAACCAAATGTTAAGGGAAAATGGAAGCATAATAACGTACCCCACTCCAAAGTACCTAAAAATCTCTTCAACTGGTTACATGTAGATGTTGAACAGCATAGGGCCAAGATAAACCTGCAATGTTAAACTAAATTAGATTATAATTGGTTCTTATAAAAATTCATCATGACGTTGCTGCGTGATGTTCATCTTGATAGAAAGATTTTAAATTTATTTCTTTTTCTGTTTGCACAGGGAGTCCTCAACGTACAACCACAATAGGGCCCAACATTTTTGATGCTATGTGAGACATTTGTTAAGTGAATTTTATCTCATTTTGCGTCCTTTCTTGCCACAGTTGTTAAGTGAATCAATAAAGTTAATTTAGCAACACAGTTGTTAAGTGAATTTGGCTCCCCCATTGACTTTGCTTGTCAGAAGGTTACAAAAGGTGATCACATGACCCAGGGACACTGAAACCATCATAAATATGAGTCCATTGCCAAGCGTCTGAATTTTGATGGCATGGCCATGGGGATGCTGCAATGGTGTGAAAGTGTGAAAAATGGTCATAAATTACTTTTTTCACTGCTGTTGAAACTTTGAATGGTCACTAAATGAACTGTTGTAAGTCAAGGACAACCTGTATACATAGACTTTTGCACAATTACATGAATGATCTTTTAAAAAAAAATATAAGTGGTTCTGGATAAAATAGCACATTTGAAATAGGAACAGAATTCTAAAATTGTGTCCCTTAGAAAGCCTGGAAAACCAACAAGTTATTAGATATGTAATAGGTACATAGCTTTTAAGTTTAGTTAAATGTCAATATTTTTTTTTTAAAAAAAGAAAAATACAGTTGAATAAGTATTTGGCCTGTTGACAGTTTGTCAGATAACACAAGGAAGCCATACCTTCCTACACTGGTGAAACAGGCTGTATTGACTTCAAATTCTGAGTGGGCCAAAAGGGTAGCAAATCATTAGTTGCTTATGTTATGTTGCATTTTGCTGCCAGGAAAGAGAAATGTTTGTAGTATTTTGCTGGCTCATACATCAAAACATTTTCACTAGCTGGTTTATTATCAGGCTCTAAATTCCAATTATCCAATTGTCTTAAGGACTAATATATATTTTCAAACACTTCTGAAAGGCCAGGAGAATGGGGGCCTGCCTCACTTCTGAAGAAAGAATATTCCAAATGGTAGGGCTGATGACATTAAGACTTACCTTATGGACCACCAATTAAAATTCTTTAACTGACAGGGTCCATAGCACACCTTCTCTGCCTGTCTAAGTGGGATGGGTCAATGTAATGGGGAGAAGATGGTTCCACAAATAACCTGCCCCCATGCCTTGTAGGGCTTTAACGGTCATAGCCGACACCTTGAATTGGACCCAGAAGCAAACAGGCACCCAATACAATTGCCCAAAATTGCTCATGCAAGCAGCATTCTGTATCAGCTGAGGCTACCAGATACTTTTCAAGGGTAGCCTCACAAGGAAAAGGGCATACATAACTGGTGTACAACAGGAAGTTGAACAAAGGCCCTTCTAGCCACAACTGCTACCTGCTCTTTGAGAAACAAATTGTGAATCCATGAGGACTTCCAAATTACTCACTGGAGTAGTGCTACCCTAACCAGGTCAAAGATCATAAATTCCTGAATGCAGAGAGCACTCCTACCCACAGCCACTCTGTCTTACCAGATTTCATCTGAAACCTGTTCTTTATTTCACATGGAGCAGAGATATAGTATATAACTGGGGCTGGGCATAGTTCATTAGCCAAGGACAACAATACTGAAGCTTCTTTGTGACATTTGTAGAAACATTTCTAATGATTCCATAAGTAAGCAAATGAAAAGCACCACAGTGTGCCTTTAAAATGCATACATTAATTTTTAAAAAATCTTAAGCTTGCCCAAAAGTAGCTACACACACTGAAATATACATGAAATCCAGTTTTGAAGTAGCTAGCAATCTCATATATTTATTTATATTTTATTTCTTGACAAAATCCAACATTCAGAAATAGTATGTGTTAATATACTAAACAACACATGAGCAAAGATGAGATTAGGGAAAATTAGGAACATACAGAGAAATACAAATAAATTTTGCTACACTTTACACCTCCTTACCAAAAAATAACTTGTTCTTCTGGGATCAAGCCAATAGAAGCTTAGAAGAATAAACCATATGCCAAGAAGCATCCCAACTATATTTGCCTGGGTACAAACAACAGTAGAAGAGACATCATAAAAGAACAGAATCAATGGGATTTAATTGGGTCTGAAGGCTTGGAGCTCGTTGGGGCATTCAATCAGGGATTCTTTGTATAGTAGGGCAGAGTAACAGCAGACCAATTAAGTAGTCTCACCCTGATAACTTCAGGATGTATGTTTGTTTAAGAGTGTGAGACAAATGGAGAGGGAGGGAGGGGAGAAAGAAATATAGCTTTTTCCCACTTCCTATCTTTCCACTAAAATTTAACAACTTGTTCACAACAACACTGAATCACATAGATACACTCTTAGATCTTAGATCAGATGCTCAGGTACCCAACAATAGTCTACCAGCAGCATGTTAAGGGTATGGAACAATCAGTTCAGTCTCACTAAACAGTTGAAAAGGAAACCTTAGTAGAACTGAAAGTTGCCAAAGCAGTAGAAGACTTAACAGGATTGCATTCCTGTTCATTCAATGTACCAAGGTGACCAAATCAGTCTCAAAATTAAATTCATACCAAAAGTACACTGAAGGTTGTCTAAGAAATTCATTAAAAATGTATCAAATTTTGTTCACAATCTTCTCCAATATGTGCAAATGTAGATGCAGCGCCCTCTAATGTAAATAATTTCACAGAAATTTCAAGAGAAATATGTAGGGTGTACAACAGATTTTAGAAATAAAAAAAATTAACATGAATTTCCTTGTGGTTGATCTCCAATATAAATTCATCTATTTTGTTTAAAACTATTTCAAGTAATTCAAAGGAGCAAAGCTCTCAGCACAGGTCTATCTTGCTATTTAGCCTCAAGGGGTTTGTTCAGGTATTAAGCCAGCTGGCATCCTGGGCTTCTATACTGGAGATAAAAGAGATTAGATTTCATATTAGGTGAGTATATGTTTTCATCTAACAGGTTCTTTGGATATTTACCTTGAAAGAAAAGCTCATTACAATGGAATAGAATTTTACTTCTATTGCTTCAAGTGTATGTCCAAAGTGCTTCTGTCCGAGAAGTATAATCTGCATTTGCTACCCTCAGACAAATTCCAAGCATAGTATTTTGACTGAGTCAGAATTCGAAGATATTTGGATTTGTTTTTCATAGAAATATAGAATCATCAGGTTGAAATTGGAAAGAATCACAAGGATAATTTAAAACAATTCTCTGTAATATGCAGGGAAACTAATTACATTATCCTTGAGAAATGGTTATTCAACATCTTAAAATTTTCTAGAGACCAAAAATTCTCAGTCTGCATCTGTTGCTCAGATCTTCCTCTCAGGAAGCTTTTAAAGGAAGATATTGTATGTGCAACTTGTTCTCAATGGGATCACTTTACTCAAAACAGATTCCAAATCCAAAAACCAAAGAAGACAGAAGAAATTCTGCTAACTGTGAGAAGTTGCCAAATATTTTTTAATAAAGACTTTGATTAACTATTTGAATTTAATAACTACACATTTAGCAATAGCTTAAGCTAGGTGCAATGATATAGCAGCAAAAGCATTACTATTGCAGAGGGGAGGTAATTCCCTCATGCAGCATGGTTGAATGACACGTTAAAGGTTTCCTATCTTTGAAATGTTACAGATAAAGAAAAAAAGAAATGATCTAATTCATGGGAAAGCTCTTGTGTGCTAGGACTAGGTAGTCCTGAGAATTCATACACACTCCCCATAATCCTTACAAATAGACTGCTTTATTATCTGTTCTGGTTCTATCTAAATATTGGTCAATAATTATGGGAATTCTTTTTAATTTTTTTCTTGAAGTGGGGGACATTGCTCTTCTCCAATTTATGCAAATTATATCAAAGAGAATTGACAGAAGTCCCAATAGCTTTTTATACAATTATTTCAATGTTTTGAAATATATTTCATCAAGGCCTGGAGTTTTAAAGGCACTCAAATTAGCTGAAATTTCTTTTACTACATCCTTACTGTCTTGCATCCTTCCTAGTTGTGTATGTTCCTAATCTTTGCTATTGAAATTATTATTCCTTTTTGATATAAAGACAGAAGCAGAATAGGAGTTCTTTAGTTTAGTTCTGTTGCTTTTTCTTGGCCATCTATTAAAATTCTCCATTTGGAATAAGCAATGAGCCCTCTAACTTTTGTCATTTTACTACTGCTGATACATTGAAGAAACTCTTCTTGATATATTTTTGGCCCTTCCTTTCTCATTTCATTCTTACATTTCTAAAGTTAACTTTTAAAGATGTCCTTGTAATTAGCTCTTTCTTCCATTTCCAATAAGTCTCTTCTTTAGTCTCTGGTTGTGGCTACTTTCAATCATGCTAGTCTTTTTAGATGTCCTGGTTCCATTCTTCACTGCTTTGACTGAGTCTGTGCTACCCTTAATTTCATTTTCAACCCCTTCACCTGTAAGCTACTGTTCCCATAACAAATTCCTTAGTTTATTAAAATTAAATTTTCTAAAAACCATAGGTTATGCTTGACCATATATTAAGAACTCAAACAATACATTGTCACTTACACTTATTTTCCACCACTTTAATATTTTAATAAAGTCATCCCTGTTAGTCAGAATCAAATGCACAGTTGAAGACCCCCTAGTCCCCAACTCAATCTTTTGAAAGAGAAAATTATAACCAATCATAAATTTATCTGACACCTTGTATTTGGCAGAATTATTCTTTTAGCAAATTTCTGAACACTTTAAACTTTCAATTACAACTTTTCATTTTTGAGGCTTCTTTTATCTCCTTTTATAAGAGTTCTTTATCCCTTGTGACTAATACAGTATGATGATGAAAAACTCCTGGCTCCAAAATCCTTCACCCTTTCTTTCCCTCCCCAAAACTGTGAAGGAAGGCTAAACTACTTCTATTACAAGTGAATATAATAATAGATTCTTGCAGGTCTGATTGTGTTTTTCTCATCCTTCAGTGAAATAGAGAGGTGTCTATCTGAGCATTTTCAGTTTATTGTGGACTGTTTCTTCCCTCATTGCTTTCGTAAGAGAGCTTGCATACTTTTGTCAAGGACATCTGCCTTTGTATCTACCTGATGCTCACAGAAGAATTCTCAGAGTCTAAATATTATCCATCGCCAAGGAAGGGAAATAGTGTTTTGTTTCTGATGGTGAAATGTTGGCAGCTGCCTTCATTCCATTGTTGGTGAAGTTGTAAACACTTATATTCTTCTTCTTCTTTGGTGAGTAATAGCATCCATACTACTATTCAAGAAATCTCCCCCTTGACAAATGAGACATTGGGATGATGCTCACCAATGCTTGCTTTCAAAACTTATATTAGCTGACTCCTTTTATTAATGAAATCTACTTTATCTTCTGGAAGAATAGCAACAAAGCACAACTGCCTAAGTGTAGGTGGCTGTCAGAACGGCATATCTGGCAATAAAATTTACTATATACAGCTTTTCAATGTATGATTAAAGTGTAGTGCTGAAAAGACTGATATAGCATCATTAATTTAAAAAATAATAATAATCTAGCATCATTATTAGTCGGAGTTAATGCTAAACTAATTCAGAAAATCATTGGAATAAGAGTTGCAGTTTCCATGTGAGATTTCTTTTGCACTGAGTTTTGCCTATGCTAGAAAATCCATTAAATATCAGATCTACGAACCAGATTTACAAAGAGACAGATGCCAAATTTCTGATTATCTATATGTAGTATATTTAATACCTTTAATTTTTGTGTTACCTCTCCCAAATTATAACAGCAACATGCTATCTGGCTTTTATTTTGGGTGATTAAATGCCTTGCCAACAGCAAAGCAGCCCATCATCAGATATCTGAATACCAATGTTTCAGTCCATGTGAGAAAGAGAAAAGTGCAACAGTGATTCATGTCTTTTGTAATGCTGATTTTGCAGCTGGCCATCAATGCTGATTTAATCTTTTTTATTAATCTTTTAATCAGAGAAATAAAAGATAATATAAAAACCATCAGACCCAAAAGCAAGCATTTCTAGAACAGCAACCACATTTTTGAGGCCTATTCCATTCACATAATATGACTGAATAATAAGCAAAAAGGCAACCGTGCAAAGAATTTTGAATATAGAAACTCATAAGGCTGCCACGTTGAAATGTGTGAGCCCTATAAATGCACCGTCCAAGTTGGAAAATGTCTAAATAAAAATGCCCAAATATCTTAGGAGACTTTTACTCATTGAGATTTGAGTGGTTAGACACATGATTAAAGATTGAAGATTTAACCAGGTTTCTTATCACAAATTATATATATATATATATGTATATGTATATGTATATGTATATGTATATGTATATGTATATGTATATGATGTATATGTATATGATGTATATGTATATGTGTATGTATGTATGTATATATGTGTGTGTGTATATATATATATATATATATATATATATATATATATATATATATATATATACACATTTACACATGTGACCAAGGCCCTACTCATGTGAGTCATGCATTAGTCATCTCCCAAATGGACCATAGCATTCTACAAGGAGTTGCCCTTGAAAGGTATCTGGAAGCTACAGCTAGTACAGAATGCAGTGGCGGGAGCTGTCAAGTGCACTCTTTGATCAGCATGTTACACCTTTACTCCCTGGGTTCTACTGGGTTTGCTTCTGGATTCAATTCAAGATTCCAGTTATAATTTATCAATTTCTTCATGGAATTTGAGAGAATGCATCTCCTCATTTATGTCTACCGGTCCCACTAGGTATGGCAGAAGAGGCATGTTCCAGTTTGTGTCTGCTAAGAAGTTATATCTGGTGGGCCAAGGAAGAGACCTTTTCAGTCATGATGCCCACAGTTTGAAATATCAATCCCCAGGAGATCAAGCTCCTAAGACCTTAAAGACCTGGTTTTGTAACTGCATTCAGGGACCAGAAACAGGGCTGGGATTCAATTTTTTTAACAACCGGTTCTGTGGGCATGGCTTAGGTGGTGGGCGTGGCTTGGTGGTTATGTGACTGGGTAGGCATGGCTTGGTGGTCATGTTATTGGCTGGGCATGGCCAACTCAATACCACTCACATCGAGGCATGCATCTCCTCACCTGGCCTCTCATGACTGGGGATGCTGCAACAGTTGTAAGTGTGAAAAATTGTCATAAGTCACTTTTTTCAGTGGCATTGTAACTTTGAATGGTCACTCCACACAAGCAAAGTACCAGCAAAGGAGGGGAAAAAAACTCCAGAGAAGTTCCTGAGACAGGAAGTCTAGTCCTGCCAACAATGTAATAAGGGTTAACGGAGAGGCAGTTTCTATAAGCAACACCAGTTATTTAATTGCAATTTTTGTTAAGGGTGTGAAGAAAAACAGTTAATGTGTCTTCTTTTTCCCAGTGTTTGTCCCCCTTTCCAGTTATCCATGTCTTTCTTCAGATACCTTCCAGCCCTATTGTGGGCCAAAGTGACCCATTCCACCATGGCTTGCCACCTATCTTCTTCTCCCCCATCCCACACCTCACCCCTCAAATCCAAGCTGTCTCTCTTCCTGCCAGCATATCAATCAGCCCCTGTTCACTTGCTCTCGCCACTTATTGTTAAGTGTTTGGGTGAAAACTTTTTGTGTCCTTTATTTTTCAATTTACATATCAGAATATTACAATACAGTATTGGTTGAGTAATTGTGTGATAGAATGGTAGACAGCGCTTAACTGCTGCATTCTGTAACAGAAATCATAGGACCTGATCAACAGTTCTCTAGCACCATCTTCTGGATGTCAATAAGAAAGTGAGCCACTGTGAAACAATGCCTTCAAGGCTCAATACCCTAAGTCTCAGGTCTAGTAAGTTTCCATAGTAGGCAAATCCTTTTTATTATATATCATTTTATGTTATGGATTACTACGGTATGTATTGACCAATGCCACAGAGATGATGCTGAACGCTCTCAGATAACATATGAAAAATATAAGGAAAAGAAATGATAAACATCAAAGGGAAATATGTCTGTGAGCATATTCCATTCTTAAAGAGCTCTCAAACTTGTTCTTAGGGGAAAAGGATAGGATTCATTATCAAAGAACTTTGAATACCTGCCAAATAATATCTCCACAATTTTCAGGTATGGATAAGCAGAACCCATACATTTATTATGGAATAAAGCTAATAATGAAAGCCAGTTTGGTGTACAATAATGGTTAAGGTATCAGACTAGAAATTGGGAGACCATGAGTTCTAGTTCTACCATAGGCACAAAGCCAGCTGGATGACTTTGAGCCAGTCACTCTCTCTTAGGCCTTGAAGGAGGCAGTGGCTAACTACTTCTGAAAATGCTAGTAGTCCTGGCAGTTGCCAAGAGTCAACACTGACTTGAAAGCACTTTAAAAAAAAAAAAAGCTAACATTACTATGTAATGTGGACTGAAATGTTTGAGAAATGTTATTGGCAAATTATAGAACATGATTTAAAACAATTGATCTGAATGCACTAGTTTATTATTTTATCAATCTTTACTACATATCAATTTAGAACTATATCTGGTTCTCACCAGAAAAAGGGAGGGACATTTGACACAGTCTTTATAAATAGAGTTTCCTTTTAAAGGACATCCTTTGAAACTAATAATGTCATTTTCCCCCTGTAATGAACAAAAACTAATCAAATGTCTGAAAAATTAAAATTTTTTACCTTCCATACACTGAGAGAGGACATTTATTAGATAAGAATAGCCAGTAGCATAAAAATTATATTCCCAATATCTACCAATAAAAGCTATTTTCTGTTGGCAGATTCCCAAATCAAGACACGACTCCATATAATATATAATTCTCCTAATTATGACCTATGTTAAAATAAATTATTTCTCTCTGTGAAAAATACATCCAGTTCTTTTGTGTTTCATAGAAAGAGAAGAAACCTATACTCCCAATTTTGAAACCTCTGTATATTGAATTTTATATGCTTTAATTGACATGAAACATTTACAATAATTTCAAATATTTTTACAGTATGAACTTCACTCATAAGTAATAATGGCCAAATAAAGTTAAATCCATGAATAATCTACTTAAGTGAGAACAAATGCAAACATTAATACCATTACAAAAATGAGATAATTACTGCTTCAAACTTTATAATCGAGCAGTCCAAATATTCCTTTAATTCAAGCTGGAAGAATATGGCTTTCCAAATGTTGTTAAATTAGTTTCAAACATCCCTCACTACTGGCCGTGTTGGCTAAGACAATTGAGAATTATAATTGGGCGGCACCGGGAAGTATATAAATTTCCAAGAATCTAAAGTACAATATACTTCAGAATTGATTTTCTGAAAACAATTCTAGTTCTAAAAGAAGAATGCAACTGAGCAAATGACAGTGATATGAACTGCATTTTGAAGATTATAGATAAGTAATAAAAATGTAACTATAACAAAAAGATATAAAAATAATTTCATCTCTTTGTAATTTAGCCATATAATCAGGTCAATTCAGCCCCAGTTGTGTTCTGACCCATGCCCTTTTCCAAGAAATCAAACACAATCCAAAGGGAACAGAAACCTTTTAATGCTTCGGCAAAATAATTAGCTGTGATAAGCACAAGCCTTGCCAAACTGTGCAAGACTTGCCAAAAGATAATAGACAAGAAATAATTTGCAATACAAGAATCTTCAAATACAAACTCAGGATACTGGAATGTCCACGAGGCTGGAGTTTCAAAACGTCTTTGTCTTCTGCAAAGAATGTTCGTTTCACAGATGGTTTTTATCTTCTTGAAGGAGAGGCCATTACCTTGCAGCCTTACTCCCGAGTCGCCCGTGCTGTTATAGCTGCTCTTTCCTGCGAGCAATCCTGTGTGCACGCGCACTTGGCACAGGCTCCTCAGGAACCTCCTCATCACTACTGCCAGCCCGCATAATCTCTGAAGGCAGCAGTCCACTCCCTAATGGTCCTGGCCCCTCATCTGAGTCCTCGCTCTCCTCAGCCATCCGCACCTGCAGCCGGCTAATCACAACAAATGGATAAATGAACTTCACTGTTTTATTCCCAAAATGGCCAACCAAAAGTCCACTATATATGAACTGTTTCTGTACCTTAAAATCTAGGAAGATGAGTGCCACCTCATTAACAATTACTGAGAATTATCTTTCTTATATTGTCTTTTAAAATATCATATTGAATCAATGTTTTACTAATACTGTATCAAACTGTTCATTCCTCTAGGAAAAATAATTTTGATGATCAAGTCAGTTAATTTCCGTAATTTTGTCCAGTATTATGGTATTACTTGAGATGAGTTAGAGCCAGTGACTCTTGAGGAAATAGACAGGATTCTCCAGAATGTTACTTTGACCAAAAGTTTAGCTTTTTCTTCAGTTGTTAAGGTAATTAAAAAGCTGTAGATGGGTCATGCTGTGGTCAGTTTCCTTGAGACATGGATGGTGCTTCAGCTTTGAAGGAGTCAGTAGTGTACCTCCTCTTCAAGGAGTCATTTTACATCAAGAAATTCTGTGCAATTATTGTTCTGTCTCCAGCCTTCCCTTTTTAGGGGATGTTGTTGATAGAGCGTTGAATAACAATCACAGAGAATTTTGGAGGAAGCAGATGATCTGGAACCATTTCAATCAGTTTTGAAACCATGATTTAGTGTGAAGACAGCCAGGGGTGGGCTGGTACAGGTTCAGTCAGACCCATTGCTAACATTATGGGTGGTTCTATGAACCACCAAATCCCACCCCTGGCTGCCTGGACCCACTCCTCCCCTTCCCCCCGGGGGAGGCTGTTTTCACCCTCCCAGAGGCTCAAGGAAAGCCTTTGGAGCCTGGGGAAAGTGAAAACAGCCCCCCTGCCGTGATGTAGGAGGCCAACTGGGCCACACCCACTATGGCCACGCCCACCCTGCAACTGGGCAGAGAACCTGTTGCTGAAATTTTTGAAGCCCACCCCTGAAGACAGAATTGGCCGTGCCATTACATTCCTTCATTTCTCTGCAGCTTTTAATACAAACAATCAAGGTATCCTTCTGGATTGACTGCAGTATTTTACACTGATTCTCTTCCTTTCTTCATGGGCAGTTCCATACAGAGTGTTTATGAAATGTTTCTAATATTTTATTTTAAAATTATTTATAAAATTCAGGTAGTCCTCAATTTACAACCATAATTTACAACCCAGAATTATGGTTGTGGCAGTCATTAAGCAGGTCATCAAGTGACCATGTCCGATTTTATGATATTTTTTGCAGTGGCCACTAAGTAAATGCAATAGTCATTAGATAAACTCATTGTATCCAATGGGCATTTTTTGCCAGAAACTAGAAATAAACATAAATGTGGGCCAGTTGCCAAGCACCAAAATGTGATTAAGTGACCACGGGGCTGGATGGGTGGGGCATTAGAAGTTTGAAACCAAGATGTGAGTAGCTCTGGAGAGATCCATTATAACTTTGAACAGTCGCAAAACAACCAGTCATAAGTTGAAGAGTACATGTAACTAAGAAAAATATTCATATAATATTGACCCAGATTCCCCAAAACAATTTCTAAAGATTATATAATAGAAAGATATCAATGTATTTTAAATATATTCATTGTTGATAGAGTATAAGTGTTTGGTTCTGCAACCCAACAAGACAGACACAGACTTCAAAGAGTAATTAGGACTGCAAAAAAAACAATTACCAGCCTGCCTTCAATCGAGGACCTGTATATTGTATGAATCAAAGAGGGCTGTGAAAATATTTACGGATCCCTCACATCCTGGACATAAACTGTTTCAATTTCTACCCTCAAAACGACGCTATAGAGGACTGCACACCAGAACTAGACACAAGGACAGGTTTTTCCCAAACGCCATCACTCTGCTAAACAAATAGTTCTCTCAACACTGTCCAACTATTTACAAAGTCTGTATTACTAATACTATTAATCTTCTCATCACTCCTTATCACCCATCCCTTCCCACGTGACTGTGACTGTAACTTTGTCGCTTGTATCCTTACGATTTATATGGACTGTTTCCTAGTATGATTTGATTGCTTATTGTACCCTATGACTATTATTAAGTGTTGTACCTTATGATTCTTGAATCTTGACGAATGTATCTTTTCTTTTATGTACACCGAGAGCATTTGCACCAAGACAAATTCCTTGTGTGTCCAATAAAGAATTCTATTCTATTCTAAAGTACAATTTTAAAATGTAAGGACATTTAACGTGTGTGCGTGTGTGACTTGTTTTTTTTTCTTCCAGGATGCATTGATTCAGAAAAAAAGGAACTTAATCCTTCTTTGCTCATAAACTTGATTCTGTTTGTTGACTTCTCATCCAAAAATTTCCAGATATATTCCTTTAGGTTTAACGCTACTTCAACATATCCAGCACCAAGTAATAAGACAGTAAAAATTTTCATGTTTTTCCTCACAGTCAAATTTTGGAAGTAGATTTATAGGCCAAAGCAGGAATGCTTACTTTATTCAAAGGTTTACTGTTCTTTTGGATTTACATAAAACAGATCTTACTGGGCTTGATTTTTTTAAGATCTTTTTTTATTAATCAGTTTTCCTTATTTTACAACATTTTCCATTCATTGCAACGCTTCGGTATCAGTATATATACTTTTTACATAGATTTTAACTATATCTACATTTATGTGTATATATTCCTTTATATATTTTGTTCCACTATAACTACTTATTTATTTCTTACTGGGCCTGATTCTTAAACGACTAGCTCTCAATGAGCAGTTTCAAAAAAACTGAAGCTTTAAGAGAATAAAAGGTTTTTTTTTTTTTAAAAAAAAAAAAAGCCTAAGCAAAGATGCACGCCTCGAAACTTTTTTTATTAATTTTTTTTCCATCAGAGCTGAAGCATAAACTACCCACTAATTCTCACTCCCTTTTATCTCAAAACAGAGCCCTCCTCGTTCCTATTTGATGAGCAGGGGGGGAAGAATAACTTTTTATTTACTGCAGCGTAAGGCCCAAAGCATCGCTACCACCCAAAGAAGCTTTTGCACATGCGTTCTGTTTAAAATGGGCAGAGCGAGGAGAGCGGCCTGCTTCTTTACGCAGACCGTACCAATATACCTATGTTGAGAAGGGGGATGAGTAGCCTACATTTTTTTCCCCACTGGGTGTCTTCCCATCACATTTTCTGTAGCGCCCACAAATTAACGTGATCTTTTAGACTATGCAGTGTGTAACCACACAGTAACTTTTAAAAATAAAAGTACTATGTGAAACGAGCCCAAAAGTTTAATTCCTCCCGTCTTCTTCAATGGTACCTTCGGCTGACAGCAGTCACGTTTGGAGGAGGCGGGACCCCAAGCTCCCTTACGCTGTCCCCGGCTCCGGCATCTGTGTTGCCGTGCTGTCGCTGCCTTCCCAGATAGTTCGGCTTCGGTCCTGTTGTCGAATCGAATCGAATCCCTCCCGTCCCCTCCAAGGGAGCCTCCTTCAGACGGCTTCATGGCGTATAGTCAGGGAGGCGGCAAGAAGAAAGTCTGTTACTACTATGACGGTGAGAGAAGGGTGTAAGTAGGGCGAGGCTGCAAGGGAAGGGGTGTAATATGCCCAAGGACTACTGTCCTTCTGTCTGTCCACTTGGAACCCCCCTCCCCCCCCCCAATTTAATCGTTGAAGGGTGTTCGTTGGTTGCGCTCCTCGCGTCGCCCCTCCCATACACCCTCTTATCCTCGCGCGCCTTCTTTTTTTTTTCCGGCGCACGCGCCGCAGGCATCCCCTCCCCCTAGTTTTTCTGGTACTGTTGCTTCTACCTATTGTGTTTGCCTGGCGTGCATTTGGATGTGAGACGCGGCTGGTAGCTCGTCTCGTTTGTGATTTCTGCTCACCCCGCTCTTTATTCCTTTTTTTTTTTACTCTTGCAATCTTTCTTCCAGTCTGCAGCTCAACTTAATAGCTGTTTTGCAAAGTCCGAGCATAACCCTTGTATGGAAAACCGGTGGCTCTTTTGCCCTCCCCCCCCCGTTCCCATTTTGTCGTTATCCCATTTTGACTACAACTCCGAAATAAACACGTTCAACTGCTGCAAATGGGAATTGCTCTCCGTGGGGTATGGGACGGAGAACTCCAAAGTTGCAGAAATAAACCCGCCTTAAAACGCAGAGCTCTCGAAAACGCCGTGGAGGGTTTTGTTTCCCTGATTCTTGCCCTCCCCCTCCCAATAGAATGCAAAATAAATACCACCTGCATGGAGAATTGATTTAATTAACAGGATATTTTCCTGGTCATCAAGTAACCGTTTTTACTGTTTGGGCAGGGAAAGATTAATGCAAACTCTAAGTTTTTCAGGTGTTTGAAAAGGAAAGGAAAGGTTTTAATTCCCATTAAAAGGAGAAATGTAAGATTGTGTCCCTCATCAGAGGAAGTCCATTACAAAACAGCATTTATAAAACTCAAAAATTAAAAATGTTCTCCGGGTATTTTTAATGTTAATATCCAAAATCAAAAATGTTTCTTGTGATTTGAAATATATAATAGGACATCTGAGCTAATCAATAGAAGATCAAATATTTCAGTTTGAAATTTTCCAATAGCTATTTTTTTTCCTCAGATAAATTGATCACGCCACACAAACTAAGTAAAAGAATAGTAAAACTATCTGCTTGCAAAAACTCCAAGAATGAGCAAAATGTGTTTTTATGGGGAAATTACTGAGAAGTTTCTGTTTAGAAGAATTGTTAAAGTCTTAATTGAAAACAAATATTCTCAGAGTAGAATGATTTTCACAATATGAATACAGTGATATAAGATACAGGTAACTGCTGTTTGAATAATAATGGGAGGGCACGAATTAAAGATGGGCTGTTCCTAATGATCATGCTGAAAAGTTATCCTCCAGTCCTTGAATCTCCTGAAAAGTATTTTGCCATCAACTCTGTTGTCCTGACTACTGATTCCTATTCTGCCTCAGGAATCAAACTGGCAAGTGTTGCTGTCCTTATACTTCAAGAAAATCAAATGTACAGGTAGATCCTCATAACTTTGTTTTTTCTCTGAGTCTTGGCTGCTAATGGGAAAAATCCTCCTCTTAATGGGTGAAGGAGCATAGGTGGGTACTGGGTATGTAAGATTTAGCTATCTTTTATATTCCTTGAGTTATTAGTTCTTTGTGGTTGTGACTTGTTATCCTGGCTAGTATGAACTTGGCTCTTCTGAAAGTACCTATGTTAAAAATAACCTAAACATGTTGCAGGGTTCACTGTTTTTTTAATACTATTATTCTTGCTCCTTGTCTCTTTGTGGTGTTTATTGCTACTTGCTCATTCTGAATAATACATTTTCTGTCACTCAAAAGTAAGTAAAAGTAAATGTCTAATATTCTTTCAGAAATACAGATTAGCATACTTATTCATAAAGGAGCCTATATAAAACTTTAAAATCTCTTCAGAAATCACCAGCCTGATGTACCAGAGGCAGTTCCTCTGCACATGTAGTCAAAGCTAAAATAGCTATGTAACCAGTTGGTAAGAAGCATGTTTGCAGCAGCCTAAAAGAGGTAGCAGATCTTAAGTCTTGACTGCATCAACAATTAAACTTCAGTTAGTGAAGTGTGATAGATATGTCCTAAGTGAAAATTGCATCAGAAGGAGAGGTGTCTTCTATGAAACTGGGACAGATAAAAAAGATTGGCTAGAGATGAGATACATGCAATGTCATGAGAGCATATCATTTAAAAATATTAAATGAACCATGTTCATACCATAATTAAAGGGAAAGGAGAATCAGCCTTATGCTGTTCTTTAAAGTAGAGATAATTGCCCAAATGAAATCTTACAGGTTGTAGCTGATCTGTTTGAATAAGTTGTTGTAAGCTGACATGGTGTAAACTTTTTTTTGTCATCTTGTGCTCAAATCACTATGGAAAAAAATTAAAACTTGGGGCACAAATGCCTTGTATGTTTCATGAGTGAATAATTTTCCCAGAACCCCAAATTGACAGGGATAATTTTTTTTAAAAAATGAGGATAATGTGTCAGTATTGAAATTATTAATGTAGAAAAATAAAATATCTTTCCTGTTTAAATCTTACTGGAGAGGAAACGCTTAGGTTAATGCAGAGGCTTCCACACTTTTCAATTCACAGTGCCCTTATTATTTTAATAATTTCATGGTACACCATAGTACACAATGGTTCCCAAAATGTGTACTTACCTCAAGGAAGCTAAGGAAAATCTCATTACTTATGTAGTAAAATATCCTATGGTGCCCCTATGAGTTTGTTAAGGCAGCATTGTGCAGTTTGGGAACCACAAGATTAGTGGTCTCTTAGTATTTTAGCTAAGAAACTAGATCTAATGAGAAATGTGTAATCTTGAATGTATACACACCATTTTCAAGAAGTTATGGGATTGCTTTGAAATCTTGAACCTCATATCTACAAAAATATGGCAGCCTACACAATAAGACCAGTAAAAATTCCTGGAGCTGGTAGAAGGAGCTGATTATAACAGTGGTAGCCACACCACTGGAAAACCTGAAGGCTGGGATTGAAAGAAATTGACCTGGAGAAAGTGTTGCTAAGAATCCATGCTAATTTGATGGCACATAATAAGAATTCTTGAAGAAATAAAGGAGCAGGAGTTAGAAAAAACTATTTTCTATATAAAAAATAATATTTTATATTACATTTGACTCAGTATTATGGAACTGAGAATCAAAATAATAGACTTATTGTGTCTGATTCATTGTATATTTACCCCATTCTAACAGTAATAATCATAATACATTGTTACACTTGTGATGTGGAATGGCATGTTAAATTGTAAAAAGAAAGTTGACTGTTTTTGGATTGTTCAGTTAAAATTCCCTTCATAACTTCCTAAAAATAACAAAACAGTTTTATTGTTGTCTTTACTTAAAAATCACTGTTTTGTTTAAAGAACTTAGAATGAATGGATAAATGCATTAGCTTAAATTCTAGATAAATGCTTGGTAGGCATTTAAAACCAATAATTCCATGCAAATCACTGAGCAAAAATTTGCAAATGCAATACACCTAGTTCTTGACTTACGACTATTCATTTAATGACAGTGTGGAGTTTATGATGGCATTGAAAAAGATGACTTGCAATCTGCCCCTAAAGTTATGACTGTTGCACCACCACCATCATCAGTCTTGATACATGCAACCATTTGTGATCTTCCCCAGCTGTCGTCTTAACAAGCAATATCAAAGGAGAAGCCTGGTTTGCTTAATGACCACAGTAAGAATGATTGTAAATGGCTCCAGTCACATGGTGACTCATTTAACTATTCCACTGCATAGTGACTGAAATTCCAGTCCCAATTGTGTTCATATATCAAGGACTGCCTGAAGACTGTAAATGCTTTACAGGCTATAAAGGACCTGTTCTGAAACTATGGTGGCTGCAAACGCTTGTTAAACGATCAATTATGAATTGATTATGAATTGATTGAGATTATAAATTGAGATCAATTATGAATTGATCTCTATTACTCTATTGATTAGGGCTTAAGAATTAAAAGGATAATAGTATATTTCATCAATTTATTGTTTAATATGTTTATTGTTTAATTGAAGAAATTAAATGCAGTTTACGGCTTTTGTTAAACATACCTGTTTTGAATATGAGATGAGACTAATATTACCAGGATTAATATTTTGCCTTAGGTTCAAATAATATTTTGCACATGCAGATCACACAGCTCATTTATCAGCTTTGCACTAGAGATAAATTATTCCATGGGCATTTTCAGAATGTAGACGAAAGTATGATTCTTTGGGAATGTCAAGAACATGTTATGTAAGTTTTGTAGCTTTAGTCTGCATTAAGATGGGGATGGCAGCAAGTAGTAACATAACTTGTGCCATAATTCTGTTTCAAACACAGTTAAACCATCAATTATTGGTAGCTATCACTGTTTCTTCCAGTGTCAAGAATATGTAAATGAGTTGCAATGTTTGCATTTCTGCATAAATTCTGAAGGCTTCCAAACCCCAGTGGGTTTTTAGTTTTGTTTTAAAGAATGTTCACTAATGAAGTGATACACAAGAGATGACTGGTGAATGTATCATAAAACTTAAAGCTAGAAAAAAGTAATAATAGGACTGTTGTTGTTTTTTTGGTTCTAGGTGACATTGGAAACTATTATTATGGCCAGGGTCACCCAATGAAGCCTCACAGAATCCGTATGACACATAATTTATTGTTAAATTATGGCTTGTACAGAAAAATGGAAATCTATGTAAGTATGAATTTATTGCTATCACTTAAAAATTGATCAGTGAGAAGAATATAGCCCTTTAAATAATAGTTGTACATCTTCAAATTTTAAACTCCATGCAACACTATACTTTATTGTGGAGACACGAAGTGTTTTTTAGATATCACGTCAAAATAAGAAATCTGTGACCTGCTGGAACATAGATTTCAAACTCATGTGATCTGTCCTGCCACAATGCTTCAGGTGAACACTATAGGTAAAGTTCATCTCAGCTACCCTGCACCCTCTCTGACAGGGAAAGAAAAGAGGCACCCAAAATTGTCAGAACTCTGCTCATAAGAGTTGTGCTGTGTAGCAGCATGAATTCTGGAGAGAAAGAAAATATGGATATTAGCCTTTGTTCTTGTAGGACATGAACACAGGCATTTAAAAGGCCCTCAAAAGCAGCTATACCTGGACATTTTATACTTTTCTTGATGGGGCAGGGCAGATGAAGGTGCTCCATGTTGAATGAGTCAAAATGGGCTTGGAAAAAAAACTCCCAGCTTCACCTTGAAAAGGTAATGGCATCCTATGCAAGGCAATGCAGGAGATAATTGTAGGTTGTACACTTCATGGAATGATTTTCTTTATGCTGGAGAAAGTAGAATGATTTTTTTTTCCTAGGGACTTCATCGCCTTGTTCTCTAAAACTTGATTTTAATTATTTGATATATACTTGATACAATATACACTGCTCAAAAAAATAAAGGGAACACTTAAACAACACAATGTAACTCCAAGTCAATCACACTTCTGTGAAATCAAACTGTCCACTTAGGTAGCAGCACTGATTGACAATCAATTTCACATGCTTTTGTGCAAATGGAATAGACAACAGGTGGAAAGCATAGGCAGTTAGCAAGACATCCCCAATAAAGGAGTGGTTCTGCAGGTGGTGACCACAGACCACTTCTCAGTTCCTATGCTTTCTGGCTGATGGTTTGGTCACTTTGGAATGCTGGTGGTGTTTTCACTCTAGTGGTAGCATGAGACGGAGTCTACAACCCACACAAGTGGCTCAGGTAGTGCAGCTCATCCAGGATAGCACATCAATGCGAGCTGTGGCAAGAAGGTTTGCTGTGTCTGTCATCGTAGTGTCCAGAGCATGGAAGTGCTACCAGGAGACAGGCCAGTACATCAGGAGATGTGGAGGAAGCCGTAGGAGAGCAACAACCCAGCTACCTCCACCTTTGTGCAAGGAGGGACAGGAGGAGCACTGCCAGAGCCCTGCAAAATGACCTCCAGCGGGCCACAAATGTGCATGTGGCTGCTCAAATGGTCAGAAACAGACTCCATGAGGGCCCGATGTCCACAGGTGGGGGTTTTGCTTACAGCCCAACACCGTGCAGGACGTTTGGCATTTGCCAGAGAACACCAAAATTGGCAAATTAGCCACTGGCTCTTTACAGATGAAAGCAGGTTCACACTGAGCACATGTGACAGACGTGACAGGGTCTGGAGATGCTGTGGAGAACATTCTGCTGCCTGCAACATCCTCCAGCATGACCGGTTTGGCAGTGGGTCAGTAATGGTGTGGGGTGGCATTTCTTTAGGGGGCCGCAGAGCCCTCCATGCACTCGCCAGAGGTAGCCTGACTGCCATTAGGTACTGAGATGAGATCCTCAGACCCCTTGTGAGGCCATATGTTGGTGCGGTTGGTCCTGAGTTCCTCCTAATGCACAACAATGCTAGACCTCATGTGGCTGGAGTGTGTCAGCCGTTCCTGCAAGACGGAGGCATTGATGCTACGGACTGGCCCGCCCGTTCCCCAGACCTGAATCCAATTGAGCACATCTGGGACATCATGTCTCGGTCTATCCACCAACGCCACATTGTACCACAGACTGTCCAGGAGTTGTGGGATGCTTTAGTCCAGGTGTGGGAGGAGATCCCTCAGGAGACCATCCGCCACCTCATCAGGAGCCATGCCCAGGCATTGTAGGGAGGTCATACAGGCACGTGGAGGCCACACACACTACTGAGCCTCATTTTGACTTGTTTTAAGGACATTACATCAAAGTTGGATCAGCCTGTAGTGTTTTTTTCCACTTTAATTTTGAGTGTAACTCCAAATCCAGACCTCCATGGATTGCTAAATTTGATTTCCATTGATAATTTTTGTGTGATTTTGTTGTCAGCACATTCAACTATGTAATGAACAAAGTATTTAATAAGAATATTTCATTCATTCAGATCTAGGATGCTTATTTTTGTGTTCCCTTTATTTTTTGGAGCAGTGTATGTTTTCTTTTATGATCAAAAATACTTTGCATTTAATCCATACTTACTTTCTACTATATTATAAAATATATGCAGCAACTATTATACTTATGTGGCAAGGACAAAATTGAAATTATCTTCTTTTTTGAGTCAGTTTAATGTGTGATGAAATTTACTTAAAATACTGCTAGCTCTTTTCCTGTAGTTCAGCCATGTCAATCTTGTTGCTTATTAGCGTCCCCACAAAGCTACAGCAGAAGAAATGACTAAATACCACAGCGATGAATACATCAAATTTCTTCGTTCAATAAGACCTGACAATATGTCTGAATACAGCAAACAAATGCAGAGATGTAAGTCTCCCATTGATTTTAAATAAAAGAATATCATAAGAAATGCTATGTCTTGCATACAAAGAAAATCTGAGCACTATTTCTAAAGCAGTTAATTTTTCTTCAACATTACAGAATTGATTTAAGGAAGAAAATTACAAAATATTTTATTACTTATTGGATTTTGTAGTAATTGTTAGCATTTTCAATAGTTTTATTTCTTTAATTGCCTGTTATATGGAGAATAATCAAAACTTTGTTCAAACAAAATGTTCCTAATTACCATTCTGTAGAATTGAAGTACTGAAAGTTATTCAGTTGTTCCTTTCTGTTGGGATTCAAAGCTTTTTCTCTAGTTAAAATGAATTTTGAAGTAGCAATGCACTTCTGTTGGAATAACCATATTGCTTCTAACACCATTAACAGAGGCAGAAAGCAATTATTTCCTTTAGTCATATAGTTATTTGCTTAGCACCAGCATGAACAGGAAAGGATATAATAAATAAAGGGCAACACTATGAGATTTAGCAGCATTAGTTTGAATCTTTTTTTAATGATGAAGTTTCAAATGCATGAAACTATACTAGTTTAAAATGAAGATTTCTGCTCTACAGTTTAGGATTATTATATGTATCAAAGGAGGAAAGCCACAGTTCTTTTAACTTCTGATGTGAATATATTAAGTTTGTTAGAGCAAGGTAATCAACAGGTGCAGCATCTATAGTGAAATGAAATTGCAAAACAAAATTAACTTCTATAATAAATGGACCTCACTTGGAATATTAGTATTTGTTTTTTTTAGTTTCTTAATGTCAAAAATTATTAGCAAAACAAACCTAAAGTATGTACATGTACCTTGAGAGAGAACTTTAAATGATTAATGAAAGTTTTCTTTATTAGTTAATGTTGGGGAAGATTGTCCTGTGTTTGATGGACTGTTTGAGTTCTGTCAGCTGTCAACAGGAGGCTCTGTAGGTAAGTTTATTATCCTTAATTCTTTTTCTTACTGGTTTTTCAAAGTTTTGTCAATTAAGTAGCACTAACAGTGTTACTTTAGATATCTTTTCATTTTCTGTGTTGGGGAGATTTTTAAAATCATTATGTATTTTTTGATAGCATCTTTATAAACAGAAATAACTCACCCTTTTAATTTTACTTGTTGGCTTGTTTTTAGTTTGCCATTTTTGCAGTGCTAAGCTACTACATTACCTTATTTCTTTTGTCTTCTGTGAGGCAATTACATTGCTGAAGTTTGGCAATCTGGCCAATACTTTTTAACTGCACAATGTTGCAAAACTCTGAGGTCATTAAATTAAACCTTAGTGTTGCTTGTAGTCCATGTGTTCACTTCTATTCACATTAAGGTATTTTCACATTGAACTTTTGGCAAAAATATAGGTAATGGAATGGTGCTTTTATTGCTAAGTGAGATAAAATTAATACAAATGTAAAATAAGACAGTAGAATAAATAAAAAGCATTATTAAAAGTGACATACTGAATGTATTACAGGAGTCCTTTTACATCCATTTTTTCACTAACTGGAGTTACAATGGTGTTGAAAAAATGGACTTTTTGCCCTCAAACTTACAACCATCACAGCACAGCCCTGGTCACGTGATTAAAATTCAAGCATGTTCGTATTTATGACTAGCACTCCCAGCTGACCTTTCTCCCTGTTAGTGTGATTGGCATGTTCTTCCTGTATGGCAAAGGGACTTCATGGGATGGAAGACTATAGGCTGGGGCATCTGTCCTCACTGTATCAATGAGACTAAATGCAGTGGCAATGGGGCTTGAGGTAGCACTCCTCAGTAGAAGTAGACGCTCAGAGGCAGTAGCAGCAGGCTGTCCCAATTCATGCTTCTGAATAGTATCACTTTGCAAGACAGACAAAAAGACAGAGATATTTTTTGAGGGGTGGGGATTGACAGTGGTGGGGAGTTGAAGAGGGTTGGAAGAATTAAGGCTTGGGGCTGAATGAAACCAAAATGAGAATCAAGTTGGATCCTTGCCTAACAGCTACATGGGATTCTGTCATTTTTAAGTAGGGCAGTCAAGTAATGTTTCATTTAATGACCTCATTGCTTAACGATGGAGTTACTGGTTTCAATTGTGGTAGTTGAACCACAATCTGTGATTTGCAACACAGCAGCAGAAGTGCTTTAAAAAAACCTGTTGAAATTCAAACCAGAACAGAATTGTGAAACACTTGTTTTTCTTGTTAGGTACTATATCTTGTCTTTAATTTCTGCAAAATATTTTAACTGCATTTTCTCATAATGTTTCTTTAGCTGGAGCAGTAAAATTGAATAGACAACAAACAGATATGGCTGTTAATTGGGCAGGAGGACTTCATCATGCTAAGAAATCAGAGGCATCTGGTTTCTGTTATGTCAATGATATTGTACTTGCCATTCTTGAGTTACTGAAGTAAGTTTTTGGTATGGTTATATACATAACTTACCCAGTAAATAAGTTGAAAATATGAGCGTTGCATTGAAAGTGAGTATGTTGAAAAAAGAAATAGCAGAGTTAGGAAAGGGTTTTTTGGTAACATGAGTTCCCCTTTATGCATTCTTTCTAAATAATTTAATTTAAAAATATCATGTTCTACTCCAAAACTATCTGATTGTAATCTTATAATTAGTAAAAGTGAAAGAACAGTTATAAGAAGCCTGTATCTCCAGTCATGTGATAGCTATAGTTTTTCACAGTATATGATTCTTATTAATGCTTTTATTGACATGAATGTTTTTTTAAAGTATAGATAATCGTTATACCTTTAGATCAGTTTATTATGGTTTGGTCCAATTTATTATAATAGCTTTATTACAATTTTAATATTTTAATAGCTACATTTAGTTTCAGATTTTTTTGATGTCTGTAAAGTCTTTCAGTGTATCTGTGCACTTGGTGTTATCATTTTCACTAATAATTTATTGATGAATTCATAACACAAACAAAATTGGCTAAGTCTGTTTATTTCAGTCTCATATAAAAATGCAAAATTATGTTACTATAAAATTAAGGTGTAAATTAATTTAAAATAGCTATTTTACTTATTTTGGGTTAACAAATACAAGTGGGGAAAGTCCAGTTTCTTAAATCTAAGATTATGAATGAATATTATCATAACAAGTAGAGCAATCATAATAAAGGTGGAATTTACAAGTTATCCATTCAATTATCAGCCTATGCTTAAACTCTTACCAATTTCACACATGGTCATAAACACAGATGTGTAGGTGTATATTTAAACAGTACTTTTTCAGGATCTTAAAAATATATTCATGGGCACCATATTAAGATGAAATTACCCATAACCAGAAATTGAAGCTTAAAAAGAGTTTATGTGTAAATGTAGATATGCACATTTATCTTCTCTTCCAAAAAAATAGAAAGATTAATTGGTATTGCATAATTAAAATATCAGCAGCTTCACATTAAAGCAGTGGCTTTTTTGGGAAGCATCATAGCAACAAGGCTAAATTTTAAAGTCAAATGTTGTAAAGAATATATACATTTAAACAAAAAATATAACAAGGAAAATTGAGATTCACAGAAGACCTAATTGCATGCAGCAAGCAGATTGAAGTTAAGGAAGAGAGAAAGAAAATACAAAAGGAAGTAAAAAGAAAGTAAAAGGTAAAGAAATAGGGTTTACATATAGAGGGGCTTCATGTACATTACCTTATTTTCACTATCACTCTTATAATGTTCTGCAAAATTCATGCCTTTGAAAATCAGTATTTTGCTGCCAAATATGTTACTAGTGTGATTAGGAGAAAAAAGAGTGTTGTATCTGCAAAAAAAAGTGGGACTACTTAATTTAAATTCATTAATTTTAAAAAATAATTTGCAGAATGTTTACAAGTTGTATGGCTTGGGAATATGATATAAGGAGGGGCAGCAATTATGGTAAGATTTGTCATAGCTACATGCAGAAATAATATGGATATACTTTTCTGTCATATGTAGCATTTTTGTCTACAGAATTCAAGAAAGTAGTTTCCACTTTAAGAATAAGAAAAAAAATTAAATAGTGAATTAATGTTAAAATGTATTGCTACATTTTGAATTACACACACACACACACACACACACACACACAAATGAATCTTGTGGAAGGAGAATTTTTATCCAGTGCCTTCCCCAAACTTGATAGGAGAATTTGCCAAACCTGCATTTCCAAAGTTTTGGTAGATTTTTTTTTAATGTTATTAACTCATGTATAAAATATCCAAAAATAATAACATTAAAAGGGAAACACAAATACAAGGGTATATGTATAGTACCAAACAGCCTTTATTGCACTCATTGGTGCAACGGTCTATTAAATGCCAAAAATAATACAAACTAAACTTTTTTAAAAAAAACAAACAAAAAACAACTTACAAATAAAACAACTTACAGCATGATTCAGTCTAAATAAATTTTAGAAATAATAAAATAGAACTTGGCCACATTCAAATTTAGTCACATCAGTTAGCTAATAGCAGCCGTATGAAAGATGTATGTGAATGTCCTGAAAAATTAGTTATAAAGAAAATTACAAAAGATAGCTGTGGGGATTTATAAAATGGATAGCAGGAAACATTTACCATATTTTCAATTGCCTTTCATCACAAGTATAGAGTTTTTATTTATATTTTCTGAATTTTCCCTCAAAAACAGCCATTCAGAATGTGTCAAAATGTGTTAAGTTAATTCTGTTCTGAAATTGGTTATGAATTTTTATTTAAATATTTTGCTGGCTATAAAAAGGGGGAGTCAGAAACATATCTCCAAGGCAGACAGATTGAATTGCCTTTTTCTGTAGACAACATTTTATTTAAGAGCTGATAAACCTGCTTGTAAAAGTACCTTGTGAAAAGCAATTTCTAATAAAGCAATCTTCTTCAAATCAACTGAAAACTATTAACCAATATCAGAAGTCTTACACAAAGTAAAAAGTAGTAGCTATAACCAATTTAAAACAGTACATAAGCATGCATTGGACTCCACTTAAATCATGCCAGCTCACAGAGAAAACATATATTTAAACTATAGTTTTTAATTTGTACTACAATTTAAAATGTGGAAATAAAATGAAATAGCAATGGCAATGGCACTTAGACTCATATATCACTTTACAGTGCTTTACAGCCCTCTCTAAGCAATTTACAGAGTCATATTGCTCCAACAATCTGGGTCCTCATTTTACCGACCTTGGAAGGATAGAAGGCTGAGTCAACCTTGAGCCGGTGGGACTTGAAGTACCAAACTGCTGGCAATCAGCAGTCAGCAAAAGTAGCCTGCAATATTGCACTCTAACCACTACACCACCACGGCTCAATCAAGCTTAATATCAATAAAATATTGCGCTAATTTTGACTTGATATATATTTTTCAAAGTAATGCTATAACTTGATGTATAACTTCTAAAATTTGCCTATATTTTCAGCCAGCATATTGGCCAGTTGAGAGTTGAATTTATACATGCTTGACATAAAGCTTGCTAATTACATTTAAGAGACTGATGTGCCAATAATTAGTTGGCAATCCTGATTACCGATAAAATTAAGTCCATTATCTTGGGTTAAATCAAGGGATAAAGAAATAAATCATTATCTGAAACAAGATATTTTCCACCATGATGATTGGTGGTGGTTGTAAATTAGAAACAAGTATCATTGCAGATGACCTGAAGCACTTTATTCTTTTTTTTCCTAAAGAAAAAAGGACTCTTTCACAAGGACTGCCAACAATTGATAGCACAACTTCCTTCAACTTTAAAGTGGAAATATAAAAACTATAACATAAACCTAAAATAGGCATATCACACAGTTAAAATAGGAACAGTACGTAATTGTACTTTTGCAATCTTAACATGCAATTGTCAATATAGTTATGCATTGTGAACTCCATATTATATAATAAATATGCATATAACATTGCATATACAGTACTGCATTCTACACCATCATCTAGGCTAATATTTGGAAATGTTCTAATATTACTGGAGTTGCATCAAGGATAAAATATGATTGTATTGTGGAACTTAAATCTGCATATTAAAGGTAATTGGTTAAATCTGGGATGGAAAACAAAATCAAGAATTTTTCTAGCTTACATTTTCCTCTGAAGAAGAGTAGTGAGATTTTTTTCTATTGCTTTACTCTTTTTTTCTTTTGTGCCCAGATATCATCAAAGAGTTCTTTACATTGATATTGATATCCATCATGGTGATGGTGTTGAAGAAGCTTTTTATACCACAGATCGAGTTATGACAGTATCATTCCATAAATACGGTGAATATTTCCCTGGAACAGGAGATTTAAGGGTAAGTTCAGTTATAAGCTTATTTAATTAAGATAATATTTTAGAAATGCTATTCTTCAGTCTCATTCTCAAGTTAAACTAGTTATTAATTTCTGTCCATCTTTTCCATTAAGTTCATTTAAAATTCATCAGGATTTAAATAGATTTACATTAATATGATATTGGTCTACATTAATGTAAATCCAGATGCTTATTTTTGTTCATTTGTGGGAGAGGTACTGTAATGTTTTGAAAGTAATTACATTTTTTATATTAGATGTCGCATCTGAAGGGTACTAATGTTTTAAATAAGTCATTTTAGCATCTAGAGCCATGATGGGGAACCTATGGTATACGTGCCCAAAGTGGCACGCGGAGCCATGTCGGCTGCCATGTGTGGAGTCATCCGTTCCTCTTCCAGGTTTCTGGCGCACATGCATGCACGATGATCAGCTGTCCTTCGTGTGTAGGGCAGTGCCGAAAACTGGAAGAGCTAGTCTTCCAGTTTCTGTTGTGCAGCTGATTGTCACATGTGCCAGTAAGGGGAAGACTTGCGCTGGAAACTGGAAGTTAATTTCCCGGTGTGCGCATGCCCCCTGGGCAACTTCTCTTCCAGGTCACGTCCCCAATGTGCACGCAAACCGTGCACTCCCTTTTGGCACTTGGTGCCAAAAAGGTTCACCATCACTGATCTAGAGTGATTGTGAAGTTCTTCCAATCTAGTATCTGGACTCCATTTTCACTTGCAAGATAAATATCCAGAAAACCTAAAAATGGCTAGTCAAAACCAATAGACACCAAGATGTCTTTAAGATTTCTCAATAATTATAATTGAACTATACGTTGCTTCATTTACAAGGATTAATATGACAGCAAACATAACATTTAGCATTAAAAATTATATGCCTTTATTTTGTTCCTATAAAACATGAATAAATACACTCACTGTGTTGTATAATGGGTATTGTTTTATTGGAGATAATGCTACATTGTACAACAGTTGTTACTATAAAGGAACTATAGAAATTTGAGCTTAATAGAGAAGGCAGAATACAGGAAAAAACAAAGGTCTATTATTAATTCAGATAATCCAGTGTCAAAACACAATTTAATTCATAATTATTTAAGGATGTATCCATGACAAATGTTACTGTATCACTAGAATCCATTAAACACATTTGAGTCTAGGCCAATGCTTGGCTATTATTTTTTTAGTATCCCACATTGAAAAACAAAATGCCTCCTTTGAATATACTGCTTTAAAAAACCTTAAAAGAATAACAAGTAAAAATGCTTCACAAAAAACTTAACACATTGCAAGAAATCATGTTTTAAGCACTGTTTTGATGAACAAACTACAATGGCTGTGTTCTTATGTAATGCTATACTATACTAATAATGTTGGGCCAGTATAGTGTTTTAAATTGTTGGAGACTAAGGAGACTTCAGTTCAAGTCCCCATTTGATCAGAAAGCTGATTGGTTGACTTGAAAGGGCATTGGGGCAAAGCCCATGTACATAATGTTAAAAATTGTAGAAGAAAGTCAAAATATAAATGCAATAGACATAATAAATCTGGTTATGATCAAGTTTTCTGAGTAGAACAACTACCTATAATAATATATATGGGTGCATAAGCTTGTGTCTCTAAACTATAACAGCTAAGAAAACAGAGATAATTTTTATTGCTTCAGAGTTTCTTGGGTAGTTGTGAAAAAAATTGGCACATTCTTATTTTGCCAATTGCAGGTTGGCTGAATCTTTAGTATCAATAGGGCTGTGTTCTGAGATTAGAGAAACCAGGTGATTTTTGATGTCATTAAATGTTAAGACTAATAATGGACTTGATGTTTACACTAATACCAATTTATCTTTTTAAAGGTGGAATTCCATTCCTTTTAGCTTTTTAATAGGAATTAAATACAATAGTTTAATAACTGTAAGAAACTTTTTTCAACCTGTTTTACCACAAGGTGGTACTATTGCTTCATGCTAAACACAGGTGATTTTGAGAAGAAATCACATGATTACGAGTATAATACTATTGAATGCCTATCAAAAATGGGTTAGTTGACAGTGTGATACCATTAAGAAGTTGAACAAGATCTGAAAGGTTGCACTTCCTCCATCTAGGTCACAGCAAACATCAGCCACCAAAGCAGCCAAATTCATAGGGCCTAGCCTGAATCCAGATGGAAGAAGTCCAAATGATCTGTTTCCTCTAGAGGACTCTTTTCAATTTTTTCAATAACTTACATTGAAAAAAAAAAGGAAATGTTGGATGTGGGACAATTATGTTCAAAACAAAGATTTTTGAGAAGTTGATCATTCTGGGTACACTCCGTTGTTTTTGCATTACAAGTTATTTCCACTGGAAATAAAGAGTAACTTCATTCTGGTGAATACGAATAGTACCCATTGTTTAAAGAAGTGCAGTTGTTAAAATTACTGAATGAAGGATTTATTTAGAATTTATATAAAAATACAAAGGAATTAACATAAAAGAATATTATTTTTGTGTCTTTTGCTTAGTGGAATGTGGCACATTTCTTGTAGATAAAATAGCATGTGATTTTACGGATCTGACAGAGCAGACCCCAGGTAATTGGTTGTTTTATAAAATCTAAACTGCCTGAATATCTGCATTTTAAGCAATCCTCATTCCTGGTGAAAGACACTGTATTTGCCTGTACAGTGATTCCAAATCATGCTTTGCTGAGATAAATTGCATCCTAATTTTGCTTCTGGGTCTGATTCTTCTGTATTGTCACATGTCTATAGCCTGTTTCTCTGAACATATTTCTTTTGTACATTTTTTCTATTGCACAAATCAAATGCTTTATAGTGTATGAAAAAAATTCATGTAAAATATGTTTGATACCTCTGTGGTATACATTGTGTTTATTTTCTACTTAATATTTCTCACATGCTACAATATAGAAGCAACATTTTTAAATCACTTGTAATGGCCAATGTTGATCTGGAATTAAATGCAGCATACCATGTTGTTTTCTCTCCTTGGCTACTGATGTGCAATACCTTCTGTTTGTGTTTTTCTTATAGGACATCGGAGCTGGAAAAGGCAAATACTATGCAGTTAACTTTCCAATGAGAGATGGAATAGATGATGAGTCATATGGACAAATATTTAAACCAGTGAGTACATTCTTTTTTTGTGTGTGTAAATTTTATTTGAGTTTTCACAAAAAGAAATACAAATAAAACATCTTTTTTGAAAGCAGCATAATCCCGGGTTACATTTCTTCGTACAGACACAAATTCAAGTTCATGCTCATTTTTATATTCTATTCCATATCTTATTACTATTTTACATTTTCTACATGGCTTCTTCCCTCTCTTAATTTTCTCAATTATATTTTATTTTATTTATTTCATCTCAATTCAAATCATTATATTTATATTTTTGTCTGTCCTGTTTCAATTGTCTATCATCTTTTCTCATTATACAAAATTTCTCCTGTAGTTACTGATTGGAGTATGACGTCTTTATATCTTTCCCCTAAAATTATAACACTCACTATAATACATAACTTCCATTCGGATTCTGCTTGGTACATTCTTAAACTACACACAGTATTCTTAAAAAAGAAAGAAAAAGAAAAAGTTATAAATGTATATAATTGAAACAACATTCCATTCCAATTCAATTTTATCATATTAATATTCATTAAAGTCTTAACATTTTTCATGTTACTTTTCAATTAGATATACTTCTATGGGAACCCTCTTCACTTATATTTTATAAGACATTGACTAATTAAAATGTTCCCATTCCTTCCTGATTCAATTTTATCATTTATTTTATTTCATTTACTTTATTCACAAACATTTCACTAAATTACAGTAACTATTTTATCCCTCATTCTAATCATATGTTGTTTAAAATTTTCTAAAATTATTTCTATTACAAATATAACAATACAATCTTATGTGCCTTTACAGAATCCCTTTTTCAGTTAAATTTTCACCCATTATCTCTAAATAGGTCCTGTTTCTTTATATCTTGCTCCAGACCTTTGTAACTTCTTTTCCTTTCCTTCTTCCCTCTCTTCTTCTCTCTCCCCTTTTTACCCCCTTGTCTCTCTCTCAATTTCCCTCTTCTGTATTCCCCTTTTCTGTTGCTTTCCAATATTATACTTATTTTTCAAATTATTTTTATTTTCTTTGGTTGTTTTTTTAAATCTTAAATTCTCCGTCCTCTTTCCCCCCTTTCCTTTTTCTTCCCCACGTAAAGTTACTTGTTCATTAAAGATGGCTTCTTCTTTGTCCCAGTCTTCTTGTTTTGCAGTCTTTTCTTGTTGTTTCTCATAGTTCCAGATCTCCATTTCTAAGAATTGAAAAACTAAGCCAAAAGAACCCTTCCCTTCTTGTGCATCTTCTTTGTACTTTTTAAGTTCCATTTTCAATTCATCCAAAAGTGATGCCATTGTAGAAATTTTTAAACAACCACCCGATTAATTTTAGTCATTCAAATATAATAACCAAAAATCCAAAAGTCACCAAGTACTCCAAATACACACAAGCTGTTTCTTTTTGCTCTTTCTTTTTTTCCACTTTCTCTTCCGGGGTTACTATTTAGTTGCAAAGTTTCAGTTAAAATGTATCTTTTAGAAGTCTTGTTAGAATTTAACTTTAGATTCTTTTAAAGTCCAGGCAGTCTCCTCCTTCTTCCAGATCCAGATCCTGCCCTTATTCTTTTTCTCCCTTCCTGCTTATAGAAGAAAAAGTTTTAAATGTCCAGAAATCTTTATTATCCCTTTGGCATTTAGTTATATTTTCAACTTAATTGCCTATTGAAGCCAAAGTGGATTTTTCCAATTTCTTATTTAGGTCTCTTAGTTGTCAATATAAGGAAGGAGAGAGAGGGGGGGGAAAGCCAAACCTTTCCCTTTTCACTTTCTTTCGCTGCTTCCGACTCTTCTTTGGGAGCGATGTTATTTCTTGTAAAAATTAAATTCCAGGGTATCTTAGTTGTTGCTTTTTCAACTTAGCCCGCTCAGCCAAAACTTTCACTTCTTATCTTCCTCCTGCACTTTCTTTTCCGGTTGAGCTCTTCTTTGAGGTGGCCATTTCTGACCACCGCTCCTACCGCCTTCGGGAAAGGGAGTAATGTCCAGCTGAGGAGGAGAGATGCGGCTCTCCTCGACCCTGCTGGCGGTCTCCCCCTTCTTCACCACCTCTACGGGGTGGCTTAGCCCCGAAACTAGCCGGCTCGGGGCGCTCCAACGGCGAGCCCAGGCAGAAACCGCACATGATCGCGGATTCCTGTCTGTCGCCAAAGCCCTTCAAACCAGAAGTCACCAGTGAGTACATTCTAAACACCTTTTAAAATAGGTATTGTAGTAGTAAACAAAAGGTTTACTATCATTCCTGCTTTTTTGTAGATTATATCTAAAGTGATGGAAATGTACCAACCTAGTGCAGTAGTATTGCAATGTGGGGCCGATTCACTCTCTGGTGATCGACTGGGATGTTTTAATCTTACTGTTAAAGGTAAGGGAACAAAACATTACAGAAGCATTACAGCTTCATATTATTGAAAACATTAGAAATTTTTGGTGGAAGTGTTTTATGAGCTTTAATTCGCTGAAGAATTCAGCTTTATGACTTACAATGGATTTCCAATTCTAAACAATCTCAGACATTTTTCTTTTATTTTAGCTGTATTTTGTAATGCTTATGTAGCAATTTATATATAACCATCAAAGTATTTATTCATGCTGAAGTAAAAATAGTAATTAAATAACTTATGGTTAAATTGTGATGTGTTGTATATAAATTAAAGGGTCCTCTAAGAAAATTTGTATCACCTTCTAAAACTTCAAATGCCTATTATTGACATTTGGTCAAGTATGTACTTTCTTGTACACAGTAGGCAGTTGAAGGAATAACTTAAAAAGTTGTTTCATTTTAGCATTTTAACATATGATAGCCTTGCTTATCAAATGGCATGTGAAGAAATAGATATACATAAACATGCAGAAGAATGTATATGCTACTAAAACCCTTGTTTCCATAATATTTAACTGGGCAAAATGGTGCATCATAGGGCAACCATTTTGAACCAAGTTATTTTAAATGGGCTAATTTACAGAATGCATCTGAAATCTAGGATACATGACTGAATGAAATTTAGGGAAATTTTGGCTGCTGCAGTCATGTACACAATATTCTGTGACACTTACCTGCCTACTGGCTTTAGATTTGCATTTTTTTTCTGGCTTCCCCAGTGTTCGTACTGTTTCACCTCTGCAACCTTCCCACAAGCAAAATAAGCTGTCCAGAATTCTGGAAATGGGGGGGGGGGGAGGGAGCTTCCCACAAGGAAGCTCAATGGGGAACCTGGATGGAAATAATTCCCATACCCACTGCTGTTTTGCCCACCCATCATGGTCATTCTGTTTCTCTGTTTAGTTAAGAAAATGTCTCTGAAATGATGACCCAACAGGGCACAGGCTGTCTAGTATACTACTAAGACTCTTGTGTCTATGTGATTGTTTATAAACTTTAATTGGGTAAAACACTGTGTGATAGGGCAACAGATTTTGAATCAACACCCAGAATGTGTCCAAAATCCATGACCCGTGGCTCTCAAGAGATTGAAATTTGGCAAAGTTGTGGGCACTTTACTACTGCTATGTTACTGAGCTGCTTGTAGTCACATTTCTGACACTCCCTGCCAGCTTCCAACGAGGAAAGTCTGTTAGAAAGCCAACTGAAAGATGGAATTGCGCCTGCTCCCACTGCTGTTTTGCCATCTGTGGTCATTCTGTTGTTTTTTTAAAGAAAGGAAATATCTCAAACAATGACCTGATTTATGGATTGTCTTTCAGCCTTTCCTTAAATATAGCATTATGTTATATAAAGTTGCTGATGCTTAACCAGTTTTTCCATTAATGGAACATAGTTCTTAGAGAATCGTTCATTAGTTACACTTAATTGTGGGCACTTATGTGCCTTTTTTAAAACCTGGAAAACAATTTACATACAGGTAGCTCAGTGCATTAATGCAAAACACCTTAAAACATTTTGGGTAATCATAACAGTATTGATCATCTTAATTTTCCTTAAGATCAATAAATTATCTGGAATTTAAAACTGAAGTACTATATGCTTCACCCCACTTTATTCTTCTATCATTTCAGATATACTTTGTTTAGTTATGAGTTCTCAATATAGAAAATCCTTATTTGGTAATCTTCATATTAAATATGTGTGTCTTTTATAACTGCATGTTTCCTTTTTAAATGTCTATGATTCTGGCAGGTCATGCCAAATGTGTGGAAGTTGTAAAGACTTTCAACTTGCCTCTTTTGATGCTTGGAGGAGGTGGCTATACCATACGCAATGTTGCTCGATGTTGGACATATGAGACTGCTGTAGCCTTAGACTGCGAAATTCCTAATGGTAAATATTATACTAAAAAGTGCAGATTGCTTAATAATTTAAAGTTATAATTAATATAAGTCACTTAGACTTTTCTCTGCCTTAACAAATTCCTGATTCCAGCAGGAATACTGCACCACCCAAAAGCCCTACAGTACTAATTTTCTGCAAAGTTCTTCAGACCCAATTCTACCCCTGCTTCTTCCTCTATGTTTCGGTTTCTTGGCTCCAAAACATGGTGGCATATTTGATTCTTGGTTTTTGCTATGCTCAACATTTTTGTTTTGATTCATGCTGTCCGGAAAGAGACCGTAAGGTACCCTTTAAAGTTACCCTTTCCATAACTTCCTATGTTCATCTCTTCCCCTGAGTCCTTCATGAAAGTAACATACACTATTATTGTAGAATCCAAACATCATCTCTGTAGCTAGTTATTACCTTCCAGAATCTTGTCCTCTTCTTGGGCCACGACCATCAATTGGAAATACTGACAAAAATAATATTTATACTCCCAGTTCCTTTATTTTCTAACTGAAGGCTTTGTACTCTCCAAAGATTCTTTCAGGATCTCTTTTGGCCATACCATTTGTCCCCATATGAATCAAAAGGAATGAATAGTTGGTGGGTTTGAATAATGTTGGTAATGTTTTATAGAGGGAAATGGGAATGACCTTGAAGGGCAAGAGGAAGAACTGATACCAAGGCAATGGCCATATAAGAGGATCTTGAGCCTGGGCCAAGAAAACATCTCAAATAAGCCCCTTCCTAATTTGCACAAAGATAAAGTGAGGGGATTCATTCTTGCAAGATTCTGTTACTATAGCTGTTACAATAAAAGTAGTCCTGATCTTTGTGGTATTAATTTTCAGCCTGGTCTGTTTTGTTGGACTGACCTCTGTCATATTATGGAAAAACAGTACTTTGCCTGCATCTTCCTTATTCTTCCACCTCTTCTATTAATCTGTGTTGTCTGTTTGCTCTCAGGGATCTCACTCTCTGGAAACATCATTAAATTTACAGTGTACAGCTTATACTATACACTAAAATATACAGTGTAATTGTAACTTGTAATTGTTACAATTATAGTGTAAGGATTTTTTTATTATTATTGAAGGAGTGGGAGATGTTATATCTTAAAATAATATATATTTATAATATGTTCCCAAAGTAAGTATAAATATGTTTTATTTCCCCTTTTGAATCCAGTGGATTTTGCACTGTTTAAAAGGCATCCTTAATATTTGATATGTGTGTGTGTATATATATTATCATAAGGCTTATATCATTCTATTATTCCTTTGTTGACTAAAAGAGACATTCTTTTTGTAACTATTACTTGCCTATTGAAGTTTCTACTTGTGGTTGAATAATTATTTAAAAATAAAAGTTCAACTGGTGTTTCTTAAATGCAAGTTTATAAATATAATACTTATTAAAAATAATTTAATAATATTGCAAATAAATAAAACACATAAAACCTTGTATGTAATTATGTTCATAAATTGTTTAACTTAAGACAGTGATTCAAATTAATTATTTAGTCCTTCCAGTCAGTATATAGAAATGGCCAATTTTCTTGATGACATTTTCAGATGTGTTTGGTCAGTGCCTTCTTTCTCAGGGAGTGACTGACTTGGTCACCTGGCTGTTTTCCATGCCTCAGTCAGAATTAACACTGCTATCCTCCCAGTTTTTTTACTCCAGCATTTTTAAACGCTTATATCAACTTACTGTGTATGGTACTATGCATAAAACACATTTTAAATTTTTGAAGTAAATTATTTTAATTGAATTATTTGAAGTCTTTTCCAGTGTACACAATACTGATTCATTCTTTCAAGCTTTAGTAATTCAAAATAGATGTAAGTGTGGAAACATCTCTTTTGTAGAACTTTTGTATCCTACTTATATTGTACTTGCACAGCTTTAAATGAATACATGTACTTAGTGTTTAAATGAATACATTCCAAAATTCTAGGTGTCAAAAACACGACTCCTATGACAGTGCAAACCCTATTTTTCTTCTTTTACAGAATATAAGTATTCTGCATGTACTTAACATAACACTATTTGAATCAAACCATAATTCTGAACCATACTATCTTTTATTTATGTTTCTCTTAGAGTAAATCATTGCATTTATTGTTTTGATAACTGGAAAATTTTATAGTAATACTTTCAAATATACGCCTGTTATGGAATTCAGCAAGGATAAAAATGTTATATCTCAATTTCGTTTTAACAGAATTGCCATATAACGATTACTTTGAGTACTTTGGACCAGATTTCAAACTGCATATAAGCCCATCAAACATGACAAATCAGAACACTCCTGAATATATGGAAAAGATTAAGTAAGTATTAATGTCCTATTTTTAGTAAAGATATTAATGCTGTGAAAATTTGTAAATGTTTTATTAAATTATCAATAATAATAGAAAGCAAGGACTAGGTTTTCTAATTATATCTGAAATCTTAAATAATATAGAAAATGAAAACTGACAGTTTACCCATTTAGTAACTAAAAAAAAAAAAAATCACTTTTCCTATTCTAAACTGAGGCCTACCTGTATTAAAATCATTGTTGCTTAGAAAGTAAACTCTGCTAAGTCTCAAGAAATCTTTTTTATCATTAACGTTCATAGGTTACATACTATTTTGAAAACTGTCAATATGAAGTTACATTAGCAATTTTCAGTAAGTTTACATTGAACACTGAAAACAGGATAATTGTTCAAAGCTGGTATTTAAATAGCGTGAACATTTATGCAGGTGTTTTTATGGTTACAGAAGAAACATTTGTTACATTAGTCATGTTTTTCTGTGAATTTCTATTCTTTGAAGTCCTATTGCCATACAATTTTTCTATAGTAGTTTCTTGCAATCAGAAAGCTAATTTTGTCGATACTTAAAAATTTCAAAGACAAAAACAAAGTTATTTCACAATAAACTGCTTTCTTTGCAGGCAGCGTTTATTTGAGAACTTGCGCATGCTACCCCATGCTCCTGGTGTGCAGATGCAAGCTATTCCAGAAGATGCTGTTCATGAAGACAGTGGTGATGAAGATGGTGAAGATCCAGACAAACGTATTTCTAGTAAGTAAATTTTATAGATAATGCTTAAAATGTGGGCCTTGAATTTTTGGATTTTGCTTCCAGTTTTTGAGGAGAAAATAATTAAAAGACAATCCTAGTGCAATTGCTTTTTTGAAGAAAAAGTCACGTTGCTTCTTTGTAATTGCTTGTGGATTGATATAAATAAGTAATTGCTTTTTTACTGATATGTCATGACTGGTTTAAATGTATTCCCATAACAATTTTGTTTCCTTTTATAGACATTTGTTCCATGGTAACCCAAAATCTAGAGTTTGGTAGCACCTTTTAAGATCAGTAAATTTTATTATAAGACATAAGCTTTATGAGTTGCATCTTATTCCATCAGGTGCATGGAATGGCTTTAACTGGTGTAACATTTAAATAGGGATGGTGGGTGGCTATGCAAATGAGGCTTCATGAGAGAACAGATTACAAGTATCTTATCAATTAATAATAGTAATGTGTTAAAATTCATTCAGTTTGTTCAGAACTTCTGGGATAGCCTGAACATAAAAACTATAACAGCACAATTGAATACAAGACAGCTGAATTTATGTACATCAGTAGGTGTCAGGTTACCATGGCTTTTTTGTTGTTGTTAAATACTGTGTCGTTGCTGAAGAGCCTTTATGTCATCAGGTAACATTTTGAAGAGGTATGAAAAATCTTGGAATAATCTCTTTTAAATTTCCATATTCTAGTTCGTGCTTCTGATAAGAGGATAGCCTGTGATGAAGAATTTTCTGATTCTGAAGATGAAGGAGAAGGTGGACGCAGAAATGTTACAGATCATAAGAAAGGGGCAAAGAAAGCACGCTTAGAAGAAGACAAGAAAGAGGCAGAAGACAAAAAAGCAGGTAAGTCAATGCTAAATTAAACATATTTTCTGTTAAGCTAAACATACCAAATTCACTGGTAAGCAAATTTTGTAATCTGTTTTGCATATAATTATAGCTCCTTTCCAATGTTCAACTGAATGAATAAATAGCTAGACAATTGGACTAGGCATGGAGACACATTATCTGTTCTCTTAAACTACCACACATTCAGACAAAGATGTAAACAATTATGCTCATATTTGCAAAAATAAGAGTATGGTCTTAGATCCTGTTTCACCTGCTTCCTGGAGAGTTGTCTCATGTGCAAAGCTGTGCAAATTTTTTTTTTTTTAAAAAAGCTATCTTTCAGGCCTCCAGTCATGTACGTAGCTCAAAAGAAAAACCCCACTGGGTTACAAAACTTAATTCTGTCTTCCCTTTGAACCCTTCCAATGTTCCTCTGATTAGATGAAGAAAACTTTTTTATGATAATAGCCAGCTAAAGCTCACATTTTACGACTTAAACCAAAGTAACTGCAGTGCTGCCTTCCTGGGTCGAGAGGAAGGATCCAAAAGTGTGTAGATTTTTCTGAAGTCATAAAAAATTAGTAATACTGTTAATAGTACATATTAAGGTGAGCTGTCATATTTTCTAGATTACCCCCAATGCATGTAAATTGACTGTGAAATTAATAGCTAATTTCTGAGGTGCAGTTTCAGTTTTATGTGAGCTGCAATCTTATATTTACTTACCTGGGAGTCCTGTTAAGCTGAATGAAGATTATTTCTTCATCATATAACTACTTATACTGTTTTTGCAAATTCTGCTACTCTTTTTTCTATCTAGATATTAAAGAAGAAGATAAATCTAAAGATAATAGTAGTGAGAAAGTAGATACCAAAGGGTAAGTATATTCCATCTGAACAGTCTCCATCTGCTTTTAAAATGTTATTGAAATGTTAATTATCTACTTGCTGCCCCTTATAAATTACAATAATTCTGTATTGGTAACAATTGCATTTGTTTATAGTGTATGCTTGAATGGGTGAGGCAAGCCCATTCCCATTTGGAGGCAATTTCCACAATTTTCTGAAGGTGCAATAGATTCCTTAAACAAATGCCAAGCTTAAAGCGCTCACTTTGGCCCATAGAAGTTCTCCAGAATCAAAAAAATGAGTCCAGGTTTCAGCCCAAGCCATTTGTGAGGCTCTTGAGAAATTATATTTATAGCCTGCATTCAGATTTTGGACTGCACTTTTTGCATAATAAATGCACACAGTATTAACATGTGACCTATACTAATAACTGTCTTTTCTTTCTGCCCCCCCCCCCCCCAGCACAAAATCAGAACAGCTAAGCAATCCTTGAACATAAAGCCTTACAGTATGTCAGTCAAAGGACCCAATACCATAATGAAAAAAATACTAAGAGAAACTTTTCGTACTGGAAGAGACTTTTTATTTTCATTTAGTAGAATTCGGCATGGAGCATATTTATTTTCAAACAACTGTGTTTTGATTTTTGGCAACTTGTATTGTGAATTCCTCAATTATGATACAAAATTTGTTCCTTCCACCAGGCTTTATGTAATACTATTTAAAATGGATGTGAGTTAAGATGTAGTTAAACGTCTAAACTGATCTATTAAAATTTCCCTTTTCCCGGATTGATTTTATCCCCTTTTTGTAATTATATCTTTATTAAAAAACAAACAAACTGTACTTGGCTGATTTGTCTATTATTACCTAGTATATACAAATGTATGTATCACACTACTGTTAGGAAAAAAGCCTTAACTTTTAAATTGAGTTTGGTGAAAAATATATTGGTTAATGCCCCAGCTTTAAAATAATTGCCATTGGATAAAACCACTTCGGTCTAAAGATCTATGACTATACAGTAATTCATATAACTCTTTTTATCTATCTTCTAGTAGGAAAGTTTTGTTTTTGTTTTCTATTTCCCCAAATAAATGCAGTCTTTGCTTATGTGAAAGTGTAAAGCATACAGCTGCAGACCAGTATTTTTCTGCTGACAATCACAGCCTCCTTTTGCGGGAGTGGGGAGTAGCAGATCAGGTGAGCATTCCAGATGTAACATCTAAATATGACCTATGCCATGGTCCTTTTACAAACCAGAAGTAGCATCTTTATTAATAGGAGGATTGTTTGAGGAAAAATTGAAATAAATTGTGTTATTTTATTTCTTCACAAAAACAATAATTATAAATAATTTCATAAATAAATAATTTCAATAATTATAAATAATTATTGAAAAAAACAAACAAGTTGATAAAATCACAATGAAATCCACTACTCTGGTTCATTCTCTTCCAAGTTCAGCAAAACATGAGCCAAAACAGTTACTTTAACAATTTGTTTAACTGTAAAATTATGTTTATTTAAAAATGATTTCAATAAGGAGAAGAGAGTTTAATGAATCCTCACTTTTAACACATTGCTGTGAGACTAGATCGTTATTTCTAGAATGTCTGTTATATCAGACATGATATTCTTCCGATTAAAATCGGAATTCCGATTTTTTTGGGAATCGCCCCCCCTTCCCCCCCTTCTTCTCCTCCTTCCCCTCCCCTCGGAGGCCCGAGTCAGGAGTTGCTACCGCCAGCGCGGCTCTGCGTGGCTCCAGTCCCATGTTGCCTCAGGAAGGAAAGGCAAAAAGGAAGAGCCGCGGCGGCGCTTTGCAAAGGCAGCAGCGGCTCCTGGTTTTGCCTTTCCTTCCCGAGGCAACGCGGGACTGGAGCGGCGCCGCGGCGGTAGCAACTCCTGACAGCCCCAGCCAGATACCTGAGCGGAGCCGGGCGGTGCGGCGGAGCCAGGCGGGCGGTGCGAGCGGAGCCCGGGCGGGCGGGCGGTGCGAGCGGAGCCCGGGCGGGCGGTGCAGTGGAGCCTGGGCGGGCGGTGCGCGGAGCCCGGGCGGGCGGCGGAGCCGGGCGGCGGTGCGGCGGAGGCCGCTGAGCGGCAGGAAAAGGGAGCTGGGCAGCGATTTCTTGGCGTGCGGTGGGGGGGTCTCTTTTGGCCAGCCCCGAATTTTTTTTCAGAGGGAAATATCATGCCTGGATATTCAAATTCACACATTATAGGACATTTGCTTCATGACACCAGCAACAACATCTCTGCAATATACATTTTTATGTCACAAATGTCATCGAATTAATTTAAAATTAAGATAAATGTAATTGTCTCATCCAGATTATTTCAGATGCAGCAAACATGTCCTTGTTTGGGGAAATCCAAGTGGAACTTCAGTTTCTTGCATATGAAATCCACTAAATGGATTAAATCATTAAATCAAGGCTTCATTTTGTTAACGATAGAAAAGAAATGGCTACATAAAGCAATTTTGGAGATCATTTTGAAGAGCTGCTGTCGTAGACATTGTCAGTGAGGCACAGGAATAATATAATTTGCCTCATAAACACAGTTTTTATTGCTTTGATAGCTTCTTAAAGCACTTCCAATATCTTAAACTTCTGTTTTTTGATGTCATTCATTTCTAAAGTCAGTGTATCGTAACAGCTTGGCAATTCTCAAAATCTAGTTTCCAACAAATTTGGATGACACTTGGTCAGAAATATATTCCTTGCCTTTTAACAAGCGATTTACATATAGCAATTGATTTAAATGTATTCATAATTTACTATTAAGCTTTGTAACCAATCATTTTCTAGCAACCAGCCTTCAAAATTTCACCAAACTATTCTAACAACATATAAATCAATGCAGATGCCAATTGCATCAGCATTTAGAATAAAAAAATAGGAATTATCTATCTTTCTTTGGCCAACTTTAATCTTTTCATGACAGCTTCTTCCTGAAGACAAGCATTTGTGGTTAACCATATTAGTACACAATTTGTACAGGATTTCATAGTTGTCAAGTATTTTTAGAGATTTATTCTTAGAATATAATGAATATTGAAGCATTTCCTATAACTTGCATTGCAAGAGTTTTACATTTAAACAGATACAAAGAGTAGTGTAGTTGTTGATGTTGTTAAGTATCCGCCTAATATTTTGTAATATTTAAATTTCTATTTATAGGAAATTCTTTGCATCACTCTGCTCAACCTCATTGGCATATACTCCTGCACAGATGGTACAAAAATATACAGTGGCCAACATTAACATTTGGCTGTTCACCATCTTCAGGAGTTTTTGGCTACATTGCTTGATATTCTGGGTTGTAAATAATGCATTAACCCTGAGAATATATCCGGTGGATGCCAAGAACAGGACATCTGAGTTGGCAATGGGCAGACAGAAATGAATGTTGCCGAATAGCTTTCATTGATGTTCAATGCCAATATTTTCCTCCTGATTATATTGCCAGGACTAGCACACAAATGAGCTAGGCTGCAGGCAAATGTTCATTTATCTTGTCAGCCTCTGACCAAGTAGCATCAAACTCCAAGAAAACACAAGCAATTTTATCTGCAAAAAAACTTGCAAAAATATCACAGTATTCTTCAGAAAGTTGTTCCATCTCTACCCTGGAAAGTATGGATATAAAGAAGTTCTATAAAGTTCTACATTTAGGCAAGAAAACACAAATGCACAGAATATAGGAGTACCTGGCTCAAGAGCAGTAACTCAGAAGGATCTTGGAGTCCCCGTAACAATCACTTAAAAATGAGCCAGCAGCAGTGTGATGCAGCTGCCAAAAAGGACCGTGCAATCCTAGGCTGCATTAACAGGGATTGAATCAAGATCATGTGAAGTTTAAGTACCACATTATAATGCCTTGGTAAGACCACACTTCGAATACTGCACCGAGTTTTGGTCACCACAATGTAAAAAAGATATTGAGACTCTAGAAACTAGAGTGCAGAGAAGAGCAACAAAGATGATTAGGGGACCGGAGGCTAAAACATAAAGAAAGGTTGGTGGAATTGAGTATGACTAATTTAATGAAAAGAAGAACCAGGGGTGACATGATAGCAGTGTTCCAATATCAAAGGGGTTGCCATGAAGAGAGGGTCAGCTCGTTCTCCAAAGCACCTTAAAGCAGGATAACAAGCAATGGATAGAAACTAATCAAGGAGAGAAGCAATCTAGAACTAAGTAGAAATTTCCTGACTGAACAGTTAACCAGTGGAACAACTTGCCTCCAGAAGTCAATGCTCCAACACTAGAAGTTTTTAAGAGATCAAATAACTATTGTCTGAAATGGTATAGGGTTCCTGTCTGAGCAGGGGCTTGGTCTAGAACAGTGGTCCCCAACCACCGGTCCCCGGACCGGTACCGGTCCATGGATCATTTTGGACCGGGCCGCCTACTTTGCTTGGGCGCCATCTTGTTTCGACGTGCTGGATCAAGTGCTGGTTTTGACACCGTCCCTCAGCCTCGACCAAAAACGTCAGCTCCACGCCGTGCGTGGCTGGAGAAAAAGGGGACGTTGAACAGGGTTGCCATCTGGCTGTTTTTCCGGCCAAATACGAGAAATCTGGCCGTATTTCTATCTGTTTGGCTGTGAAAAAAATGATGTCTCCAGCCAAAGGGAAGTCTGCCCTCAGCAGCACCAGTCGGCGGCCTGAGGGAGAAAGGAACGCGGGGTGGGGAGAAAGCTCGCCTCAGCGGCTCCGCCACGAAGCGCCTCTTTCCGCGAAAGCGAAAGAGGCGTGTGAACCAAAAGCTGGAGTGGGGTGGAATGAAGGGGCTCAGATCCCAATCCAGACCCCTCGCGGGAGCCCCCGAAAGCAGCCCTGGGGGTGCCGGAGGGGCGCTGGGACCATGGCTCGGCGGCGGCGGAGGAGCTGTCAGCAGGGGGAGGACGAGGGTGCGCGACGAAAGGCGCCGGGTGGAGGCGAAGGCAGTCGCCGCCCAAAACAACCGGGAGAGGTGAAGAGAAGAGAGCGAAAGAGACGAGAATCCTAAAACACACAGGGCAGAATGTTGCTTTAGCCAAGCTACACAGTGAATATCTACTAAAAGTTTGACTGGTTTAATATGGATTTATTCCCAGGTAATTGAAAGTCTTATTTCAGCTGGAAGAATTCTAGACAATGCTCTGCTTGCCAAGGGGTTGCAGCGAAATGGGGTGAGAGAGATCTGGAAAGAAGTGGGCTCTCCAGGTATTTGGAATGAATCCCCAGAATTCCTTATATGCCTGGATTTCTGAACCTCAACAACTTTAAAATGTGTGGACTTGGACTCTCTGAATTCCCCACACACCTTACAATTGTTGAGATTGTGGAAAGCTGAAGACCATATGGGAGATCAAACCCATCCTAAATGTAAAATCTGAATTGCGGATTATTACCTTACAAAACGCTTTTGGAGAAAACATATATTTTTGCCAAACATATATTTTTGTTTGATCATGATCAACTGAATCATGATGACTTTATTGGAGTCTAGTCTTGCATTTATACACATTTTTAGTAATCCTCCAACATTGGTTAATTTTGGTGAGTTGATAGTGTAATAGTAAATAAAATAAAAAATAAAAATAAATAAATAAATAATAATTAAAAATAAATAAATTTAAAAACCCTAACCGGTCCTTGAAAAAGTGTTCCTGCGTGAAACTGGTCCCTGGTACAAAAAAGGTTGGGGACCACTGGTCTAGAAGACCTCCAAGATCCCTTCCAACTCTGATATTCTGTTATAAGCATAGAGATAGCTTTGAAGTATATATCAATAGCCATTAGATAAACACCAGCTTACCCATGAAAGGAAGCAGTGAGTGAGGAGGAAAATGCCCAACCTTGATTCTGAGAGTCAGGTTTCAGTAAGTGTAAAGAAACAAATACTTCACTGTCATTATCACCAAGGAATGCTATCAAATATGATTATACCATTTTGTTTTGATTGCATTTTGGCTTAGTTTTTTGCTACCATTGCTCTAGGTATCTTTTGACTATAATTTCCTACAACTTCTCAGAAAAACCAGCAACTCCCAAGATCTGAGGTCCCAGACAAAATCTTTTCTAACCTCCTAATTACCTTTAGAATTTAGTTCCTTGTTCAAATTCAGTCTCCTCTAAATTCCAGAGATCAGCCAATGTCTTTAATACGATAACATTTATTGCTACAGAAGCTATACTAGCAGAAACGAAAGAGTTTTAATGTATGATGCAGATATAATTTGTGGATCCAGTGGACTTATCTTTTGATCTTTTATATTTATTTATACAAGGTAAATGTACATAATGATATTTATACCAGGAAAATGTATATCATTTTATAATAATATAGTTGTTTTTAAAATTCTTTAGTAATTTAATGGCAATGTTTCAAAAACCTAATATTTTCAGGAAATATTTTCAGATTGATGGCTACTTGTAGAAAAGGCTTCATTATTCATCTTATAAACTATCAAAAATCCTCCATTGCAGCATGAGCTTTTAAAGTGGTAAGATTTCAAAGCAATTGCAATGGGAAAAATAATAGTGAAGTTTATCTTCTTGTATACAGCCACTTCTTTGTTTTAAAGCTTAATAGGTACCAGTAGGTGCTTTGTAAGAAAAACTTAGAAACTAGGAATAGGAGGAAAAAATTAGGGGAAAGTGAATGAGGAAATTTCAGTGTTGAGTAACATTTACAGTATTTGGTTGTTGGTGGTATATAAGGAACATTGGTTGCTGGTCAACAATTCAGAAAAGGTATTATATCAACCGTGTCTGAATCTAGCCCAAACCATCCCACTCTTGCAAAATGGGTTAATTCAATTTCAGGAATTATATGGACAAACAAAATTAATGCTGCTGGATTTAAGCTGCAAATTCCATTTGAATGTGTTTCTTACATCAGATAAAATAAGAAAACCACCCTACAGTTGAGTTTTAAATGTTACTATGGTTTATTTATAGTATTGATTTATAGACTATTTTAGTCCATTTATATGGGATTGTTTTATAGGGTATTCATTTTTATTGCAAGCCAGTCAGATAGTTTATTAGAAGACATAACTTAGATTTCTCTATGTGTGCTGTATGTGTGTATAACACATGTACATACATATGTGTGTATGCACAACCAAATACATGGTTAATAAAATAATTGCATAATGTTATGATTAATAACCTAGAGACAGGTTGTGTGGACAGAAAAAATTGCCTGAATTATGTACCTAATTAACTTTGGCTGTTTAATAAAAGCAGCTATCTCCTGTGCATTTTAAAATGCTCAATTAAAATGCAATAATTGTATATGAATTACCTTTGAGGTCTCTATGATGTTAAAGAATTTGGTTATACTTGCAAAAGGAAAAGGGTTAAAAAGGAGTGAAATGCTTTGGAATCTTTCCAAAGATTTTATTTTTCAAAGAATAGATTTTTTCCCTTTTTTTCATTTTCTTTGATAAGAATATTTCTGTAATCATTTCAGACTGATCAGAGTTATGGTAGCTTTTTCAAACAAACCTGTCAATTGCTCTTTTTATTGAAAATCTCTTACATAATTCTTTAAACTCTATGATAAAAGATGTTGAAATGCAAAAAGATAAGAAAGAAACTATATTCCTTTGTTTACAGCAAAGTGAGTTTAACACAGAACAAAACATACGCACAATTCCTAATCTAGATTTTTTTTAATGAGATTTGTTCAAAGAAAGAAAAGTCTTCTATCTTTTACAAGTGTGGTCAAGGAAGGAAACTAATCTGAACTGCAGTCCAGCAATGTAGATCACATGATATTGAAAATATAGCAAAGCTTCAGTTGACGGATCTTTGATACTGAGGGAGCTGGGTTGTTTTCTTACAGACATTTCATTACCCAAACTAGTTAACATCGTCAGTGCTAGAGTTACCTAGTTTGGGTTATGAAACATTTGCAAGAAAACAACCAAGATCAGAGAACACCAAAGACCTCACATTTCAACCCTGAACTACAAATATTTTCCTTTAAAACTTTATTTTTATGGTCTAACTAAGGAAGGATTGTCCATCCAGGAATATCCTTTCAATTGAAGAGTATAGCAGTACAAGTATTTATATTGTCTATACTTTTATTACCTTATTACCATCTTGATATAATAAATTACATTGACACATTGTTCACAAATTACACCAATCACAAACAAAAACTTGGTCCACTGTATGTAAAGTCCATTGCACTGTATGCATTGCACCAGTCCATTGCACCAGTTGCACTGGTCCATTGCACCAGTATGTAGTAAGAATAGTTTCAAAATTAGGTTTCTGTAGCCATAGTTTCTGTAGCCATAGCCATAAGGTTTAACATATCTTGGCACATTTCAGCAGTTCATGTCAGAAACTGGCTTCTTCTCTTCTGAGGTCTTTAACATGGAGTTTGGACAACAACCTCCCTATTTATTTATTTTTATCATTTGTGCATTGTGAAGAAGCAAAACATGGATGCTTGCTCCAATATTTCTGGAATATGTATATGTAATAGATATAGATATTCTAGAAATATTGAAGCAAGCATCTGATAGATTTAGATTGGATGGATGGATGGATAGATAAATGGATAGATGGATAGACAGATTTAAATCATTTTTCAATAACTCACATGGTTCTTGTGGTATTATCTTCCTGAAACTTACTGAAAGATGAACTACCAATACATTTATATGGCTGTTTCTCTTTTTGAATATAAACCAGTTTTCAAGAGACTGCAGAAAAGACCTGATAAATAATTTTGGGTTCCCAGGGCGTCTTTTATATAAATACAGAAGAAATGTTTATTTAATGCACATTTTAATATGAAAAAACCTATTTTATGTCTTTAGGAGAGGGGAGGGTTGAGCCAGTTTGGTTTAGTGGTTAAACCAAAGTAGAAATATACCAGAGTAGAAACTGGAAAACAATGGGTTATAGTCCCATTTTAAGCATGAAAAAACAGCTGGGTGATTTTCTCAGCCCTAGGAAAAGGGAAGGAAAGTCTAACCATTTTTGAAATCTTGTCAAGAAAACTGCAGATAGTTTCAAGCAGTCACCACAACAATGTCTGTCTGTCTCTCTCTCTCTCTCTCTGTTTTGTGTGTGTGTGAGAGAGAGAAAGAGATTTACAATTTAATATGCAACCCACATTAACTGTAATGTTCAGGTAAAATGGATGGATAAATAATGTGCTACAGTTTCTTGAGTGAAAACTGCATACATCTACTGAATTATAAACTGATGTTAGAGTAAGACAAAACGGACTTCAGCTTCCCAAAACTTGAAAGTGGCAAAAAGGAAAGAGGCGGTTTTACCCATCTCCACCCTTAGATTTTCTTTTCCTCTTAAGTTAATACCGATTCTTCAATAGCCCATTGATGTGTTCCAACTTCTGAGATATGTGGGACATTTCTTGGGCATGCAAAACTCTACAGTTTAATCGGCTGATACAGTTTACCCAGTATTAAATATGCTCTTGTTTATGTCACTCATTAATAGAATAAAGAATAACTTCTGAGCCAGAGATTACATGTGGTTCCCAGCCTTCCTGTTTGTAGTCCCAGAGCCCTGTATAATGCACTGCCACAATTTGGCAGCAAAAATGTAGAAAATTAAAATATGATTCTTCAACCAGAGTGGAAAACCTTCACAAGCAAGATAACTGCCCCAAGTCCTCCTTTTGAACTGAGTTGAAAATGTGTAGATAAAAGCAGCCATTTCACTGAAAGCAAACTAATGAGCCTCAAGTAATTTCCATTTAATTGTGTTCATGGCAGAAAAGAGAGTTGTCACTCAGAGCCAATTTAGGTATTAGCACTCACAAAACACAAAAAGATACCATAACACACCACAGTACAGTACTGGAAAATTTCAGTGTTCCTTTTTCTTTTTCTTTATTGTACCATTATTGCTTCAATACTATATTTTTAAAGCATAGTTTCTACTTTGTTCCACTCTGGGCTCACAGAAATTTTGTGGGAAAAGAACAGATGGTTCCACTTCATTGAAGAAGAGTGCAGTATGTTGAAACTTTGTAATTACTTTTCATCAAGCCTTTATTGCAACTTAAAGATTAAGAAAAAGGAAGAAGAGGAAATTACTTTTGTTTTCTTATATTTTATCACGTCCGATTCTTAGACACTCTCTGGACAAATCTTTGCAACTTTCCAGGCAAAATTTTTCAGAAACGGTTTATCATTGCCTCCTTCCTAGGGCTGAGAGAAAGTAACTGGACCAACATCTCCCAGCTGGCTTTCATGCATAAGGCTGGACTAGCTCACAGTCTCCTGGTTCCTAGCCTGATCCCTTAACCCAGGGGTCTGCAACCTTAAAAACTCAAAGAGCCATTTGGACCCATTTGCCACAGAGAAGAAAACACCGGGAGCCACAAAACCTGGGTGGGCATGGCCAATTTGACATAACTCACTCCCACCCAGTCATATGACACCCCCAGCCACGCCTACCCAAGTTTTGTGGCTTCTGGGTAGTTTTTTTCTGTGGGAAACAGGTATCTCTCTTTCTCTCTCTCCCTCTCCCTCCCCCCCTCTCTCGTGTGTGTTCCCACTTGAACCATTTCCCAAAACAGGTGAGGGTTTGTTTCTTTTTTTGCTGATGTTCTTTCTTTGGGTGCTTTTTTTCCATATGATTTAAATCAAGAGTCATTTCAGGTTCCCAGGTAAATGAAGTTCTTTCATCCCCCTGCTGTGGCTCCCTGTTGACTGAACCCACCACTGGTTGGCCCCGCCCCTCGCCCTCCACACCTAGTCACTCCTCGCTTGGTCTGAGAAGGTAAGAGCGATGGTGGGGGATGGAGATTCGCTCCATATTCAAGAACAGGAACGAAGCGCCCCTGTACTTGCCTCCCCTTTTGGCCCTTGTTGGTGCTGCGCACACCTCAGTTGCTCGGGGAGACGCGCAACTTGCTCTCTACCCCAAGACACTGGACCACTGCTGTGGCCACTTTCATAGCCTGCCCGCTGCTGCCTTGTGCAGCACAGTTAAATTTAGCATGCTTCACAATGGGGAGATGGCATCCCCTCCTCCTCCTGGAGCCCATTATGACGCGGAGCAAGTCTCCATCCCCCGCCGTCGCCATTACCTTCTCAGGCCAGGCGAGGAAAACTGGGAGGGGAGGGCAAGGAGCATGGCCAGTGAGTGGTGTGTTCAGTTGACAAGAGAGCCACAGCAGGGGGATGAAAGAGCTGTATGTGGCTCCACAGCCGCGGGTTGCCAATACCCACCTTAACCAATACACCATGCTGGCTCTCCCTTCAGATGTAATAAAAACAGTAAAGTGCTTAAAGAATGTAAAGAAGCATGCAAAAGTAGAAGATGTTTTTTTTTTTCAAGGAATGGGAAAAATTTACCACATGAGAAAAATGACATTATTTCCTAACACATTCTTTAGCTTATTCTACAGTGCATGTCAATTTAAATTAGAAGCCATTGGAAGGCTAGGAGGTTTCCTATTCTACAACAGAATGAATTATTCTATTAGTATTTATGCAGGTGTTTGTAGAATATTGGTGACTATTTCTCATTCTTTTCAATGCTCTTTGAATTAATTCTGTTCCATTTGAATATTCTTTAGGATTTAACTCTATGCATTCCTTTAGATAAGAGACTTTAAAAATAATAATAGTGAACACTTTTCTCTTACTGGGGAAACCTATTTAAAATCTTCACCATACGTAATTTGCCCATGTCACTACATTCCTGGTCTCATAGCTTCTTTGACAGAAGACTTCCCTCCCAATAGGAAACAAACATGAACCCCTCCACTCCAAAGGAAGAAAAAACAAAGAACAACGTAAAATATTAAGGCTATAATTCTGCTCTTATTTCATGTTATTTGTGTGTCCCACCCAACTCAGCCCATTTGATATCCACTATATCATCATTTTGGCATTTCCCCAGAGATTTCTTTAAAAAAAATATGTGTGTGTGTGTGTGTGAAAAGGGAGAAAAAGTTGCTGGATTTTGACATGCTGAACAAACATCCATGAACAAGGTACTGATTTATTATGTTTAAACTAATATCTATGCTCTGTGCTGGGATATTTGCCAAGGGATGATACATTTAGTTTTCTCTCTCTTTGTTTTCTTTTTAAACATCAGAATATTTTTTTCTTTGTAGAACACAGATTATGTTAGTTAAAACTGACACCTCTTCGTTCAGGTTAGTAAATGGCCTTGTGCTTTCATTGGACAAATACAAATTTGGTCTGCCCGACAAATCTTGCAATGTGATGTAAAATAAATCACAAATTCAGTTTTAGTGGAGGAAGATAAAATAATTGCCATGAACTTTTTGCTGATGAGTGAACTGGTTGACTGTTGCATGACACATCTAATTACCTAAGCAGAAAGAATTCCATAGATAGGTCTAAGGTGTTTCCTGCTGTAAAGGTTTGCTAATGCAGAATGATCACATGCCATTTTTCAGAATGCAACTTTTGCTGAATCAGGAAATTAATTCAACCATTTAAAAACTGTTGCTTTGCCAGTGAGATTTAATTGTATATAAATACAAGCACATCCACACCCACAAACATATACAGTTTAGTATGGAGTTTCTTAGTATGTGATAATATTATCTTCAATCATAGATTGGTTTGTGACTATTGTTACTCCTGTACAGTTTCACCTGTTCTTTTTTTTATATTATTTGTTAATTTTTTATGCCACCCCCTGTAAAATGACTCTGGGCATCTATAAAGTGATACAGATTACACTTTGCCTTAAATTCTTTGAATTTTTAGAAATTCTTCTGTCTATATTATATCATGAAATTATTGCTAATCTTTGAGATATCATTAAAAAGAAAAGTCTGCATTGACAATATTGCAATTTATTTCAAAGATAACATGATTCTGCTCATACTTATTTTTTTTTTAAAAAAGTTCTATACCATCAATATTTCATTTTCAAAAAATTATGAGTTATGGTTATGGAGATTAAGACATGGGATAAAGTTTTATAGAATTGAGTTATACATACAATTTAGCTATACAGAATTGTTTAGCTAACATTCAGAAATCCCTATAAGCTGAAATCTAAAAAGTACTTTTCTCCTCTCTGGTTTTCCCCAAATAAGTGAGGTCGTGGAACTCCTGAATCCCTCATCAGCATGGCCATCTACAAACACAACACACTGGAAAATTTCAGCCCACACAAGGGGTCTAAATAAATGCAGATAAATGCAGTTGCATAGAAATTTTTATTTTCTTGATAATCTAACAGGCTGTATTTAGAGTTCTCTTCTCAAGACTGTTCACATTACTGTTTTAAAATATATAGTAGAAGTCCTTAGAAACAAAGCATATTTCAAGCCTCACTCCATGGAAATACAGGAATATCTAAATGTAACCTTCCAGGTTCAGATCAATATTAAAGAGATCTTTGCCAGCATATTCTGAACAACAGAAGATGTCGTGAAGTAGCAGATGTTCTAAGTTATTAAGGTGAGGTCAGTTTTCTGTTTCTTTTATGATTCAAATGATTATAGGGAGCTCGTGTAGCAAAACTGAGAAGGGAAAGGCAATCTGATGTCAAGCAATGTGTGTGCATTGATGCTACCAGCTGATCACAAAACTACTGAGTAGGTATAGTAGCATTTGTGGAGACACAAATAAAGATTTTGGAGGCCCAATCTTCAAACTTGCATCAAGTTTGAGATGGCTTCCCATTGACTTGTCAGCTGCCAGGCAGTGTCTTCTAAGAAGGATGGGTGTTCACCAGATCCATCCTTGCTAAGCCATATGTTGTTGGATTATCAATTTAATCAGTGGCCAAATCCGAACTGAATCTTGAGCCCAAACCAAACAAATCATTTATTGGTTTAGCATGATGTGGGATCCCAGGCTTAATGACAAAAAGTAGATGTCATTCCATAGAGTATTGCTCAAGCCAAATTCCGTGTATGATTGGAATGACATGTTTGCTCATATGAGGTAGATAAGAGGGATGAGCAGTATATGAAATATTAAGAATAAAGTTAAAATAAAGACCTACTGCAAGTTTTTGAAAGAGAGACTATGGATGCAGCTCATCAAAGTGAATTAAGTCCCATTTATTTTAGTATATGGCTTTATTTATTTACTGGATGGCAATACTGAGTCCCATAAAATCAGTAGCTTTAAAGTACAGAGTTAAAAAAAAACATTGAAGTTTAATTCACAATGAACCAGAGGGTCCCCCAAATTTGTAAAGCCCAACTTAATCCCTTTGCACCATATTATCATGCTATTATTCTGTTTTTATTTCAGGTGTTATTCTCATATTTAATTTTCTCATTTTTCTGTTATTATCAGGTATACTGTATCTGATTGATCAATGGCTATAAATAAACTTTACTTACTTGCACTGATTTCAATGGAATGTTAGATAACTTTACTTGTGCAGGCATTGTGGATTTTTTTCCTGATGGAAGAACTCTGCTTAGTCTGTGTTAGGGATATGAAACATTCCTGCTGGCATTGCATTTCCTCTGTAATGACTCCTTTTACACACAACAGCTGGAATATCTCTGGGAAGTCTGCTAATCTTACTACATGGTAAATAACTTTGTGGATTGTACTCAGTGAGAAAAGGTTACAGAGAATGGCAAGGCAGCACTTTTACCTATTTTGCCCAAATAAATTATTAGTTCATATAGTTCTGAGTGGCCTAATAAAAGCATTGCCTCTGTGAAATGCCAATAATAAAAACATATTATTGAGAAAACCTAGAAGGTACATTCTATTCCAGCTTATTATTTTCACATTTTTCCCAAGTCAAGCAGCAATGTATTGGCATCATCAAACTAGGAAATGGGAATCCCCAGCAATGCAACAAACACAGTGGCCTCTTGGTGGCACTCTTGGACCTGTCAGTGAAACACATATCTGCCCCCCCCCCCCACCCAATTTCTGTATATTTAATCTTAATAAAAATGTATTTGCCTGGCCATTATTGAATCCTGCTTTCTGAAAATCTAGAAGTATTGTAAATAAAATATCCAATATAAGTTTGAATTAACATGTAGAGAACTGAAAATATCCTTCTAGGGGCAGTTCTGTTTATCTTCCATAGAAAAAAATACCTACAGAGATACATACATGCCCACAAAACGTTACAGTATAATGCAAAACTCATGTAAATTTTCAGAACAAATCTATGAATGGTTGAAATCTACAACAGTTTCTTATCTTCCCAACGTGACACATTTTACGACCACAGCAAAGAATGTTATAGGTGAACCTCGAAAATGGGTTTCAATGCAAGTTAGTGTCCTTTGAATTAGTTTTGTCTCAATTTTGCCCTATCTCAGGCTACACATGTAAATCGAATAATTCCAGAATGTATAAGGTTTAAGAGCAAGCACAATCTGCTCATTAGGTATGGCTTGCTATTAACCCTTCATATCTACAAGCTTATCTACAGGTGTGTCTCACTCCCCTCTTTAATTCAGATTTATTATTGACAGATTTTTCCATAATTACGTAAGACCAGTAACTGGCCTTCAATAACATGGAAGATAAAGAAATTGTGAAGATTTGACTAGAGGAGGACAGAGAAGGAAGAACTGTATATTCCAGGACCAAACTGGAGGGGGGGAAAAGCAGACTATGTATATTATGTAAATAATTTAAGTGTGTACTGTGAATGTATTTAATTGTAATGTGGCTTCTCTGTCCAAACTCTATTAGGTTTTCCATAAATGGGCATCCACTTAAAAAACCATTTTGAATCTTTCAAAAATTATATTTAATATTTAGAGAAAGCTCTGATCTGCTTTCTAATCCAAAGGGAAACACAATCTGCTTTCAAGCGCTGTGCTAGATTTGAACATAGTTTCTGAATAAGAGTCTGAGTAAATTACCACTAGCATTTTAAAGATAGCACTGATTTTTTTTAAAAAAAAAGTTATACAATGAAACTGAATTTTGGTTTTCTGCAAATTACAGATGATTTCTATCTTCTTCTTTTCAATGGCAAGCCTGGAAAAAATATAATCCCAATGCAAATAGAAGCTGAAGTGTATTTTAGCAAACATCTATGGGAATGAAAAGGGTACTCCTCCAGTTAGGAATACTGTAATGAGTGATGTGGTCACCAGGTTGGGTCAGGGAATTCTAAAGCATTTGTACATAAAGATAGTCCATTGGTGGCTGATATGCTTCCGCTTGTACAATTGTCTACAACCATTAAATTATGGATCAATCTCCCAAAATTAAAGGATTGAATCCTTGTATTCTACTTTTCAGTTCCATTGAAGCGAAATGCAGAAAGGCTTAAACATATGTATAGTTCTGTTTAAAACAGGACGAATTTCAGATACAGCATCTAAAAGACATCATACATGAGGAATGGGGAGGAAAAGAGGACAATATAAAATCAGGACCAGTTCTTACTTAATACTCTTGCAATTCAGGCCATTAATAACTAACTGGGAAATGGGGAACCAAATGGTGGTTTGTTTGTTTTTTTACTGTTTTGACATTATGCTATTTTCACATTATTCGACTTGCTTTATTCCCTGCACTGGGATTGCTGTGATAACTTTCACTATATGTCACTTTGGCTTCCAACAGGATCTTTTGCTTCCATCAAAGGCGATAGATAACAACCATTTCATCATCAGAATAACTCCAACAAATGCAAATTACGTTGAACCAATAAAATAGCAGTAGACAAATCAGCCGTTTTATGATTCTTCCTATAGAAGAGATTCCAAGTTTGTCCTCACCTGTGTCCAGTCAGCTTCAGTCTATTTGCTCTCTTGCTTTCTTGCTATTGTCTCTGCAGCTTCATCATTCCAGGTTGATAGTAACAGTGCTACTAATAATAAGCAAGTACAGTACATTCCAGCCAGTGAGACAAAGGCACTTCAGAGCCATCAAGGTATCAGCCAAAGATCTCAAATACTGATGAGCATAGTTTCTGAATAATAGTCTGCAGTATCCAAAAGTAAGAACAAATAAAAATAGTTCAGCTAAGGTCTGGGTGGAAGAAAAGCAGACCTCTGGCTCTGATCCAATAAAAATAGTAGCCCATACTTTTCCAAGGATTTCTGAAAGTGTATATCAAGATTAAGATTTGTAAACCCATACGGTGCTTTTGTGCTGATAGGACATTTTAAAAATCCACTTCTATTGAATCCATTTCTTTTAACTTTCTTTAATTCGTCTTCTGTTGGAGAAACAATGACTTGGATTTCTTTTTTAGCTTAAGAAGTAGAACTAGTTTTTTTTAAAAAAAAATGCAGATCACACTGCATAGGCAGCAAGCTAATTCTTAAAATGGAGTCAATACATATCCATATTAAAATACAAACTTCTTAAAACATGGGTGTCAAACTCTTTCACATCATGTGACGTCACATGACATATTGCAATATTTTTTGCCTTTAAAGAGCCAAGGTTGGCATGGCCTATACATGATGCATCTGGCCTGCGGACCACCAGTTTGACACCTGCCTTAAAGGATTCTGACAGGCATGTGGTTAACAAATTCGTGTTTACTAATATTATTTCAGTTACATTGATTACTGACAATTTATTTCTACATTATCCTTTGTAATTATACACAAGTATTGTTATTTTGTCATTCAAAAGTAACTATCACTAGAGTTATACAGCAGTTTTTCTACACTGTCCAGAAAAAGTTATTCAAAAACAATTATGTGCAACACTATGCATCAGAAAAAAAAGTTTCTAAAAAAACTATCAAAATGCTTTATTTCTTCACCATATTTCAATTTCAAATCAATGTCTATGGAGATTCTTAGTCATCCAGATCATGGTTGTCCCAAAGGTGCTTTTTCAAGAGGCAACTAGATTTTCTGTTTTTTCTTTGAAAACCTTTCTTTCACTTCTCATCCAAGAAGCTTCTTCAGCTCTGACTGGTTGGTGAGGAATGGAAGGATATATACTCCTTGGAAACAGCTGGTCATTTGCATTCTTTTAGCAAGTTGTTAAGGTCACCTAGAGGTTTATCTGTGTCATCAGGGTCACCTGAGTGGTGCAAATATGTGTGGCACCTTATTGGAACTGTTGAAAGGACTCTGTTGTAGATTGGAGATAGATGGGGAAACAAAACATACATTGGGGAAACAAAACAACCACTTCATAACTGCATGGCACAACATAGAACACATCAGGACAAGATTCAGCAGTCCATTTGCATTTAAAAGACACTGGCCACTATTTTGAAGACAGCAAAGCGCATATTTTGGACTGAGGATGGCTGGTTTGAAAGGGGACAAAGAGGCCATCTATGTCAAAATTGAACAGCCCTCTCTCAACAGAGGTAGTGATATGACATCATCTATCTCCAATCTATAACACAGTCCTTTCAACAGTACAAAATGGCCACACCCAATTGCACCATTCAGGTGACCATGATGACATAAACCTCCAGGTGACCTTAACAATGACCAGCTGTCTGTAAGAAGTATATATCCTTCCAGTTCCCACCATCCAGTCAGAGCTGAAGAAGCTTCTTGGATGAGAAGTGAAACGTCATCAAAGAAAAACCAGAAAGTCCAGTTGCTTCTTTGAAAAAGCACCTTTGGGATTTTGAATCAACTATTAAAACCATTCCCTTTAATATATTATGGACATTTTCTAAAATGAACGAGTGTGTGCTATGCAGTATTTGTAATAGCTTAAAGTCTTGGAAATCTTTTCAAAATCCTATTTACCAAATATTGCATGTAATACTCAGTAGAGATAATTTTAAATTTTTAGGGATACAGGGAAATTCTCATAATCACTCATGGTTGGCACAGTCTTTAGTCACTGTATATTCTAATTATCAACTACCCAGAGTCGTTGGGAGTCAGGTGGCATATAAACTTAAATCACTGCTTCCCTAACCTTGGTAAATTATTCAAAATTGGATAAAATGGATTTGTGTATTGGCAAATATCCAATACACAATCACAACAGAGACTTTTAAATTGAATTTTAGCTACATTGGGTAAAAAGGACTGATTTGTGGTTATGGGTAATGAAAAAAAAATAGGAACCACTGATTTACAATCAATCGTTGTTGCTTTTGATGGCTACTTATACTCATTTATTTAAAAGGTTTGCATGGCTTCTCCTCTTAGAACACATGCCCAGACAGCTCACAATAAAAAAACATAAAAATAAAACCCCAGCACTTCAATTAACTTCCTTGGATGTTTCCCACCAAACATGCATCCATCTTGCCCAGTGCCAGGTGGAAGAGCCAGCTCTTTATGGTTTTCTTTTGAGAGAGAGATGAAGTCTATTCATAGTTATGAGATTTCTAATACATCTTTACAAACTGGATTTGTTCACTCTATTGTTGCTAAGAGCTGATGTTAAAATTAATATTAAGTATTGATACTTAATATTATTGAAATGTTTATTCTAGGTAAATTAGGAAAATAGTTTTAAGTTAGTGTTCAAAAGTTGTAATTTACGTTTTGTTAAAATATGCTGTAAATTTTTCATTTTAGCATACACATATGCCAGTTCTACAGCATAGAATTGGTCTATTGGTCTTCTCCCTCCAAAAATATTAACCTGTGCTTCATTCTTCAGAAGCTGCAGAAATTTTCATTTTAGTGCATTAAATTCATGGAAAATCAGTAAAAGGGGATAGTTGTACTAGTAACAGCCTTATATTTTAAAATGGAGTTAAGATTAGACGACTTTCCTGAATAATCTTTCCTAAATAACCTTTCCTGAATATTGTAGGCAAGCTGTAAAGAGGCAACAAGGCATTTCTTAACATTCTCACTATCCTCCCAATCTTTCACCACTGGCCATACTGGGTAAGGCCAAGCTCAAAACATTAGGTGTCCTACTAGGCAGCTGGCAAAATTAAAACCAGTTTCCAATACCAAGACAAATTATCCAACTTCTATGTTAATTGTGTAATTAAAAGTTGTACCGTACTAGATTTACACCTTTGCTTTCTGTTGGAGAATTTGATGTATTGGTAGAAATAAAGCAGCGCAAAAGCAAAGCATGACATGGCTTTGCATAAATTACTTTCTGTATTATGTATGCACTTAATCTATGTCTTTCCAAGAAAAAATATGCAAAGCAAATTAGTAGAATTTGAGGTTACTTTTTAAGAATTTGGCACAACAGCAATAAGTCATCTTAAAAAAAAAAAAAAAAATTGCAACTTGCATTCAGCTCTAAGAGCTTTAAGACCACATATTCTACATAGACAAATCCAAACCTAAATGTTACTCTGCACTCGGGGTGTCAAACTCGTGGCATCACATGATGTATCACGACTTTTCCCTCTTCGCTAAACTGGTCATGGGCGTGGCCAGCGTGTGGCGCATCCGGCCCACAAGTTTGACAGCCCTACTCTACACAGTTGCAGCAAATGATGACTCCTTGGTATATCCCTCAGGACACAACCCCACCATTTGCAATGCATAAATTGGACTGTGTCCTACTTTTGGCCCAGCCAAACCAACTTGGGTAGAGGGACAAAAAATAATTCCATTTAAATCACTCTGTATGCAGATGTAAATGACAGCTAGTTTTATTATTTTTTTAATGACTTAAAAACACACGATGGGCCAAGAGTCACAGATCAGGTGTACAACCACATCAATACTTATCAAGAATTATGATTAGAAAAGTGTCTCACAGATGGAGTCCAAAAATGACACTGGTATGGAAGATTTTACATCCATTTATTTCATCCCATGGCCATTTAAAGCATAATAGTCAATACATTTCTAACACTACAGAGAAATACCAGGGTGACCAGAGTATATATACAAGCAAAAAAAATATGGATAGCTGAGTAAGAGTATGTATTCGGAATGGAATCCATTGAACCTCATTCAGCCCAGATTTCGTTTTTCAGGGAACAAGGTGCTAATGTGCCACTCGCTCATAAAATAAGTGTAATTGCTTCTAAAGCAAGTTACAGCTGAAAACAGAGGGAAGGGAAGTTAAATGTAACACTAAATTTCATCTATAAACCAAGGAACAATGCTTCTTTGAATCAATGTCCATCCTCCAATAACATTAATACTCCATTATTTGTTTTTACAAAAGCCTACTACTGTTTTATTAAGGCCTGTTTTGCCCTGAGCAGCAAGGTGGAAATTAGCCCAAATGTCTAAACAGTTAAAAGGCAAGCACCAAGTGACTTTTATAGACAAATATAGCAATTTTTGTTAATGTATAGTTGGGAGTAATATACAAAAAGTATTGCTCATTCATTTGGTAGAACAAACACTTTTTTTTTACTCTAGCCCAAACTTCCAGAAAAGGTTGTGTTCAAGTTAGGCACTGAAGTAATGTTGAAAATGGTTAAGAACTTGCATGTAAGATTGGACCTTTTGCTGTCTTGACACCTGAATTCTGGTGTCCCTGTTGGAAAACTCAGGTTCAGCCCCAAGACATTCCAAATAACCACAGCTAAAGTGTCAAGTCAACTCAAGCTAAGAAATAACTAATATACTAAGGCGATCCTTAAGGATTTGATTACATACATACCCATTCTAGCTGAAGTCAACTGGTGCAAACATGTTGTGAACACATTTGGTCTTTTAATCTAGTTTCTCCCCAGAACTCAGAATTAGCCAATCAAGTGTCCACACTGGCACGGCCAGTTTAAAATCCAATTCACACATCTATTTAGAAGGCCTTAAAGATCTTCTGTCTACAGATATAAGTTTTAATAGGGCCAGGAGGCCATGCAATCTATACTACAGAAATTGAGAGTAATGTTAAGGGGCAAACAAGTGCCTTTTTTATACAAATTTAAACAATACAAGTAATCAACTAAGCTACCAAGAGTATCCAGAAAAAGAAACACAGCCAAATTCTACATTTTATTCACATTTATTTTTTCGCTTTTAGTGTGCTCACAGAAAATTAGAACACCTTAAGCAGGAATTTAATAGCAATTTTGTAAGCAAAGTTACATTCCATCTCTAAGTCAAATTGGTCAAAGCTTCTCCAGTATTTACAAAAAACATGATAGACATGATGCTACACAAAAACCATTGCATCTGAAATTGTTTTCTTTTTATTTTCAAAGACAACTGGAAAAAGAAAGCATTGTCTGCTGTCATCAAAAACATACCACAGTATAAACAGTAACCATTCCACTTATCACAGCTTGGTTGAGTTTAAAATAGTGTGTGGCTTTTGTTTTTTTTAAAGGTCCAAGATTACTGCAATTTTACAAAAAAAAAAAAATGGGCAGGGTGGCAAAAAGTTGCAAACTTAATGTGCTTCTGGATATCAAGATTTGTTTTTATACAATAGTCACAGTTAAAAACACCCTGCTGGTAATACATAATTACACTTTATTAAGGTCATAAACCAGCAATAAACAATAAAGCCTATACAACTTGTATTTCTACTTAATCACTGACTGGTACAGCTAACATGAGATAAGTGAAAGTTCCTATGGTTTAAATGAATTTCCTAAGACTATGATTTTTTTTTAAATCTGAGTATTGGATTTTTTTCTTTCTTAATCAAGACTTGTAGTGTTGTAAACCTTATAGAACATCTGCCTCACAAAATACATTGTAATAACTTTCTTTTTTTAAAAAAAGACTAACCCCTTATTTCCTGTGGCACATTTTCTTGGCAAATTATCTGCACCACTAATTCCCCATTGTGAACCCATCACTTCATTTGCTATCCCTTATTGACTCCTCCATCTCCTTCATATATGGGCATGTCCATAGATTGACAAAAGAAAAAAAGTTTACATTTTGAATAAAGATGCGAAGTATGCAATAAACATTAATACTGATGTAAAAAAAAAAAGGAGGAACAAGGCAAAGGGAGGCATTTAGTCTCTCCTCTACCGAGTTGGAATGGTGGTAACAGAATGATTTGAGATGGGATCTGTGGATAGAGACGAGAGAGAGAGAGAGAGAGAGAAAGAGAGAGAAAGAGAAAAGAGAGACATCTTTTAAACCAATCCCTGGTTGTAGACAAGTTCTCCAAAACCAGTACCTGGCACCACTCCAAACAAACAAACAGGGGGGAAGAAAAGTTCAATCATCTCAAAATTGCCATTCTTTTCATTGCCTTGTTTTACTCCGCCGACTCGGTGGGTGGAGCTTCTGGACTAGACTCAGAGGCAGCTTCCTGTGAAGGAGCTGCTGCCGCCGCCGCTGCCACTGGCTCCTCTGCTTTGGCTGCCTCTGGCTCAGTTGAGGTGGCTTCGGTGGTAGCGCTTGGGACCTGAGCCGCTGGCACCTCTTCTGGTTTCTCCTCTGGCTTCTGCTCTTCAGGAGCCTTGGCCTCTTCTCCTGCAGGCTTCTCTGGGGCAGTCTCTTCCAACTGAGCTTCCTGGGAACCCCCGGTCTCCTCTTTGGCGTCCTCTGTGCTGCTGGCAGGGGCTGAAGGTGACACCTCCTGGGAAGCCTTGGCCTCCTCGTTGCCCCCAGGCTCTGCATCGGCCGCCGCCGTGTCAGCTTTCCCCCCTTCCGAAGCTGCTGCAGCGTCGTTCTCTGCTCCTTCCCCAGACTCCTTTTTGTTCTTTTTAAAAGAAAAGCCACTTAGCTTAAAAGACTTCTTGAAGGAAAAGCGCTTCTTTTTTTTTTTCGGGGTCTCATTACTGGAAGACGGGGTTGCTCCCTCCTCGGTCTTGGAGGAGGTCTCCCCTTCCACAGGCGAGGCGGGCTCTGTGCTCTCCGCTTCGGCAGTCTCCTTTTCGGAGGCAGCCTCGGATGGGCTCTGCTCTTCCTTGACCGACTCCTCCGCTGGTGCACTGCCGTTTGCTTGGACTTCCTCCTTGACAGCCTCTGCAGCTGCTGGG